>NW_028273679.1:334255-668511 GCF_024610735.1 Ursus americanus
ACTATCTGCAAGCTGTGCGGCGAGCTCTGTGGAGGGCTGAGAGGAGGCCATGGGGGAGGGTGAGAATGGGCCTCAGGGTTGGGGCATGGGAGGCTGCCAAAGGATGGGGATGGGCTCCGGGGGCCTCCCCAAGTTCTCGTGCCCTGTAGGCTCCGTAGAGCCCCAAGGGGCACGGTTTCCTGTCAGGTGGCAAGCTGAGTCCTGCAGTGGGGCACAGGTATCCCAATTCCCCCGGGCTGCGGTGTAAGGCTCCTGGGGAGGCCCCCACACCCACAGCCGACCTAGGGCTAGGTTTAGGCCCAGGAGCCCCGCAGGCCCGATCTGCTGGCTGTATGGCTAGTTACAGGGGCTGAGGTGAGGGTGTGGGGGAGGGTGAGCGTGGGCCTCAGGGTTGGGGTGCGGGAGGCCACCGAAGTTCGCTGGTGTCTCAGGAAGGCCCTACTGGTTCTCCTGCCCTGAATGCTCTATGGCCTCCCAGGGTGCACGGTTTCCTGCGGGGTGGCAGACTGAGTCCTGCTGTGGGGCTCAGGTGTCCCGAATCCCCGCGGCTGCAGCTCCAGGCTCCTGGGGAGGGGCCCCTCCACAGATGAACTAGGGTTAGGGTTGGGGCCCAGGAACCCCGCAGGCCAGATCTGCCCAGTATGTGGCGAGCTCCGCTGCGGCCTGAGGTGAGGGTGCGGGATGGGGTGAGCATGGGCTTCAATGGTGGGTTTAGGGATCGCCGAAGTTCGCTGGGGGCTCTGGGGGCCCTCCTGGTTCTCCCGCCCTGAATGCTCTACAGCCTCCCAAGGGGCACGGTTTCCTGCGGGCTGGCAGGCTTTGTCCTGCAGTGGGGCTCAGGTGTCCCCAGGCCCTGGTGCTGCGGCACTGGGCCCCAGGGGAGGGGCCCTACCCAGCGGACCTAGGGTCAGGTCTAGGCCTCAGGAACCTGGCAGGCCTGATCTGCCGGCTCTGCGTCGAGGTCGGTGGCAAGCTGAAGGGAAGGCGTGGGGCGGGATGAGCATGGGCCTCAGGGTTGGGGTGTAGGGGGCTGCCGAGGATCGCTGGTGGCTCAGGGGGGCCCTACCAGTTCTTCTGCACAGGATGCTCTGCGGCACCCCAAGGGGCATGGTTTCATGAGGGGTGGCAGGCTTAGTCCCGTGGTGGGGCTCAGGTGTACCCAATCCCCAGGGTTAGGGTACGGATTAGGGTATGGGTTAAGGTTAGGGTATGGGTTACGGTTAGGGTATGGGTGAGGGTAGGGGTTAGGGTTAGGGTAAGGAGAGGGTACGGGTTAGGGTTGGGTTTAGGGGTTACAGGTTAGAGGTTATGGGTTAGGGTACAGATTAGGGTTTAGGGTACGGGTTAGGGTTTAGGGTTTGGGTTTAGGGTTAGGGTTTGGGTTGGAGTACGGGTTAGGTTTAGGGTACGGGTCAGGGTTAGGGTATGGGTTAGTGTACGCATTAGGGTACGGTTTAGGGTACGGGTTAGGGTACGGTTTAGGGTAAGTGTTTGCGTACGGATTTGGGTACGGCTTAGGGTATGGGTTATGGTTAGGGTACGGGTTAGGGAACGGGTTAGGGATAGGGATTGGGTACGGTTTAGGGTTAGGGTATGGATTAGGGTACGGGTTAGGGTACAGGTTAGGGTTAGGTATGGGTTAGGCTATGGGTTAGGGTCCGGGTTAGAGATAGGGTACGGGTTAGGGTATGGGTTAGGGTACGGGTTAGGGTATGGGTTAACGTTAAGGTAAGGGTATGGGTTAAGGTTAAGGTAAGGGTACTGGTTAGGGTTAGGGTACAGGTAGGGTTAGGGTACGGGTCATGGTACGAGTTAGGATATGGGTTAGGGTCAGGGTTTAGGGTTTAGTGTTAAAGTAAGGGTATGGGTTAGGGTACTTGTTAGGGTTACGGTTAGGTTTAGGGTATGGTTTAAATTACGGGTTAGGGTATAGTTTAGGGTTAGGGTTAGGGTACGGTTAGAGTACGTGTTAGGGTTTCGGTTAGGGTTAGGGTATAGGTTAGGGTTAGGGTTAGGGTACGGGTTAGGGTTAGGTTTAGGTTTAGGTTACGGTTTAGGGGTAGGGTTAGCTGAAGGGGTAGGGTTAGCGGTAGGGTTAGGGGTATGGTAGGGGTCGGGGTTGGGTTAGGGTTTAGGGTTAGGTTTTGGGGTTAGTGGTTAAGGTTAGGGTTTAGTGTTTAGGGTTTCGGGATTAGGGTTAGGGGTTAGGGTTTAGGGTTTAGTGTTAATGTTAGGGTTTAGGGTTTAAGGATTAGGGTTTAGGGTTAGGTTTAGGGTAGGGTTAGGGTTAGGGTAAGTGTTAGGGGTTAGGGTTAGGATTAGGGGTTAAGGTTTAGGGTTTAAGGTTATGGCTTAGGGTTTATTTAGGGTTAGGGTTAGACCCCAGTAGGCCAGCAGGACCGATGCGCCGGCTGTGCGGCGAGTGGAGGAGTGGGACGATTGAGGGTGCTGGCGAGCTGGAGTATGGTATCCCGCGTTTTGGCGCAGGGGACCTTTGAACACCACTCCTGGCTCGGAGGGCCCTGCCCATTCTCCCGCCCTGAATGACCGGCGGCGCCCCTAGCGGCCGGGGTCGTGGCGGGATGGCAGTGTGAGTCTGGCACTGCGGTTTGGGGGTCCCCAATGCCATGCGTTGCAGCGCAAGGGCCCTTGGGAGGGGCCCCTGGGGCCGTCCTAGGGTTACTGTTAGCACCCAGGAGTCCAGTAGACATGATCCGCCAGCTGTGCAGTAGCGGAGGGCCAGGCCAAGGTGAGGGCGCTGGCGAGCTGGGGCGTGGGCCCATGCAGTTTGGCGCGGGGGCCTTGGAAGGTCGCCTGGGGATTGGATGGCCCTGCAGGTTCTCCCGCCCTGAATGGCCAGAGGCGCCCCTAGCGACCCGGGTCGTGGCGGGGCAGCACGGTGAGTATGGCGCTGGGGCTCGGGGGTCCCCAATCCCTGGCGTTGCTGCGCCAGGCCCCTTGGGAGGTTCCCCTTGGGGGCCAACCTAAGGTTAGGGTTAGCCCCCAGGGGGCTGGAGGCCCGATCCGCTGGCTGTTTGGTGAGCAGAGGGGCGGGTCGAGGTGAGGGCGCTGGTGAGCGGGAGCATCAGCCCAAGCATTTTGGTGCGTGGGCCCTTAGATGTTCACCGGGACTCGGAGGGCCCTGCCCATTCTCCCGACCTGAATGACCGGTGGCGCTCCTAGTGGCCTGCGTGCCAGCGGGGTGGCAGGGTGAGTCCGGCGCTGGGGCTTGGGGGTCATCAATCCCCGGTGTTGCGGGACAGGCCCCTTGGGAGGGGCCCCTCAGGGGCCAACCTAGGGTTAGGGTTAGCCCCCAGGAGGCCGGCAGGCCCAATACGCCAGCTGTGCAGCGAGCGGAGGGGCGGGCCGAGGTGAGTGCCCTGGCGAGCTGGAAGGTGGTACCCAAAGTTTTGGCACCAGGGGCCCTCGAATGTCGCCGGGGACTCGGAGGGCCCTGCCCGTTCTCCCGCCCTGAATGAGTGGCGGCTCCCCTAGCAACCCGAGTGGTGGCGGGGCTGCAGGGTGGGTCTGGTGCTGAGGCTCGGGGGTCCCCAATGCCAGGCGTTGCGGCACCAGGCCCCTTGGGCGGGGCCCCTTGGGGGCCGAACTAGCGTAAAGGTTAGCTCCTGGAGGCCGGCAGGCACGATCCACAGTCTGGGGCGAATGGAGGTGTGGTCGAAGATCAGGGCGCTGGCGAGCAAGAGAGTGGGCCCCAGCGTTTTGGCGCTGGGGGCCTTCGAAGGTCACCGGGGCAGGGAGGGCCCTGCCCGTTCTCCCGCCCTGAATGACTGGCGGTACCCTAGCGGCCCGGGTGTGGTCGGGGCGGAACGGTGAGTCCAGTGTTGCGACTCGGGGGTCTCCAATCCCTGGCGTTCGGCGGCAGTCCCTTTGGGAGGGGCACCTTGGGGGCCGACCTAGGGTTAGGGTTATCCCCCAGGAGGCCGGCAGGCTCAATCCACCGGCTCTGTGGTGAATGGGGGGGTGGACCAAGGTGAGGTCGCTGGCGAACGGAAGCGTGGGCCCCAACATTTTGGCTCGGTGGGCTTTCAAATGTCGCAGGGGGCTCGGAGGGCCCTGCTCCTTCTCCTGCCATGAAGGACCGGCGACGCCCCTAGCTCCCCGGGTGGCAGCGGGGTGGCACGGTCAGTCCTGCACTGGTGCTTGGGTTTCCCAATCCCCAGCGTTGCGGCGCCAGGCCCCTTGGGAGGGGCCCCTCTGGGACTGTCCTAGGGTTAGGTTAACCCCCAGGAGGCCAGCAGTCCGGATCCGCAGGCTGTGCAGTGAGCGGAGGAGGGATTGACCATGGTAGGGCGCAGTTGAGCAGTAGCGTGGTACCCAGTGTTTTGGCGTGGGGGGCCTTCTTATTTCACCGGAGGCTCGGAGGGCCCTGCCGGTTATCCCGCCCTGAATGCCCGGAGTCGCTCCTAGAGGCCCGCGTGGCGGCGGGGCGGCAGGGTGGCCCGGCGCTGGGGCTTGCGGGTCCCCAATCCCTACCGTTGTGGCACCAAGCCTATTGGGAGGGGCCACTCTGGGGCCCATCTAGGGTTACAATTAGCCCTGAGGAGCCAGGGAGGCCAGATCCACCAGCTGTGTGGCTAGAGGGGGGGTGGGTTGAGGTGAGAGCGCTGTAGAGCGGGAGCATGGGCTTCAGCGTTTTGGCGCAGGGGACCTATAAATGTCGCTGGGGGCTCGGAGGGCCCTGCCCGTTCCCCCACCCTGAATGACCGGTGGCGCCCCAAGTGGCCCGGGTGGCGACGGAGGGCCAGGTTGAGTACATCATTGGGGCTTGGAGGTCCTCAATCTCCAGCATCGTGGCGCCAGGCCCTTTGGGAGTGCCCTTCGGGGGCCGACCTGGGGTAAGGGTTAGCCCCCAGGAGGCCGGCAGGCCCAATAAGATGGCTGTGGGGCGAGCGGAGGAGTGGGCTGAGGTGAGGGCGATGGGGAGCAAGATTGTGGGCCCCTGCATTTTGGCACTGGAGGCTTCAAATATCTCCGGTTCCTCCAGGGCCCTGTCCCTTCTCCCGCCCTGAATGACCGGCGGCGCCCCTAGCGGCCCGGGGGGCAGCGTTGTGGGAGGGTGAGTCTGGCTTTGGGGCTTGGGGTTCCAGATCCCTGGCATAGTGGCACCAAAACCCTTGGGAGGGGCCCCTGGGTGGCCGACCTAGGGTTAGGGTTAGCACCCGGGAGGCCGGCAGGCGGGATCCGCCCGCTGTGCATGGAGCGGAGGGGCGGGCCGAGGTGAGGGCGCTGGCGAGCAAGAGCCTGGGCCCAAGCGTTTTGGCACCGGGGGCCTTCGAATGTCTCCGGGGACTCGGCGGGCCCTGCCCATTCTCCTCCCTGAATGACCGGCGGCGCCCCTAGCAGCCCAGGTGTCGGCGGGGCGGCATGTAAGTCCGGGCATAGGGCTCGGGGGTCCCCAGTCCACCGCGTTGCGGCGCCAGGCCCCTTGGGAGGGGCCCCTCGGAGGCTGACCTAGGGTGAGGTTTAGCCCCTAGGATGCCGGCAGGCCCTATTCGCCAGCCCTGTGAAGACTGGAGTGGCGGACCGAGGTGAGGGCACTGGTGAGCGGGAGCATGGGCCCGGGGGTTTGGCGCGGGGGGCCTTTGAAGGTCGCCGTGTCTTGGAGGGCCCTGCCCGTGCTCCCGCCCTGAATGAACGGCACCACCCCAAGCCCCCGGGTGGCGGCTGGGTGGCAGGGTGAGTCCAGTGCTGAGGCTCGGGGGTCCCCAATCCCCAGCGTTGCGGCGCCAGATCCCTTGGGAGGGGCCCCTCGGGGGTCGATCTAGGGTTGCGGTTACCCCCAGGAGGCCGGGGGACCGGATCAGCGGCTGTGCGGCACGCGGAGGGTTGGGCCGAGGTGAGGGCGCTGGCGAGACTGAGCATGAGCCCAAGCGTTTTAGTGCGGGGGGCCTTCGAAGGTCAGTGGGGGCTCGGAGGAACCTGCCCGTTCTCCCGCTCTGAATGACCGGCGGGGCCCCTAGAGGCTCCGGTGCCTGAAGGGCAGCAGAGTGAGACCGGCACTTGGGTTGGGGTCCCCATTCCCGGCGTTGTGGCGCCAGGCCACTTGGGAAGGGCCCCTCCGTGGCCGACCTACAGTTAGGGTTAGCCCCCAGGAGGCCAACAGGCCCGATACACCGCCTGTGCGTCGAGCGGAGAGTTGGGCCGAGGTGAGGGTGCTGGTGAACATGAGCCCGGGCCCAAGCGTTTTGGTTCGGGGCGCCTTCGAAGGTCGGCGGGGGTTCGAAGGGCCCTGCCCATTCTCCCACCCTGAATGAATGGCGGCGCCCCTAGCGGCACGTGTGGGGCAGGGCGGCAGGGTGCATCCAGCACTGGGGCTTGGGGGTTCCCAATCCCCGGCATTGCTGCGCCAGGCCCCTTAGGAAGCGACCCTCGGGGCCGTCCTAGGGTTAGGGTTAGCGCCCAGGAGGCCGGCAGGCCCGATCCGCCGGCTGTGCGAGGAGTGGAGATGCAGGCCGAGTTGAGGGCGATGGCGAGCGGGAGCTGGGCCCCAGCGTTTTGGCGTCCTGGGCCTTTGAATGTTGCCATGGCTCGGAGGGCCCTGCCCTTTCTCCTGCCCTGAAGAACCAGCAACGCCCCTAGCGGCTCCGTTGGTGGTGAGGCAGCAGGGCGAATCCCAGGCTGTGGCTCGGGGATCCCCAATCCCCGGCGTTGTGGTGCCAGGCCCCTTGGGAGGGGCTCCTCGTGGGCCGACCCAGGGTTAGAGTTAGCCCCCATAAGGCTGGCAGGCCAGATCCTCTGGTTGGGCGGTGAGAGGTGGGCGGGCCGAGGTAAAGGAGCTGGGGTGCGGGATTGTGGGCTCCTGCATTTTGGGGTGGGAGGCTTCAAATGTCGCCGGTTTCTCCAGGGCCCTGTCAGTTCTCCCGCCCTGAATGACCGGCGGCGCCCCTCGCGGCCCGGGTGGCAGCGTTGTGGGAGGGTGAGTCTGGCTTTGGGGCTTGGGGTTCCAGATCCCTGGCGTAGTGGCACCAAAACCGTTGGGAGGGGCCCCTGGGGGGCTGACCTAGGGTTAGGGTTAGCCCCCAGGAGACCGTCAGGCCCAACCGCACACTGTGCGGCGAGCTGAGGTGCGGCCCGAGGTGAAGGCGCTGGGGAGCGGGAGCGTGGGCACCAGCATTTTGGCACGGGGAGCCTTTGAAGGTCACCGGGGACTCAGAAGGCCCTGCCCTTCTCTCGCCCTCTATGACCTGCGGCGCCCCTAGCGGCCCAGGTGGGGACAGTGCGGCAGGGTGAGTCCGGCTCTGGGGCTCTGAGTCACCAATCCCCAGCATTGCAGAGCCAGGCCGCTTGGGATGTCCCCTCAGGGCCGACCTAGGGTTTTGGTTAGCTGCCAGGAGCCCGGCAGGCCCTATCCACTGGCTCTGAAGCAAGCGGTGGGGTGGGCCTAGGTGAGGGCGCTGGCGAGCAGGATCCTGGGAGCCAATGTTTTTGCGCGGGGAGCCTTCAAAGGTCAGCGTGGGCTCGGAGGGCCCTGCCCGATCTCTTGCCCTGATTGACCGGCGGGGCCTCTAGCGGCTCGGGTGGCTGAAGGGCAGCAGGGTGAGTGCGGCACATGAGCTCGGGGTCCCCATCCCCAGCGTTGCGACGCCAGGCCCCTTGGGAAGTGCCCCTCGGTGGCCGACCTATGGTTAGGGTTAGCCTCCAGGAGCCCCGCAGGCCCGATACACCACCTGTGCGTCGAGCGGAGAGTTGGGCCGAGGTGAGGGTGCTGGTGAACATGAGCCTGGGCCCAAGCGTTTTGGTTCGGTGCGCCTCTGAAGGTCGGCAGGGGTTCGGAGGGCCCTGCCAGTTCTCCCACCCTGAATGAATGGCGGCGCCCCTAGCGGCCTGTGTGGGTTGGGGTGGCAGCGTGCATCCGGCGCTGGGGCTTGGGGGCCCCAATCCCTGGCGTTGCGGCGCCAGGCCCCTTAGGAAGGGACCTTCAGGGGCTGTCCTAGGGTTAGGGTGAGCTCCCAGGAGGCCGGCAGGCCCGAGTCGCTGGCTCTGCGAAGAGCGGAGGTGCGGGCCGAGTTGAGGGTGATGCAGAGCGGGAGCGTGGTCCCCAGCGTTTTGACGCCCTGGGCCTTCGACTGTTGCCATGGCTCAAAGGGCCCTGCCCGTTCTCCTGCCCTGAAGAACCAGCGGCACCCTTAGCAGCTCCCTTGGCGGTGGAGCGGCAGGGTGAGTCCATGCTGCGGCTCGTGGATCCCCAATCCCCAGCGTTGTGGGGCCAGGCCTCTTGGGAGGGGCTCCTCTTGGGCGGACCTAGGTTTAGAGTTAGCACCCAGGAGGCCAGCAGGCCCAATCCTCTGGCTGGGCGGCGAGAGGTGGGCGGCCCGAGGTAAAGGCGCTGGCGATCGGGAGCGTGGGCCCCTGCATTTTGGCGCAGGAGGCTTCAAATATCGCCGGTTTCTCCAGGGCCCTGTCCCTTCTCCCGCCCTGAATGACGGGCGGCGCCACTAGCAGCCCGGGTGGCGACGTGGCGGCAGGGTGAGTCTGGCTCTGGGTCTTGGGGTCCCTGATCCCCAGTGTAGCGGCACCAGGACCCTTGGGAGGGGCCCCTGGGTGGCTGACCTAGGGTTAGGGTTAGCCCCCAGGAGGCCGGCAGGTGGGATCCGGCCACTGTCCCGGGAGCGGAGGGCGGGGCCGAGGTGAAGGCGTTGGGGAGCGGGAGCGTGGGCACCAGCGTTTTGGCACGGGGAGCCTTTGAAGGCCACCGGGGGCTCGGAAGGCCCTGCCCCTTCTCTCGCCCTGAATGACCCGCAGTGCTCCTAGCGGCCTGGGTGGCGGCGTTGCGGTAGGGTGAGTGTGGCTCTGGGGCTTGAGGTTCCCGATCCCCGGCGAAGCGGCACCAGGACCCTTGGGAGGGGCCCCTGGGTGGCCGACCTAGGGTTAGGGTTAGCACCCGGGAGGCCGGCAGGCGGGATCCGCCCGCTGTGCGTGGAGCGGAGGGGCGGGCCGAGGTGAGGGCGCTGGCGAGCAAGAGCCTGGGCCCAAGCGTTTTGGCACTGGGGGCCTTCGAATGTCTCCGGGGACTCGGCGGGCCCTGCCCATTCTCCTCCCTGAATGACCGGCGGCGCCCCTAGCAGCCCAGGTGGCGGCGGGGCGGCATGTAAGTCCGGGCATAGGGCTCGGGGGTCCCCAGTCCACCGCGTTGCGGCGCCAGGCCCCTTGGGAGGGGCCCCTCGGAGGCTGACCTAGGGTGAGGTTTAGCCCCTAGGATGCCGGCAGGTCCTATTCGCCAGCCGTGTGGAGACTGGAGTGGCGGACCGAGGTGAGGGCACTGGTGAGCGGGAGCGTGGGCCCGGGTGTTTTGGCGCGGGGGGCCTTTGAAGGTCGCCGTGTCTTGGAGGGCCCTGCCCGTGCTCCCGCCCTGAATGAACGGCACCACCCCAAGCCCCCGGGTGGCGGCTGGGTGGCAGGGTGAATCCAGTGCTGAGGCTCGGGGGTCCCCAATCCCCAGCGTTGCGGCGCCAGATCCCTTGGGAGGGGCCCCTCGGGGGTCGATCTAGGGTTGCGGTTAGCCCCCAGGAGGCCGGTGGACCCGATCAGCGGCTGTGCGGCACGCGGAGGGTTGGGCCGAGGTGAGGGCGCTGGCGAGACTGAGCATGAGCCCAAGCGTTTTAGTGCGGGGGGCCTTCGAAGGTCAGTGGGGGCTCGGAGGAACCTGCCCGTTCTCCCGCTCTGAATGACCGGCGGGGCCCCTAGAGGCTCCGGTGCCTGAAGGGCAGCAGGGTGAGACCGGCAATTGGGTTCGGTCCCCATTCCCGGCGTTGGGGCGCCAGGCCACTTGGGAAGGGCCCCTCCGTGGCCGACCTACAGTTAGGGTTAGCCCCCAGGAGGCCAGCAGGCCCGATACACCGCCTGTGCGTCGAGCGGAGAGTTGGGCCGAGGTGAGGGTGCTGGTGAACATGAGCCCGGGCCCAAGCGTTTTGGTTCGGGGCGCCTTCGAAGGTCGGCGGGGGTTCGAAGGGCCCTGCCCGTTCTCCCACCCTGAATGAATGGCGGCGCCCCTAGCGGCACGTGTGGGGCAGGGCGGCAGGGTGCATCCAGCGCTGGGGCTTGGGGGTTCCCAATCCCCGGCATTGCGGCGCCAGGCCCCTTAGGAAGCGACCCTCGGGGACGTCCTAGGGTTAGGGTTAGCGCCCAGGAGGCCGGCAGGCCCGATCCGCCGGCTGTGCGAGGAGTGGAGATGCAGGCCGAGTTGAGGGCGATGGCGAGCGGGAGCTGGGCCCCAGCGTTTTGGCGTCCTGGGCCTTTGAATGTTGCCATGGCTCGGAGGGCCCTGCCCTTTCTCCTGCCCTGAAGAACCAGCAACGCCCCTAGCGGCTCCGTTGGCAGTGGGGCGGCAGGGTGAATCCCAGGCTGTGGCTCGGGGATCCCCAATCCCCGGCGTTGTGGTGCCAGGCCCCTTGGGAGGGGCTCCTCGTGGGCCGACCCAGGGTTAGAGTTAGCCCCCATAAGGCCGGCAGGCCAGATCCTCTGGCTGGGCGGTGAGAGGTGGGCGGGCCGAGGTAAAGGCGCTGGGGTGCGGGATTGTGGGCCCCTGCATTTTGGGGTGGGAGGCTTCAAATGTCGCCGGTTTCTCCAGGGCCCTGTCAGTTCTCCCGCCCTGAATGACCGGCGGCGCCCCTCGCGGCCCGGGTGGCAGCGTTGTGGGAGGGTGAGTCTGGCTTTGGGGCTTGGGGTTCCAGATCCCTGGCTTAGTGGCACCAAAACCCTTGGGAGGGGCCCCTGGGGGGCCGACCTAGGGTTAGGGTTAGCCCCCAGGAGACCGTCAGGCCCAACCGCACACTGTGCGGCGAGCTGAGGTGCGGCCCGAGGTGAAGGCGCTGGGGTGCGGGAGCGTGGGCACCAGCGTTTTGGCACGGGGAGCCTTTGAAGGTCACCGGGGACTCAGAAGGCCCTGCCCTTCTCTCGCCCTCTATGACCCGCGGCGCCCCTAGCGGCCCAGGTGGGGACAGTGCGGCAGGGTGAGTCCGGCTCTGGGGCTCTGAGTCACCAATCCCCAGCATTGCAGAGCCAGGCCGCTTGGGATGTCCCCTCAGGGCCGACCTAGGGTTTTGGTTAGCTGCCAGGAGCCCGGCGGGCCCTATCCACCGGCTCTGAAGCAAGCGGTGGGGTGGGCCTAGGTGAGGGCGCTGGCGAGCAGGATCCTTGGAGCCAACGTTTTTGCGCGGGGAGCCTTCAAAGGTCAGCGTGGGCTCGGAGGGCCCTGCCCGATCTCTTGCCCTGATTGACCGGCGGGGCCTCTAGCGGCTCGGGTGGATGAAGGACAGCAGGGTGAGTGCGGCACATGAGCTCTGGGTCCCCATCTCCAGCGTTGCGACGCCAGGCCCCTTGGGAAGTGCCCCTCGGTGGCCGACCTGTGGTTAGGGTTAGCCTCCAGGAGCCCCGCAGGCCCGATACACCACCTGTGCATCGAGCGGAGAGTTGGGCCGAGGTGAGGGTGCTGGTGAACATGAGCCTGGGCCCAAGCGTTTTGGTTCGGTGCGCCTCTGAAGGTCGGCAGGGGTTTGGAGGGCCCTGCCAGTTCTCCCACCCTGAATGAATGGCGGCGCCCCTAGCGGCCTGTGTGGGTTGGGGTGGCAGCGTGCATCCGGCGCTGGGGCTTGGGGGCCCCCAATCCCTGGCGTTGCGGCGCCAGGCCCCTTAGGAAGGGACCTTCAGGGGCTGTCCTAGGGTTAGGGTGAGCTCCCAGGAGGCCGGCAGGCCCGAGTCGCTGGCTCTGCGAAGAGCGGAGGTGCGGGCCGAGTTGAGGGTGATGCAGAGCGGGAGCGTGGTCCCCAGCGTTTTGACGCCCTGGGCCTTCGACTGTTGCCATGGCTCAAAGGGCCCTGCCCGTTCTCCTGCCCTGAAGAACCAGCGGCGCCCTTAGCAGCTCCCTTGGCGGTGGAGCGGCAGGGTGAGTCCATGCTGCGGCTCGTGGATCCCCAATCCCCAGCGTTGTGGGGCCAGGCCTCTTGGGAGGGGCTCCTCTTGGGCGGACCTAGGTTTAGAGTTAGCACCCAGGAGGCCAGCAGGCCCAATCCTCTGGCTGGGCGGCGAGAGGTGGGCGGCCCGAGGTAAAGGCGCTGGCGATCGGGAGCGTGGGCCCCTGCATTTTGGCGCAGGAGGCTTCAAATATCGCCGGTTTCTCCAGGGCCCTGTCCCTTCTCCCGCCCTGAATGACGGGCGGCGCCACTAGCAGCCCGGGTGGCGACGTGGCGGCAGGGTGAGTCTGGCTCTGGGTCTTGGGGTCCCTGATCCCCAGTGTAGCGGCACCAGGACCCTTGGGAGGGGCCCCTGGGTGGCTGACCTAGGGTTAGGGTTAGCCCCCAGGAGGCCGGCAGGTGGGATCCGGCCACTGTCCCGGGAGCGGAGGGCGGGGCCGAGGTGAAGGCGTTGGGGAGCGGGAGCGTGGGCACCAGCGTTTTGGCACGGGGAGCCTTTGAAGGCCACCGGGGGCTCGGAAGGCCCTGCCCCTTCTCTCGCCCTGAATGACCCGCAGTGCTCCTAGCGGCCTGGGTGGCGGCGTTGCGGTAGGGTGAGTGTGGCTCTGGGGCTTGAGGTTCCCGATCCCCGGCGAAGCGGCACCAGGACCCTTGGGAGGGGCCCCTGGGTGGCCGACCTAGGGTTAGGGTTAGCACCCGGGAGGCCGGCAGGCGGGATCCGCCCGCTGTGCGTGGAGCGGAGGGGCGGGCCGAGGTGAGGGCGCTGGCGAGCAAGAGCCTGGGCCCAAGCGTTTTGGCACTGGGGGCCTTCGAATGTCTCCGGGGACTCGGCGGGCCCTGCCCATTCTCCTCCCTGAATGACCGGCGGCGCCCCTAGCAGCCCAGGTGGCGGCGGGGCGGCATGTAAGTCCGGGCATAGGGCTCGGGGGTCCCCAGTCCACCGCGTTGCGGCGCCAGGCCCCTTGGGAGGGGCCCCTCGGAGGCTGACCTAGGGTGAGGTTTAGCCCCTAGGATGCCGGCAGGTCCTATTCGCCAGCCGTGTGGAGACTGGAGTGGCGGACCGAGGTGAGGGCACTGGTGAGCGGGAGCGTGGGCCCGGGTGTTTTGGCGCGGGGGGCCTTTGAAGGTCGCCGTGTCTTGGAGGGCCCTGCCCGTGCTCCCGCCCTGAATGAACGGCACCACCCCAAGCCCCCGGGTGGCGGCTGGGTGGCAGGGTGAATCCAGTGCTGAGGCTCGGGGGTCCCCAATCCCCAGCGTTGCGGCGCCAGATCCCTTGGGAGGGGCCCCTCGGGGGTCGATCTAGGGTTGCGGTTAGCCCCCAGGAGGCCGGTGGACCCGATCAGCGGCTGTGCGGCACGCGGAGGGTTGGGCCGAGGTGAGGGCGCTGGCGAGACTGAGCATGAGCCCAAGCGTTTTAGTGCGGGGGGCCTTCGAAGGTCAGTGGGGGCTCGGAGGAACCTGCCCGTTCTCCCGCTCTGAATGACCGGCGGGGCCCCTAGAGGCTCCGGTGCCTGAAGGGCAGCAGGGTGAGACCGGCAATTGGGTTCGGTCCCCATTCCCGGCGTTGGGGCGCCAGGCCACTTGGGAAGGGCCCCTCCGTGGCCGACCTACAGTTAGGGTTAGCCCCCAGGAGGCCAGCAGGCCCGATACACCGCCTGTGCGTCGAGCGGAGAGTTGGGCCGAGGTGAGGGTGCTGGTGAACATGAGCCCGGGCCCAAGCGTTTTGGTTCGGGGCGCCTTCGAAGGTCGGCGGGGGTTCGAAGGGCCCTGCCCGTTCTCCCACCCTGAATGAATGGCGGCGCCCCTAGCGGCACGTGTGGGGCAGGGCGGCAGGGTGCATCCAGCGCTGGGGCTTGGGGGTTCCCAATCCCCGGCATTGCGGCGCCAGGCCCCTTAGGAAGCGACCCTCGGGGACGTCCTAGGGTTAGGGTTAGCGCCCAGGAGGCCGGCAGGCCCGATCCGCCGGCTGTGCGAGGAGTGGAGATGCAGGCCGAGTTGAGGGCGATGGCGAGCGGGAGCTGGGCCCCAGCGTTTTGGCGTCCTGGGCCTTTGAATGTTGCCATGGCTCGGAGGGCCCTGCCCTTTCTCCTGCCCTGAAGAACCAGCAACGCCCCTAGCGGCTCCATTGGCAGTGGGGCAGCAGGGTGAATCCCAGGCTGTGGCTCGGGGATCCCCAATCCCCGGCGTTGTGGTGCCAGGCCCCTTGGGAGGGGCTCCTCGTGGGCCGACCCAGGGTTAGAGTTAGCCCCCATAAGGCCGGCAGGCCAGATCCTCTGGCTGGGCGGTGAGAGGTGGGCGGGCCGAGGTAAAGGCGCTGGGGTGCGGGATTGTGGGTCCCTGCATTTTGGGGTGGGAGGCTTCAAATGTCGCCGGTTTCTCCAGGGCCCTGTCAGTTCTCCCGCCCTGAATGACCGGCGGCGCCCCTCGCGGCCCGGGTGGCAGCGTTGTGGGAGGGTGAGTCTGGCTTTGGGGCTTGGGGTTCCAGATCCCTGGCTTAGTGGCACCAAAACCCTTGGGAGGGGCCCCTGGGGGGCCGACCTAGGGTTAGGGTTAGCCCCCAGGAGACCGTCAGGCCCAACCGCACACTGTGCGGCGAGCTGAGGTGCGGCCCGAGGTGAAGGCGCTGGGGTGCGGGAGCGTGGGCACCAGCGTTTTGGCACGGGGAGCCTTTGAAGGTCACCGGGGACTCAGAAGGCCCTGCCCTTCTCTCGCCCTCTATGACCCGCGGCGCCCCTAGCGGCCCAGGTGGGGACAGTGCGGCAGGGTGAGTCCGGCTCTGGGGCTCTGAGTCACCAATCCCCAGCATTGCAGAGCCAGGCCGCTTGGGATGTCCCCTCAGGGCCGACCTAGGGTTTTGGTTAGCTGCCAGGAGCCCGGCGGGCCCTATCCACTGGCTCTGAAGCAAGCGGTGGGGTGGGCCTAGGTGAGGGCGCTGGCGAGCAGGATCCTTGGAGCCAACGTTTTTGCGCGGGGAGCCTTCAAAGGTCAGCGTGGGCTCGGAGGGCCCTGCCCGATCTCTTGCCCTGATTGACCGGCGGGGCCTCTAGCGGCTCGGGTGGATGAAGGACAGCAGGGTGAGTGCGGCACATGAGCTCTGGGTCCCCATCTCCAGCGTTGCGACGCCAGGCCCCTTGGGAAGTGCCCCTCGGTGGCCGATCTGTGGTTAGGGTTAGCCTCCAGGAGCCCCGCAGGCCCGATACACCACCTGTGCGTCGAGCGGAGAGTTGGGCCGAGGTGAGGGTGCTGGTGAACATGAGCCTGGGCCCAAGCGTTTTGGTTCGGTGCGCCTCTGAAGGTCGGCAGGGGTTTGGAGGGCCCTGCCAGTTCTCCCACCCTGAATGAATGGCGGCGCCCCTAGCGGCCTGTGTGGGTTGGGGTGGCAGCGTGCATCCGGCGCTGGGGCTTGGGGGCCCCAATCCCTGGCGTTGCGGCGCCAGGCCCCTTAGGAAGGGACCTTCAGGGGCTGTCCTAGGGTTAGGGTGAGCTCCCAGGAGGCCGGCAGGCCCGAGTCGCTGGCTCTGCGAAGAGCGGAGGTGCGGGCCGAGTTGAGGGTGATGCAGAGCGGGAGCGTGGTCCCCAGCGTTTTGACGCCCTGGGCCTTCGACTGTTGCCATGGCTCAAAGGGCCCTGCCCGTTCTCCTGCCCTAAAGAACCAGCGGCGCCCTTAGCAGCTCCCTTGGCGGTGGAGCGGCAGGGTGAGTCCATGCTGCGGCTCGTGGATCCCCAATCCCCAGCGTTGTGGGGCCAGGCCTCTTGGGAGGGGCTCCTCTTGGGCGGACCTAGGTTTAGAGTTAACACCCAGGAGGCCAGCAGGCCCAATCCTCTGGCTGGGCGGCGAGAGGTGGGCGGCCCGAGGTAAAGGCGCTGGCGATCGGGAGCGTGGGCCCCTGCATTTTGGCGCAGGAGGCTTCAAATATCGCCGGTTTCTCCAGGGCCCTGTCCCTTCTCCCGCCCTGAATGACGGGCGGCGCCACTAGCAGCCCGGGTGGCGACGTGGCGGCAGGGTGAGTCTGGCTCTGGGTCTTGGGGTCCCTGATCCCCAGTGTAGCGGCACCAGGACCCTTGGGAGGGGCCCCTGGGTGGCTGACCTAGGGTTAGGGTTAGCCCCCAGGAGGCCGGCAGGTGGGATCCGGCCACTGTCCGGGGAGCGGAGGGCGGGGCCGAGGTGAAGGCGTTGGGGAGCGGGAGCGTGGGCACCAGCGTTTTGGCACGGGGAGCCTTTGAAGGCCACCGGGGGCTCGGAAGGCCCTGCCCCTTCTCTCGCCCTGAATGACCCGCAGTGCTCCTAGCGGCCTGGGTGGCGGCGTTGCGGTAGGGTGAGTGTGGCTCTGGGGCTTGAGGTTCCCGATCCCCGGCGAAGCGGCACCAGGACCCTTGGGAGGGGCCCCTGGGTGGCCGACCTAGGGTTAGGGTTAGCACCCGGGAGGCCGGCAGGCGGGATCCGCCCGCTGTGCGTGGAGCGGAGGGGCGGGCCGAGGTGAGGGCGCTGGCGAGCAAGAGCCTGGGCCCAAGCGTTTTGGCACCGGGGGCCTTCGAATGTCTCCGGGGACTCGGCGGGCCCTGCCCATTCTCCTCCCTGAATGACCGGCGGCGCCCCTAGCAGCCCAGGTGGCGGCGGGGCGGCATGTAAGTCCGGGCATAGGGCTCGGGGGTCCCCAGTCCACTGCGTTGCGGCGCCAGGCCCCTTGGGAGGGGCCCCTGGGAGGCTGACCTAGGGTGAGGTTTAGCCCCTAGGATGCCGGCAGGCCCTATTCGCCAGCCGTGTGAAGACTGGAGTGGCGGACCGAGGTGAGGGCACTGGTGAGCGGGAGCATGGGCCCGGGGTTTGGCGCGGGGGGCCTTTGAAGGTCGCCGTGTCTTGGAGGGCCCTGCCCGTGCTCCCGCCCTGAATGAACGGCACCACCCCAAGCCCCCGGGTGGCGGCTCGGTGGCAGGGTGAGTCCAGTGCTGAGGCTCGGGGGTCCCCAATCCCCAGCGTTGCGGCGCCAGATCCCTTGGGAGGGGCCCCTCGGGGGTCGATCTAGGGTTGCGGTTAGCCCCCAGGAGGCCGGTGGACCCGATCAGTGGCTGTGCGGCACGCGGAGGGTTGGGCCGAGGTGAGGGCGCTGGCGAGACTGAGCATGAGCCCAAGCGTTTTAGTGCGGGGGGCCTTCGAAGGTCAGTGGGGGCTCGGAGGAACCTGCCCGTTCTCCCGCTCTGAATGACCGGCGGGGCCCCTAGAGGCTCCGGTGCCTGAAGGGCAGCAGGGTGAGACCGGCACTTGGGTTGGGGTCCCCATTCCCGGCGTTGGGGCGCCAGGCCACTTGGGAAGGGCCCCTCCGTGGCCGACCTACAGTTAGGGTTAGCCCCCAGGAGGCCAGCAGGCCCGATACACCGCCTGTGCGTCGAGCGGAGAGTTGGGCCGAGGTGAGGGTGCTGGTGAACATGAGCCCGGGCCCAAGCGTTTTGGTTCGGGGCGCCTTCGAAGGTCGGCGGGGGTTCGAAGGGCCCTGCCCGTTCTCCCACCCTGAATGAATGGCGGCGCCCCTAGCGGCACGTGTGGGGCAGGGCGGCAGGGTGCATCCAGCGCTGGAGCTTGGGGGTTCCCAATCCCCGGCATTGCGGCGCCAGGCCCCTTAGGAAGCGACCCTCGGGGCCGTCCTAGGGTTAGGGTTAGCGCCCAGGAGGCCGGCAGGCCCGATCCGCCGGCTGTGCGAGGAGTGGAGATGCAGGCCGAGTTGAGGGCGATGGCGAGCGGGAGCTGGGCCCCAGCGTTTTGGCGTCCTGGGCCTTTGAATGTTGCCATGGCTCGGAGGGCCCTGCCCTTTCTCCTGCCCTGAAGAACCAGCAACGCCCCTAGCGGCTCCTTTGGCAGTGGGGCGGCAGGGTGAATCCCAGGCTGCGGCTCGGGGATCCCCAATCCCCGGCGTTGTGGTGCCAGGCCCCTTGGGAGGGGCTCCTCGTGGGCCGACCCAGGGTTAGAGTTAGCCCCCATAAGGCCGGCAGGCCAGATCCTCTGGCTGGGCGGTGAGAGGTGGGCGGGCCGAGGTAAAGGCGCTGGGGTGCGGGATTGTGGGCCCCTGCATTTTGGGGTGGGAGGCTTCAAATGTCGCCGGTTTCTCCAGGGCCCTGTCAGTTCTCCCGCCCTGAATGACCGGCGGCGCCCCTCGCGGCCCGGGTGGCAGCGTTGTGGGAGGGTGAGTCTGGCTTTGGGGCTTGGGGTTCCAGATCCCTGGCGTAGTGGCACCAAAACCCTTGGGAGGGGCCCCTGGGGGGCCGACCTAGGGTTAGGGTTAGCCCCCAGGAGACCGTCAGGCCCAACCGCACACTGTGCGGCGAGCTGAGGTGCGGCCCGAGGTGAAGGCGCTGGGGTGCGGGAGCGTGGGCACCAGCGTTTTGGCACGGGGAGCCTTTGAAGGTCACCGGGGACTCAGAAGGCCCTGCCCTTCTCTCGCCCTCTATGACCCGCGGCGCCCCTAGCGGCCCAGGTGGGGACAGTGCGGCAGGGTGAGTCCGGCTCTGGGGCTCTGAGTCACCAATCCCCAGCATTGCAGAGCCAGGCCGCTTGGGATGTCCCCTCAGGGCCGACCTAGGGTTTTGGTTAGCTGCCAGGAGCCCGGCGGGCCCTATCCACCGGCTCTGAAGCAAGCGGTGGGGTGGGCCTAGGTGAGGGCGCTGGCGAGCAGGATCCTGGGAGCCAACGTTTTTGCGCGGGGAGCCTTCAAAGGTCAGCGTGGGCTCGGAGGGCCCTGCCCGATCTCTTGCCCTGATTGACCGGCGGGGCCTCTAGCGGCTCGGGTGGATGAAGGACAGCAGGGTGAGTGCGGCACATGAGCTCGGGGTCCCCATCCCCAGCGTTGCGACGCCAGGCCCCTTGGGAAGTGCCCCTCGGTGGCCGACCTATGGTTAGGGTTAGCCTCCAGGAGCCCCGCAGGCCCGATACACCACCTGTGTGTCGAGCGGAGAGTTGGGCCGAGGTGAGGGTGCTGGTGAACATGAGCCTGGGCCCAAGCGTTTTGGTTCGGTGCGCCTCTGAAGGTCGGCAGGGGTTTGGAGGGCCCTGCCAGTTCTCCCACCCTGAATGAATGGCGGCGCCCCTAGCGGCCTGTGTGGGTTGGGGTGGCAGCGTGCATCCGGCGCTGGGGCTTGGGGGCCCCCAATCCCTGGCGTTGCGGCGCCAGGCCCCTTAGGAAGGGACCTTCAGGGGCTGTCCTAGGGTTAGGGTGAGCTCCCAGGAGGCCGGCAGGCCCGAGTCGCTGGCTCTGCGAAGAGCGGAGGTGCGGGCCGAGTTGAGGGTGATGCAGAGCGGGAGCGTGGTCCCCAGCGTTTTGACGCCCTGGGCCTTCGACTGTTGCCATGGCTCAAAGGGCCCTGCCCGTTCTCCTGCCCTGAAGAACCAGCGGCACCCTTAGCAGCTCCCTTGGCGGTGGAGCGGCAGGGTGAGTCCATGCTGCGGCTCGTGGATCCCCAATCCCCAGCGTTGTGGGGCCAGGCCTCTTGGGAGGGGCTCCTCTTGGGCGGACCTAGGTTTAGAGTTAGCACCCAGGAGGCCAGCAGGCCCAATCCTCTGGCTGGGCGGCGAGAGGTGGGCGGCCCGAGGTAAAGGCGCTGGCGATCGGGAGCGTGGGCCCCTGCATTTTGGCGCAGGAGGCTTCAAATATCGCCGGTTTCTCCAGGGCCCTGTCCCTTCTCCCGCCCTGAATGACGGGCGGCGCCACTAGCAGCCCGGGTGGCGACGTGGCGGCAGGGTGAGTCTGGCTCTGGGTCTTGGGGTCCCTGATCCCCAGTGTAGCGGCACCAGGACCCTTGGGAGGGGCCCCTGGGTGGCTGACCTAGGGTTAGGGTTAGCCCCCAGGAGGCCGGCAGGTGGGATCCGGCCACTGTCCGGGGAGCGGAGGGCGGGGCCGAGGTGAGGGCGTTGGGGAGCGGGAGCGTGGGCACCAGCGTTTTGGCACGGGGAGCCTTTGAAGGCCACCGGGGGCTCGGAAGGCCCTGCCCCTTCTCTCGCCCTGAATGACCCGCAGTGCTCCTAGCGGCCTGGGTGGCGGCGTTGCGGTAGGGTGAGTGTGGCTCTGGGGCTTGAGGTTCCCGATCCCCGGCGAAGCGGCACCAGGACCCTTGGGAGGGGCCCCTGGGTGGCCGACCTAGGGTTAGGGTTAGCACCCGGGAGGCCGGCAGGCGGGATCCGCCCGCTGTGCGTGGAGCGGAGGGGCGGGCCGAGGTGAGGGCGCTGGCGAGCAAGAGCCTGGGCCCAAGCGTTTTGGCACCGGGGGCCTTCGAATGTCTCCGGGGACTCGGCGGGCCCTGCCCATTCTCCTCCCTGAATGACCGGCGGCGCCCCTAGCAGCCCAGGTGGCGGCGGGGCGGCATGTAAGTCCGGGCATAGGGCTCGGGGGTCCCCAGTCCACCGCGTTGCGGCGCCAGGCCCCTTGGGAGGGGCCCCTGGGAGGCTGACCTAGGGTGAGGTTTAGCCCCTAGGATGCCGGCAGGCCCTATTCGCCAGCCGTGTGAAGACTGGAGTGGCGGACCGAGGTGAGGGCACTGGTGAGCGGGAGCATGGGCCCGGGGTTTGGCGCGGGGGGCCTTTGAAGGTCGCCGTGTCTTGGAGGGCCCTGCCCGTGCTCCCGCCCTGAATGAACGGCACCACCCCAAGCCCCCGGGTGGCGGCTCGGTGGCAGGGTGAGTCCAGTGCTGAGGCTCGGGGGTCCCCAATCCCCAGCGTTGCGGCGCCAGATCCCTTGGGAGGGGCCCCTCGGGGGTCGATCTAGGGTTGCGGTTAGCCCCCAGGAGGCCGGTGGACCCGATCAGTGGCTGTGCGGCACGCGGAGGGTTGGGCCGAGGTGAGGGCGCTGGCGAGACTGAGCATGAGCCCAAGCGTTTTAGTGCGGGGGGCCTTCGAAGGTCAGTGGGGGCTCGGAGGAACCTGCCCGTTCTCCCGCTCTGAATGACCGGCGGGGCCCCTAGAGGCTCCGGTGCCTGAAGGGCAGCAGGGTGAGACCGGCACTTGGGTTGGGGTCCCCATTCCCGGCGTTGGGGCTCCAGGCCACTTGGGAAGGGCCCCTCCGTGGCCGACCTACAGTTAGGGTTAGCCCCCAGGAGGCCAGCAGGCCCGATACACCGCCTGTGCGTCGAGCGGAGAGTTGGGCCGAGGTGAGGGTGCTGGTGAACATGAGCCCGGGCCCAAGCGTTTTGGTTCGGGGCGCCTTCGAAGGTCGGCGGGGGTTCGAAGGGCCCTGCCCGTTCTCCCACCCTGAATGAATGGCGGCGCCCCTAGCGGCACGTGTGGGGCAGGGCGGCAGGGTGCATCCAGCGCTGGGGCTTGGGGGTTCCCAATCCCCGGCATTGCGGCGCCAGGCCCCTTAGGAAGCGACCCTCGGGGCCGTCCTAGGGTTAGGGTTAGCGCCCAGGAGGCCGGCAGGCCCGATCCGCCGGCTGTGCGAAGAGTGGAGATGCAGGCCGAGTTGAGGGCGATGGCGAGCGGGAGCTGGGCCCCAGCGTTTTGGCGTCCTGGGCCTTTGAATGTTGCCATGGCTCGGAGGGCCCTGCCCTTTCTCCTGCCCTGAAGAACCAGCAACGCCCCTAGCGGCTCCGTTGGCAGTGGGGCGGCAGGGTGAATCCCAGGCTGCGGCTCGGGGATCCCCAATCCCCGGCGTTGTGGTGCCAGGCCCCTTGGGAGGGGCTCCTCGTGGGCCGACCCAGGGTTAGAGTTAGCCCCCATAAGGCCGGCAGGCCAGATCCTCTGGCTGGGCGGTGAGAGGTGGGCGGGCCGAGGTAAAGGCGCTGGGGTGCGGGATTGTGGGTCCCTGCATTTTGGGGTGGGAGGCTTCAAATGTCGCCGGTTTCTCCAGGGCCCTGTCAGTTCTCCCGCCCTGAATGACCGGCGGCGCCCCTCGCGGCCCGGGTGGCAGCGTTGTGGGAGGGTGAGTCTGGCTTTGGGGCTTGGGGTTCCAGATCCCTGGCGTAGTGGCACCAAAACCCTTGGGAGGGGCCCCTGGGGGGCCGACCTAGGGTTAGGGTTAGCCCCCAGGAGACCGTCAGGCCCAACCGCACACTGTGCGGCGAGCTGAGGTGCGGCCCGAGGTGAAGGCGCTGGGGAGCGGGAGCGTGGGCACCAGCGTTTTGGCACGGGGAGCCTTTGAAGGTCACCGGGGACTCAGAAGGCCCTGCCCTTCTCTCGCCCTCTATGACCCGCGGCGCCCCTAGCGGCCCAGGTGGGGACAGTGCGGCAGGGTGAGTCCGGCTCTGGGGCTCTGAGTCACCAATCCCCAGCATTGCAGAGCCAGGCCGCTTGGGATGTCCCCTCAGGGCCGACCTAGGGTTTTGGTTAGCTGCCAGGAGCCCGGCGGGCCCTATCCACCGGCTCTGAAGCAAGCGGTGGGGTGGGCCTAGGTGAGGGCGCTGGCGAGCAGGATCCTGGGAGCCAACGTTTTTGCGCGGGGAGCCTTCAAAGGTCAGCGTGGGCTCGGAGGGCCCTGCCCGATCTCTTGCCCTGATTGACCGGCGGGGCCTCTAGCGGCTCGGGTGGATGAAGGACAGCAGGGTGAGTGCGGCACATGAGCTCGGGGTCCCCATCCCCAGCGTTGCGACGCCAGGCCCCTTGGGAAGTGCCCCTCGGTGGCCGACCTATGGTTAGGGTTAGCCTCCAGGAGCCCCGCAGGCCCGATACACCACCTGTGTGTCGAGCGGAGAGTTGGGCCGAGGTGAGGGTGCTGGTGAACATGAGCCTGGGCCCAAGCGTTTTGGTTCGGTGCGCCTCTGAAGGTCGGCAGGGGTTTGGAGGGCCCTGCCAGTTCTCCCACCCTGAATGAATGGCGGCACCCCTAGCGGCCTGTGTGGGTTGGGGTGGCAGCGTGCATCCGGCGCTGGGGCTTGGGGGCCCCCAATCCCTGGCGTTGCGGCGCCAGGCCCCTTAGGAAGGGACCTTCAGGGGCTGTCCTAGGGTTAGGGTGAGCTCCCAGGAGGCCGGCAGGCCCGAGTCGCTGGCTCTGCGAAGAGCGGAGGTGCGGGCCGAGTTGAGGGTGATGCAGAGCGGGAGCGTGGTCCCCAGCGTTTTGACGCCCTGGGCCTTCGACTGTTGCCATGGCTCAAAGGGCCCTGCCCGTTCTCCTGCCCTGAAGAACCAGCGGCACCCTTAGCAGCTCCCTTGGCGGTGGAGCGGCAGGGTGAGTCCATGCTGCGGCTCGTGGATCCCCAATCCCCAGCGTTGTGGGGCCAGGCCTCTTGGGAGGGGCTCCTCTTGGGCGGACCTAGGTTTAGAGTTAGCACCCAGGAGGCCAGCAGGCCCAATCCTCTGGCTGGGCGGCGAGAGGTGGGCGGCCCGAGGTAAAGGCGCTGGCGATCGGGAGCGTGGGCCCCTGCATTTTGGCGCAGGAGGCTTCAAATATCGCCGGTTTCTCCAGGGCCCTGTCCCTTCTCCCGCCCTGAATGACGGGCGGCGCCACTAGCAGCCCGGCTGGCGACGTGGCGGCAGGGTGAGTCTGGCTCTGGGTCTTGGGGTCCCTGATCCCCAGTGTAGCGGCACCAGGACCCTTGGGAGGGGCCCCTGGGTGGCTGACCTAGGGTTAGGGTTAGCCCCCAGGAGGCCGGCAGGTGGGATCCGGCCACTGTCCGGGGAGCGGAGGGCGGGGCCGAGGTGAGGGCGTTGGGGAGCGGGAGCGTGGGCACCAGCGTTTTGGCACGGGGAGCCTTTGAAGGCCACCGGGGGCTCGGAAGGCCCTGCCCCTTCTCTCGCCCTGAATGACCCGCAGTGCTCCTAGCGGCCTGGGTGGCGGCGTTGCGGTAGGGTGAGTGTGGCTCTGGGGCTTGAGGTTCCCGATCCCCGGCGAAGCGGCACCAGGACCCTTGGGAGGGGCCCCTGGGTGGCCGACCTAGGGTTAGGGTTAGCACCCGGGAGGCCGGCAGGCGGGATCCGCCCGCTGTGCGTGGAGCGGAGGGGCGGGCCGAGGTGAGGGCGCTGGCGAGCAAGAGCCTGGGCCCAAGCGTTTTGGCACCGGGGGCCTTCGAATGTCTCCGGGGACTCGGCGGGCCCTGCCCATTCTCCTCCCTGAATGACCGGCGGCGCCCCTAGCAGCCCAGGTGGCGGCGGGGCGGCATGTAAGTCCGGGCATAGGGCTCGGGGGTCCCCAGTCCACCGCGTTGCGGCGCCAGGCCCCTTGGGAGGGGCCCCTGGGAGGCTGACCTAGGGTGAGGTTTAGCCCCTAGGATGCCGGCAGGCCCTATTCGCCAGCCGTGTGAAGACTGGAGTGGCGGACCGAGGTGAGGGCACTGGTGAGCGGGAGCATGGGCCCGGGGTTTGGCGCGGGGGGCCTTTGAAGGTCGCCGTGTCTTGGAGGGCCCTGCCCGTGCTCCCGCCCTGAATGAACGGCACCACCCCAAGCCCCCGGGTGGCGGCTCGGTGGCAGGGTGAGTCCAGTGCTGAGGCTCGGGGGTCCCCAATCCCCAGCGTTGCGGCGCCAGATCCCTTGGGAGGGGCCCCTCGGGGGTCGATCTAGGGTTGCGGTTAGCCCCCAGGAGGCCGGTGGACCCGATCAGTGGCTGTGCGGCACGCGGAGGGTTGGGCCGAGGTGAGGGCGCTGGCGAGACTGAGCATGAGCCCAAGCGTTTTAGTGCGGGGGGCCTTCGAAGGTCAGTGGGGGCTCGGAGGAACCTGCCCGTTCTCCCGCTCTGAATGACCGGCGGGGCCCCTAGAGGCTCCGGTGCCTGAAGGGCAGCAGGGTGAGACCGGCACTTGGGTTGGGGTCCCCATTCCCGGCGTTGGGGCTCCAGGCCACTTGGGAAGGGCCCCTCCGTGGCCGACCTACAGTTAGGGTTAGCCCCCTGGAGGCCAGCAGGCCCGATACACCGCCTGTGCGTCGAGCGGAGAGTTGGGCCGAGGTGAGGGTGCTGGTGAACATGAGCCCGGGCCCAAGCGTTTTGGTTCGGGGCGCCTTCGAAGGTCGGCGGGGGTTCGAAGGGCCCTGCCCGTTCTCCCACCCTGAATGAATGGCGGCGCCCCTAGCGGCACGTGTGGGGCAGGGCGGCAGGGTGCATCCAGCGCTGGGGCTTGGGGGTTCCCAATCCCCGGCATTGCGGCGCCAGGCCCCTTAGGAAGCGACCCTCGGGGCCGTCCTAGGTTTAGGGTTAGCGCCCAGGAGGCCGGCAGGCCCGATCCGCCGGCTGTGCGAAGAGTGGAGATGCAGGCCGAGTTGAGGGCGATGGCGAGCGGGAGCTGGGCCCCAGCGTTTTGGCGTCCTGGGCCTTTGAATGTTGCCATGGCTCGGAGGGCCCTGCCCTTTCTCCTGCCCTGAAGAACCAGCAACGCCCCTAGCGGCTCCGTTGGCAGTGGGGCGGCAGGGTGAATCCCAGGCTGCGGCTCGGGGATCCCCAATCCCCGGCGTTGTGGTGCCAGGCCCCTTGGGAGGGGCTCCTCGTGGGCCGACCCAGGGTTAGAGTTAGCCCCCATAAGGCCGGCAGGCCAGATCCTCTGGCTGGGCGGTGAGAGGTGGGCGGGCCGAGGTAAAGGCGCTGGGGTGCGGGATTGTGGGTCCCTGCATTTTGGGGTGGGAGGCTTCAAATGTCGCCGGTTTCTCCAGGGCCCTGTCAGTTCTCCCGCCCTGAATGACCGGCGGCGCCCCTCGCGGCCCGGGTGGCAGCGTTGTGGGAGGGTGAGTCTGGCTTTGGGGCTTGGGGTTCCAGATCCCTGGCGTAGTGGCACCAAAACCCTTGGGAGGGGCCCCTGGGGGGCCGACCTAGGGTTAGGGTTAGCCCCCAGGAGACCGTCAGGCCCAACCGCACACTGTGCGGCGAGCTGAGGTGCGGCCCGAGGTGAAGGCGCTGGGGAGCGGGAGCGTGGGCACCAGCGTTTTGGCACGGGGAGCCTTTGAAGGTCACCGGGGACTCAGAAGGCCCTGCCCTTCTCTCGCCCTCTATGACCCGCGGCGCCCCTAGCGGCCCAGGTGGGGACAGTGCGGCAGGGTGAGTCCGGCTCTGGGGCTCTGAGTCACCAATCCCCAGCATTGCAGAGCCAGGCCGCTTGGGATGTCCCCTCAGGGCCGACCTAGGGTTTTGGTTAGCTGCCAGGAGCCCGGCGGGCCCTATCCACCGGCTCTGAAGCAAGCGGTGGGGTGGGCCTAGGTGAGGGCGCTGGCGAGCAGGATCCTGGGAGCCAACGTTTTTGCGCGGGGAGCCTTCAAAGGTCAGCGTGGGCTCGGAGGGCCCTGCCCGATCTCTTGCCCTGATTGACCGGCGGGGCCTCTAGCGGCTCGGGTGGATGAAGGACAGCAGGGTGAGTGCGGCACATGAGCTCGGGGTCCCCATCCCCAGCGTTGCGACGCCAGGCCCCTTGGGAAGTGCCCCTCGGTGGCCGACCTATGGTTAGGGTTAGCCTCCAGGAGCCCCGCAGGCCCGATACACCACCTGTGTGTCGAGCGGAGAGTTGGGCCGAGGTGAGGGTGCTGGTGAACATGAGCCTGGGCCCAAGCGTTTTGGTTCGGTGCGCCTCTGAAGGTCGGCAGGGGTTTGGAGGGCCCTGCCAGTTCTCCCACCCTGAATGAATGGCGGCACCCCTAGCGGCCTGTGTGGGTTGGGGTGGCAGCGTGCATCCGGCGCTGGGGCTTGGGGGCCCCCAATCCCTGGCGTTGCGGCGCCAGGCCCCTTAGGAAGGGACCTTCAGGGGCTGTCCTAGGGTTAGGGTGAGCTCCCAGGAGGCCGGCAGGCCCGAGTCGCTGGCTCTGCGAAGAGCGGAGGTGCGGGCCGAGTTGAGGGTGATGCAGAGCGGGAGCGTGGTCCCCAGCGTTTTGACGCCCTGGGCCTTCGACTGTTGCCATGGCTCAAAGGGCCCTGCCCGTTCTCCTGCCCTGAAGAACCAGCGGCACCCTTAGCAGCTCCCTTGGCGGTGG
Organism: Ursus americanus; assembly: GCF_024610735.1. Lineage (NCBI taxonomy): Eukaryota > Metazoa > Chordata > Mammalia > Carnivora > Ursidae > Ursus > Ursus americanus. Next base: position 361,041 of record NW_028273679.1, read on the forward strand.
AGCGGCAGGGTGAGTCCATGCTGCGGCTCGTGGATCCCCAATCCCCAGCGTTGTGGGGCCAGGCCTCTTGGGAGGGGCTCCTCTTGGGCGGACCTAGGTTTAGAGTTAGCACCCAGGAGGCCAGCAGGCCCAATCCTCTGGCTGGGCGGCGAGAGGTGGGCGGCCCGAGGTAAAGGCGCTGGCGATCGGGAGCGTGGGCCCCTGCATTTTGGCGCAGGAGGCTTCAAATATCGCCGGTTTCTCCAGGGCCCTGTCCCTTCTCCCGCCCTGAATGACGGGCGGCGCCACTAGCAGCCCGGCTGGCGACGTGGCGGCAGGGTGAGTCTGGCTCTGGGTCTTGGGGTCCCTGATCCCCAGTGTAGCGGCACCAGGACCCTTGGGAGGGGCCCCTGGGTGGCTGACCTAGGGTTAGGGTTAGCCCCCAGGAGGCCGGCAGGTGGGATCCGGCCACTGTCCGGGGAGCGGAGGGCGGGGCCGAGGTGAGGGCGTTGGGGAGCGGGAGCGTGGGCACCAGCGTTTTGGCACGGGGAGCCTTTGAAGGCCACCGGGGGCTCGGAAGGCCCTGCCCCTTCTCTCGCCCTGAATGACCCGCAGTGCTCCTAGCTGCCTGGGTGGCGGCGTTGCGGTAGGGTGAGTGTGGCTCTGGGGCTTGAGGTTCCCGATCCCCGGCGAAGCGGCACCAGGACCCTTGGGAGGGGCCCCTGGGTGGCCGACCTAGGGTTAGGGTTAGCACCCGGGAGGCCGGCAGGCGGGATCCGCCCGCTGTGCGTGGAGCGGAGGGGCGGGCCGAGGTGAGGGCGCTGGCGAGCAAGAGCCTGGGCCCAAGCGTTTTGGCACCGGGGGCCTTCGAATGTCTCCGGGGACTCGGCGGGCCCTGCCCATTCTCCTCCCTGAATGACCGGCGGCGCCCCTAGCAGCCCAGGTGGCGGCGGGGCGGCATGTAAGTCCGGGCATAGGGCTCGGGGGTCCCCAGTCCACCGCGTTGCGGCGCCAGGCCCCTTGGGAGGGGCCCCTGGGAGGCTGACCTAGGGTGAGGTTTAGCCCCTAGGATGCCGGCAGGCCCTATTCGCCAGCCGTGTGGAGACTGGAGTGGCGGACCGAGGTGAGGGCACTGGTGAGCGGGAGCATGGGCCCGGGGGTTTGGCGCGGGGGCCTTTGAAGGTCGCCGTATCTTGGAGAGCCCTGCCCGTGCTCCCGCCCTGAATGAACGGCACCACCCCAAGCCCCCGGGTGGCGGCTCGGTGGCAGGGTGAGTCCAGTGCTGAGGCTCGGGGGTCCCCAATCCCCAGCGTTGCGGCGCCAGATCCCTTGGGAGGGGCCCCTCGGGGGTCGATCTAGGGTTGCGGTTAGCCCCCAGGAGGCCGGTGGACCCGATCAGTGGCTGTGCGGCACGCGGAGGGTTGGGCCGAGGTGAGGGCGCTGGCGAGACTGAGCATGAGCCCAAGCGTTTTAGTGCGGGGGGCCTTCGAAGGTCAGTGGGGGCTCGGAGGAACCTGCCCGTTCTCCTGCTCTGAATGACCGGCGGGGCCCCTAGAGGCTCCGGTGCCTGAAGGGCAGCAGGGTGAGACCGGCACTTGGGTTGGGGTCCCCATTCCCGGCGTTGGGGCGCCAGGCCACTTGGGAAGGGCCCCTCCGTGGCCGACCTACAGTTAGGGTTAGCCCCCAGGAGGCCAGCAGGCCCGATACACCGCCTGTGCGTCGAGCGGAGAGTTGGGCCGAGGTGAGGGTGCTGGTGAACATGAGTCCGGGCCCAAGCGTTTTGGTTCGGGGCGCCTTCGAAGGTCGGCGGGGGTTCGAAGGGCCCTGCCCGTTCTCCCACCCTGAATGAATGGCGGCGCCCCTAGCGGCACGTGTGGGGCAGGGCGGCAGGGTGCATCCAGCGCTGGGGCTTGGGGGTTCCCAATCCCCGGCATTGCGGCGCCAGGCCCCTTAGGAAGCGACCCTCGGGGCCGTCCTAGGGTTAGGGTTAGCGCCCAGGAGGCCGGCAGGCCCGATCCGCCGGCTGTGCGAAGAGTGGAGATGCAGGCCGAGTTGAGGGCGATGGCGAGCGGGAGCTGGGCCCCAGCGTTTTGGCGTCCTGGGCCTTTGAATGTTGCCATGGCTCGGAGGGCCCTGCCCTTTCTCCTGCCCTGAAGAACCAGCAACGCCCCTAGCGGCTCCGTTGGCAGTGGGGCGGCAGGGTGAATCCCAGGCTGCGGCTCGGGGATCCCCAATCCCCGGCGTTGTGGTGCCAGGCCCCTTGGGAGGGGCTCCTCGTGGGCCGACCCAGGGTTAGAGTTAGCCCCCATAAGGCCGGCAGGCCAGATCCTCTGGCTGGGCGGTGAGAGGTGGGCGGGCCGAGGTAAAGGTGCTGGGGTGCGGGATTGTGGGCCCCTGCATTTTGGGGTGGGAGGCTTCAAATGTCGCCGGTTTCTCCAGGGCCCTGTCAGTTCTCCCGCCCTGAATGACCGGCGGCGCCCCTCGCGGCCCGGGTGGCAGCGTTGTGGGAGGGTGAGTCTGGCTTTGGGGCTTGGGGTTCCAGATCCCTGGCTTAGTGGCACCAAAACCCTTGGGAGGGGCCCCTGGGGGGCCGACCTAGGGTTAGGGTTAGCCCCCAGGAGACCGTCAGGCCCAACCGCACACTGTGCGGCGAGCTGAGGTGCGGCCCGAGGTGAAGGCGCTGGGGTGCGGGAGCGTGGGCACCAGCGTTTTGGCACGGGGAGCCTTTGAAGGTCACCGGGGACTCAGAAGGCCCTGCCCTTCTCTCGCCCTCTATGACCCGCGGCGCCCCTAGCGGCCCAGGTGGGGACAGTGCGGCAGGGTGAGTCCGGCTCTGGGGCTCTGAGTCACCAATCCCCAGCATTGCAGAGCCAGGCCGCTTGGGATGTCCCCTCAGGGCCGACCTAGGGTTTTGGTTAGCTGCCAGGAGCCCGGCGGGCCCTATCCACCGGCTCTGAAGCAAGCGGTGGGGTGGGCCTAGGTGAGGGCGCTGGCGAGCAGGATCCTTGGAGCCAACGTTTTTGTGCGGGGAGCCTTCAAAGGTCAGCGTGGGCTCGGAGGGCCCTGCCCGATCTCTTGCCCTGATTGACCGGCGGGGCCTCTAGCGGCTCGGGTGGATGAAGGACAGCAGGGTGAGTGCGGCACATGAGCTCGGGGTCCCCATCCCCAGCGTTGCGACGCCAGGCCCCTTGGGAAGTGCCCCTCGGTGGCCGACCTATGGTTAGGGTTAGCCTCCAGGAGCCCCGCAGGCCCGATACACCACCTGTGTGTCGAGCGGAGAGTTGGGCCGAGGTGAGGGTGCTGGTGAACATGAGCCTGGGCCCAAGCGTTTTGGTTCGGTGCGCCTCTGAAGGTCGGCAGGGGTTCGGAGGGCCCTGCCAGTTCTCCCACCCTGAATGAATGGCGGCGCCCCTAGCGGCCTGTGTGGGTTGGGGTGGCAGCGTGCATCCGGCGCTGGGGCTTGGGGGCCCCCAATCCCTGGCGTTGCGGCGCCAGGCCCCTTAGGAAGGGACCTTCAGGGGCTGTCCTAGGGTTAGGGTGAGCTCCCAGGAGGCCGGCAGGCCCGAGTCGCTGGCTCTGCGAAGAGCGGAGGTGCGGGCCGAGTTGAGGGTGATGCAGAGCGGGAGCGTGGTCCCCAGCGTTTTGACGCCCTGGGCCTTCGACTGTTGCCATGGCTCAAAGGGCCCTGCCCGTTCTCCTGCCCTGAAGAACCAGCGGCGCCCTTAGCAGCTCCCTTGGCGGTGGAGCGGCAGGGTGAGTCCATGCTGCGGCTCGTGGATCCCCAATCCCCAGCGTTGTGGGGCCAGGCCTCTTGGGAGGGGCTCCTCTTGGGCGGACCTAGGTTTAGAGTTAGCACCCAGGAGGCCAGCAGGCCCAATCCTCTGGCTGGGCGGCGAGAGGTGGGCGGCCCGAGGTAAAGGCGCTGGCGATCGGGAGCGTGGGCCCCTGCATTTTGGCGCAGGAGGCTTCAAATATCGCCGGTTTCTCCAGGGCCCTGTCCCTTCTCCCGCCCTGAATGACGGGCGGCGCCACTAGCAGCCCGGCTGGCGACGTGGCGGCAGGGTGAGTCTGGCTCTGGGTCTTGGGGTCCCTGATCCCCAGTGTAGCGGCACCAGGACCCTTGGGAGGGGCCCCTGGGTGGCTGACCTAGGGTTAGGGTTAGCCCCCAGGAGGCCGGCAGGTGGGATCCGGCCACTGTCCGGGGAGCGGAGGGCGGGGCCGAGGTGAGGGCGTTGGGGAGCGGGAGCGTGGGCACCAGCGTTTTGGCACGGGGAGCCTTTGAAGGCCACCGGGGGCTCGGAAGGCCCTGCCCCTTCTCTCGCCCTGAATGACCCGCAGTGCTCCTAGCGGCCTGGGTGGCGGCGTTGCGGTAGGGTGAGTGTGGCTCTGGGGCTTGAGGTTCCCGATCCCCGGCGAAGCGGCACCAGGACCCTTGGGAGGGGCCCCTGGGTGGCCGACCTAGGGTTAGGGTTAGCACCCGGGAGGCCGGCAGGCGGGATCCGCCCGCTGTGCGTGGAGCGGAGGGGCGGGCCGAGGTGAGGGCGCTGGCGAGCAAGAGCCTGGGCCCAAGCGTTTTGGCACCGGGGGCCTTCGAATGTCTCCGGGGACTCGGCGGGCCCTGCCCATTCTCCTCCCTGAATGACCGGCGGCGCCCCTAGCAGCCCAGGTGGCGGCGGGGCGGCATGTAAGTCCGGGCATAGGGCTCGGGGGTCCCCAGTCCACCGCGTTGCGGCGCCAGGCCCCTTGGGAGGGGCCCCTGGGAGGCTGACCTAGGGTGAGGTTTAGCCCCTAGGATGCCGGCAGGCCCTATTCGCCAGCCGTGTGAAGACTGGAGTGGCGGACCGAGGTGAGGGCACTGGTGAGCGGGAGCATGGGCCCGGGGATTGGCGCGGGGGGCCTTTGAAGGTCGCCGTGTCTTGGAGGGCCCTGCCCGTGCTCCCGCCCTGAATGAACGGCACCACCCCAAGCCCCCGGGTGGCGGCTCGGTGGCAGGGTGAGTCCAGTGCTGAGGCTCGGGGGTCCCCAATCCCCAGCGTTGCGGCGCCAGATCCCTTGGGAGGGGCCCCTCGGGGGTCGATCTAGGGTTGCGGTTAGCCCCCAGGAGGCCGGTGGACCCGATCAGTGGCTGTGCGGCACGCGGAGGGTTGGGCCGAGGTGAGGGCGCTGGCGAGACTGAGCATGAGCCCAAGCGTTTTAGTGCGGGGGGCCTTCGAAGGTCAGTGGGGGCTCGGAGGAACCTGCCCGTTCTCCCGCTCTGAATGACCGGCGGGGCCCCTAGAGGCTCCGGTGCCTGAAGTGCAGCAGGGTGAGACCAGCACTTGGGTTGGGGTCCCCATTCCCGGTGTTGGGGCGCCAGGCCACTTGGGAAGGGCCCCTCCGTGGCCGACCTACAGTTAGGGTTAGCCCCCAGGAGGCCAGCAGGCCCGATACACCGCCTGTGCGTCGAGCGGAGAGTTGGGCCGAGGTGAGGGTGCTGGTGAACATGAGCCCGGGCCCAAGCGTTTTGGTTCGGGGCGCCTTCGAAGGTCGGCGGGGGTTCGAAGGGCCCTGCCCGTTCTCCCACCCTGAATGAATGGCGGCGCCCCTAGCGGCACGTGTGGGGCAGGGCGGCAGGGTGCATCCAGCGCTGGAGCTTGGGGGTTCCCAATCCCCGGCATTGCGGCGCCAGGCCCCTTAGGAAGCGACCCTCGGGGCCGTCCTAGGGTTAGGGTTAGCGCCCAGGAGGCCGGCAGGCCCGATCCCCCGGCTGTGCGAGGAGTGGAGATGCAGGCCGAGTTGAGGGCGATGGCGAGCGGGAGCTGGGCCCCAGCGTTTTGGCGTCCTGGGCCTTTGAATGTTGCCATGGCTCGGAGGGCCCTGCCCTTTCTCCTGCCCTGAAGAACCAGCAACGCCCCTAGCGGCTCCGTTGGCAGTGGGGCGGCAGGGTGAATCCCAGGCTGCGGCTCGGGGATCCCCAATCCCCGGCGTTGTGGTGCCAGGCCCCTTGGGAGGGGCTCCTCGTGGGCCGACCCAGGGTTAGAGTTAGCCCCCATAAGGCCGGCAGGCCAGATCCTCTGGCTGGGCGGTGAGAGGTGGGCGGGCCGAGGTAAAGGCGCTGGGGTGCGGGATTGTGGGCCCCTGCATTTTGGGGTGGGAGGCTTCAAATGTCGCCGGTTTCTCCAGGGCCCTGTCAGTTCTCCCGCCCTGAATGACCGGCGGCGCCCCTCGCGGCCCGGGTGGCAGCGTTGTGGGAGGGTGAGTCTGGCTTTGGGGCTTGGGGTTCCAGATCCCTGGCGTAGTGGCACCAAAACCCTTGGGAGGGGCCCCTGGGGGGCCGACCTAGGGTTAGGGTTAGCCCCCAGGAGACCGTCAGGCCCAACCGCACACTGTGCGGCGAGCTGAGGTGCGGCCCGAGGTGAAGGCGCTGGGGTGCGGGAGCGTGGGCACCAGCGTTTTGGCACGGGGAGCCTTTGAAGGTCACCGGGGACTCAGAAGGCCCTGCCCTTCTCTCACCCTCTATGACCCGCGGCGCCCCTAGCGGCCCAGGTGGGGACAGTGCGGCAGGGTGAGTCCGGCTCTGGGGCTCTGAGTCACCAATCCCCAGCATTGCAGAGCCAGGCCGCTTGGGATGTCCCCTCAGGGCCGACCTAGGGTTTTGGTTAGCTGCCAGGAGCCCGGCGGGCCCTATCCACCGGCTCTGAAGCAAGCGGTGGGGTGGGCCTAGGTGAGGGCGCTGGCGAGCAGGATCCTTGGAGCCAACGTTTTTGCGCGGGGAGCCTTCAAAGGTCAGCGTGGGCTCGGAGGGCCCTGCCCGATCTCTTGCCCTGATTGACCGGCGGGGCCTCTAGCGGCTCGGGTGGATGAAGGACAGCAGGGTGAGTGCGGCACATGAGCTCGGGGTCCCCATCCCCAGCGTTGCGACGCCAGGCCCCTTGGGAAGTGCCCCTCGGTGGCCGACCTATGGTTAGGGTTAGCCTCCAGGAGCCCCGCAGGCCCGATACACCACCTGTGTGTCGAGCGGAGAGTTGGGCCGAGGTGAGGGTGCTGGTGAACATGAGCCTGGGCCCAAGCGTTTTGGTTCGGTGCGCCTCTGAAGGTCGGCAGGGGTTTGGAGGGCCCTGCCAGTTCTCCCACCCTGAATGAATGGCGGCGCCCCTAGCGGCCTGTGTGGGTTGGGGTGGCAGCGTGCATCCGGCGCTGGGGCTTGGGGGCCCCCAATCCCTGGCGTTGCGGCGCCAGGCCCCTTAGGAAGGGACCTTCAGGGGCTGTCCTAGGGTTAGGGTGAGCTCCCAGGAGGCCAGCAGGCCCGAGTCGCTGGCTCTGCGAAGAGCGGAGGTGCGGGCCGAGTTGAGGGTGATGCAGAGCGGGAGCGTGGTCCCCAGCGTTTTGACGCCCTGGGCCTTCGACTGTTGCCATGGCTCAAAGGGCCCTGCCCGTTCTCCTGCCCTGAAGAACCAGCGGCACCCTTAGCAGCTCCCTTGGCGGTGGAGCGGCAGGGTGAGTCCATGCTGCGGCTCGTGGATCCCCAATCCCCAGCGTTGTGGGGCCAGGCCTCTTGGGAGGGGCTCCTCTTGGGCGGACCTAGGTTTAGAGTTAGCACCCAGGAGGCCAGCAGGCCCAATCCTCTGGCTGGGCGGCGAGAGGTGGGCGGCCCGAGGTAAAGGCGCTGGCGATCGGGAGCGTGGGCCCCTGCATTTTGGCGCAGGAGGCTTCAAATATCGCCGGTTTCTCCAGGGCCCTGTCCCTTCTCCCGCCCTGAATGACGGGCGGCGCCACTAGCAGCCTGGCTGGCGACGTGGCGGCAGGGTGAGTCTGGCTCTGGGTCTTGGGGTCCCTGATCCCCAGTGTAGCGGCACCAGGACCCTTGGGAGGGGCCCCTGGGTGGCTGACCTAGGGTTAGGGTTAGCCCCCAGGAGGCCGGCAGGTGGGATCCGGCCACTGTCCGGGGAGCGGAGGGCGGGGCCGAGGTGAAGGCGTTGGGGAGCGGGAGCGTGGGCACCAGCGTTTTGGCACGGGGAGCCTTTGAAGGCCACCGGGGGCTCGGAAGGCCCTGCCCCTTCTCTCGCCCTGAATGACCCGCAGTGCTCCTAGCGGCCTGGGTGGCGGCGTTGCGGTAGGGTGAGTGTGGCTCTGGGGCTTGAGGTTCCCGATCCCCGGCGAAGCGGCACCAGGACCCTTGGGAGGGGCCCCTGGGTGGCCGACCTAGGGTTAGGGTTAGCACCCGGGAGGCCGGCAGGCGGGATCCGCCCGCTGTGCGTGGAGCGGAGGGGCGGGCCGAGGTGAGGGCGCTGGCGAGCAAGAGCCTGGGCCCAAGCGTTTTGGCACCGGGGGCCTTCGAATGTCTCCGGGGACTCGGCGGGCCCTGCCCATTCTCCTCCCTGAATGACCGGCGGCGCCCCTAGCAGCCCAGGTGGCGGCGGGGCGGCATGTAAGTCCGGGCATAGGGCTCGGGGGTCCCCAGTCCACCGCGTTGCGGCGCCAGGCCCCTTGGGAGGGGCCCCTGGGAGGCTGACCTAGGGTGAGGTTTAGCCCCTAGGATGCCGGCAGGCCCTATTCGCCAGCCGTGTGAAGACTGGAGTGGCGGACCGAGGTGAGGGCACTGGTGAGCGGGAGCATGGGCCCAGGGTTTGGCGCGGGGGGCCTTTGAAGGTCGCCGTGTCTTGGAGGGCCCTGCCCGTGCTCCCGCCCTGAATGAACGGCACCACCCCAAGCCCCCGGGTGGCGGCTCGGTGGCAGGGTGAGTCCAGTGCTGAGGCTCGGGGGTCCCCAATCCCCAGCGTTGCGGCGCCAGATCCCTTGGGAGGGGCCCCTCGGGGGTCGATCTAGGGTTGCGGTTAGCCCCCAGGAGGCCGGTGGACCCGATCAGTGGCTGTGCGGCACGCGGAGGGTTGGGCCGAGGTGAGGGCGCTGGCGAGACTGAGCATGAGCCCAAGCGTTTTAGTGCGGGGGGCCTTCGAAGGTCAGTGGGGGCTCGGAGGAACCTGCCCGTTCTCCCGCTCTGAATGACCGGCGGGGCCCCTAGAGGCTCCGGTGCCTGAAGGGCAGCAGGGTGAGACCAGCACTTGGGTTAGGGTCCCCATTCCCGGCGTTGGGGCGCCAGGCCACTTGGGAAGGGCCCCTCCGTGGCCGACCTACAGTTAGGGTTAGCCCCCAGGAGGCCAGCAGGCCCGATACACCGCCTGTGCGTCGAGCGGAGAGTTGGGCCGAGGTGAGGGTGCTGGTGAACATGAGCCCGGGCCCAAGCGTTTTGGTTCGGGGCGCCTTCGAAGGTCGGCGGGGGTTCGAAGGGCCCTGCCCGTTCTCCCACCCTGAATGAATGGCGGCGCCCCTAGCGGCACGTGTGGGGCAGGGCGGCAGGGTGCATCCAGCGCTGGAGCTTGGGGGTTCCCAATCCCCGGCATTGCGGCGCCAGGCCCCTTAGGAAGCGACCCTCGGGGCCGTCCTAGGGTTAGGGTTAGCGCCCAGGAGGCCGGCAGGCCCGATCCCCCGGCTGTGCGAGGAGTGGAGATGCAGGCCGAGTTGAGGGCGATGGCGAGCGGGAGCTGGGCCCCAGCGTTTTGGCGTCCTGGGCCTTTGAATGTTGCCATGGCTCGGAGGGCCCTGCCCTTTCTCCTGCCCTGAAGAACCAGCAACGCCCCTAGCGGCTCCGTTGGCAGTGGGGCGGCAGGGTGAATCCCAGGCTGCGGCTCGGGGATCCCCAATCCCCGGCGTTGTGGTGCCAGGCCCCTTGGGAGGGGCTCCTCGTGGGCCGACCCAGGGTTAGAGTTAGCCCCCATAAGGCCGGCAGGCCAGATCCTCTGGCTGGGCGGTGAGAGGTGGGCGGGCCGAGGTAAAGGCGCTGGGGTGCGGGATTGTGGGCCCCTGCATTTTGGGGTGGGAGGCTTCAAATGTCGCCGGTTTCTCCAGGGCCCTGTCAGTTCTCCCGCCCTGAATGACCGGCGGCGCCCCTCGCGGCCCGGGTGGCAGCGTTGTGGGAGGGTGAGTCTGGCTTTGGGGCTTGGGGTTCCAGATCCCTGGCGTAGTGGCACCAAAACCCTTGGGAGGGGCCCCTGGGGGGCCGACCTAGGGTTAGGGTTAGCCCCCAGGAGACCGTCAGGCCCAACCGCACACTGTGCGGCGAGCTGAGGTGCGGCCCGAGGTGAAGGCGCTGGGGTGCGGGAGCGTGGGCACCAGCGTTTTGGCACGGGGAGCCTTTGAAGGTCACCGGGGACTCAGAAGGCCCTGCCCTTCTCTCACCCTCTATGACCCGCGGCGCCCCTAGCGGCCCAGGTGGGGACAGTGCGGCAGGGTGAGTCCGGCTCTGGGGCTCTGAGTCACCAATCCCCAGCATTGCAGAGCCAGGCCGCTTGGGATGTCCCCTCAGGGCCGACCTAGGGTTTTGGTTAGCTGCCAGGAGCCCGGCGGGCCCTATCCACCGGCTCTGAAGCAAGCGGTGGGGTGGGCCTAGGTGAGGGCGCTGGCGAGCAGGATCCTTGGAGCCAACGTTTTTGCGCGGGGAGCCTTCAAAGGTCAGCGTGGGCTCGGAGGGCCCTGCCCGATCTCTTGCCCTGATTGACCGGCGGGGCCTCTAGCGGCTCGGGTGGATGAAGGACAGCAGGGTGAGTGCGGCACATGAGCTCGGGGTCCCCATCCCCAGCGTTGCGACGCCAGGCCCCTTGGGAAGTGCCCCTCGGTGGCCGACCTATGGTTAGGGTTAGCCTCCAGGAGCCCCGCAGGCCCGATACACCACCTGTGTGTCGAGCGGAGAGTTGGGCCGAGGTGAGGGTGCTGGTGAACATGAGCCTGGGCCCAAGCGTTTTGGTTCGGTGCGCCTCTGAAGGTCGGCAGGGGTTTGGAGGGCCCTGCCAGTTCTCCCACCCTGAATGAATGGCGGCGCCCCTAGCGGCCTGTGTGGGTTGGGGTGGCAGCGTGCATCCGGCGCTGGGGCTTGGGGGCCCCCAATCCCTGGCGTTGCGGCGCCAGGCCCCTTAGGAAGGGACCTTCAGGGGCTGTCCTAGGGTTAGGGTGAGCTCCCAGGAGGCCAGCAGGCCCGAGTCGCTGGCTCTGCGAAGAGCGGAGGTGCGGGCCGAGTTGAGGGTGATGCAGAGCGGGAGCGTGGTCCCCAGCGTTTTGACGCCCTGGGCCTTCGACTGTTGCCATGGCTCAAAGGGCCCTGCCCGTTCTCCTGCCCTGAAGAACCAGCGGCACCCTTAGCAGCTCCCTTGGCGGTGGAGCGGCAGGGTGAGTCCATGCTGCGGCTCGTGGATCCCCAATCCCCAGCGTTGTGGGGCCAGGCCTCTTGGGAGGGGCTCCTCTTGGGCGGACCTAGGTTTAGAGTTAGCACCCAGGAGGCCAGCAGGCCCAATCCTCTGGCTGGGCGGCGAGAGGTGGGCGGCCCGAGGTAAAGGCGCTGGCGATCGGGAGCGTGGGCCCCTGCATTTTGGCGCAGGAGGCTTCAAATATCGCCGGTTTCTCCAGGGCCCTGTCCCTTCTCCCGCCCTGAATGACGGGCGGCGCCACTAGCAGCCTGGCTGGCGACGTGGCGGCAGGGTGAGTCTGGCTCTGGGTCTTGGGGTCCCTGATCCCCAGTGTAGCGGCACCAGGACCCTTGGGAGGGGCCCCTGGGTGGCTGACCTAGGGTTAGGGTTAGCCCCCAGGAGGCCGGCAGGTGGGATCCGGCCACTGTCCGGGGAGCGGAGGGCGGGGCCGAGGTGAAGGCGTTGGGGAGCGGGAGCGTGGGCACCAGCGTTTTGGCACGGGGAGCCTTTGAAGGCCACCGGGGGCTCGGAAGGCCCTGCCCCTTCTCTCGCCCTGAATGACCCGCAGTGCTCCTAGCGGCCTGGGTGGCGGCGTTGCGGTAGGGTGAGTGTGGCTCTGGGGCTTGAGGTTCCCGATCCCCGGCGAAGCGGCACCAGGACCCTTGGGAGGGGCCCCTGGGTGGCCGACCTAGGGTTAGGGTTAGCACCCGGGAGGCCGGCAGGCGGGATCCGCCCGCTGTGCGTGGAGCGGAGGGGCGGGCCGAGGTGAGGGCGCTGGCGAGCAAGAGCCTGGGCCCAAGCGTTTTGGCACCGGGGGCCTTCGAATGTCTCCGGGGACTCGGCGGGCCCTGCCCATTCTCCTCCCTGAATGACCGGCGGCGCCCCTAGCAGCCCAGGTGGCGGCGGGGCGGCATGTAAGTCCGGGCATAGGGCTCGGGGGTCCCCAGTCCACCGCGTTGCGGCGCCAGGCCCCTTGGGAGGGGCCCCTGGGAGGCTGACCTAGGGTGAGGTTTAGCCCCTAGGATGCCGGCAGGCCCTATTCGCCAGCCGTGTGAAGACTGGAGTGGCGGACCGAGGTGAGGGCACTGGTGAGCGGGAGCATGGGCCCAGGGTTTGGCGCGGGGGGCCTTTGAAGGTCGCCGTGTCTTGGAGGGCCCTGCCCGTGCTCCCGCCCTGAATGAACGGCACCACCCCAAGCCCCCGGGTGGCGGCTCGGTGGCAGGGTGAGTCCAGTGCTGAGGCTCGGGGGTCCCCAATCCCCAGCGTTGCGGCGCCAGATCCCTTGGGAGGGGCCCCTCGGGGGTCGATCTAGGGTTGCGGTTAGCCCCCAGGAGGCCGGTGGACCCGATCAGTGGCTGTGCGGCACGCGGAGGGTTGGGCCGAGGTGAGGGCGCTGGCGAGACTGAGCATGAGCCCAAGCGTTTTAGTGCGGGGGGCCTTCGAAGGTCAGTGGGGGCTCGGAGGAACCTGCCCGTTCTCCCGCTCTGAATGACCGGCGGGGCCCCTAGAGGCTCCGGTGCCTGAAGGGCAGCAGGGTGAGACCAGCACTTGGGTTAGGGTCCCCATTCCCGGCGTTGGGGCGCCAGGCCACTTGGGAAGGGCCCCTCCGTGGCCGACCTACAGTTAGGGTTAGCCCCCAGGAGGCCAGCAGGCCCGATACACCGCCTGTGCGTCGAGCGGAGAGTTGGGCCGAGGTGAGGGTGCTGGTGAACATGAGCCCGGGCCCAAGCGTTTTGGTTCGGGGCGCCTTCGAAGGTCGGCGGGGGTTCGAAGGGCCCTGCCCGTTCTCCCACCCTGAATGAATGGCGGCGCCCCTAGCGGCACGTGTGGGGCAGGGCGGCAGGGTGCATCCAGCGCTGGAGCTTGGGGGTTCCCAATCCCCGGCATTGCGGCGCCAGGCCCCTTAGGAAGCGACCCTCGGGGCCGTCCTAGGGTTAGGGTTAGCGCCCAGGAGGCCGGCAGGCCCGATCCCCCGGCTGTGCGAGGAGTGGAGATGCAGGCCGAGTTGAGGGCGATGGCGAGCGGGAGCTGGGCCCCAGCGTTTTGGCGTCCTGGGCCTTTGAATGTTGCCATGGCTCGGAGGGCCCTGCCCTTTCTCCTGCCCTGAAGAACCAGCAACGCCCCTAGCGGCTCCGTTGGCAGTGGGGCGGCAGGGTGAATCCCAGGCTGCGGCTCGGGGATCCCCAATCCCCGGCGTTGTGGTGCCAGGCCCCTTGGGAGGGGCTCCTCGTGGGCCGACCCAGGGTTAGAGTTAGCCCCCATAAGGCCGGCAGGCCAGATCCTCTGGCTGGGCGGTGAGAGGTGGGCGGGCCAAGGTAAAGGCGCTGGGGTGCGGGATTGTGGGCCCCTGCATTTTGGGGTGGGAGGCTTCAAATGTCGCCGGTTTCTCCAGGGCCCTGTCAGTTCTCCCGCCCTGAATGACCGGCGGCGCCCCTCGCGGCCCGGGTGGCAGCGTTGTGGGAGGGTGAGTCTGGCTTTGGGGCTTGGGGTTCCAGATCCCTGGCGTAGTGGCACCAAAACCCTTGGGAGGGGCCCCTGGGGGGCCGACCTAGGGTTAGGGTTAGCCCCCAGGAGACCGTCAGGCCCAACCGCACACTGTGCGGCGAGCTGAGGTGCGGCCCGAGGTGAAGGCGCTGGGGTGCGGGAGCGTGGGCACCAGCGTTTTGGCACGGGGAGCCTTTGAAGGTCACCGGGGACTCAGAAGGCCCTGCCCTTCTCTCGCCCTCTATGACCCGCGGCGCCCCTAGCGGCCCAGGTGGGGACAGTGCAGCAGGGTGAGTCCGGCTCTGGGGCTCTGAGTCACCAATCCCCAGCATTGCAGAGCCAGGCCGCTTGGGATGTCCCCTCAGGGCCGACCTAGGGTTTTGGTTAGCTGCCAGGAGCCCGGCGGGCCCTATCCACCGGCTCTGAAGCAAGCGGTGGGGTGGGCCTAGGTGAGGGCGCTGGCGAGCAGGATCCTTGGAGCCAACGTTTTTGCGCGGGGAGCCTTCAAAGGTCAGCGTGGGCTCGGAGGGCCCTGCCCGATCTCTTGCCCTGATTGACCGGCGGGGCCTCTAGCGGCTCGGGTGGATGAAGGACAGCAGGGTGAGTGCGGCACATGAGCTCGGGGTCCCCATCCCCAGCGTTGCGACGCCAGGCCCCTTGGGAAGTGCCCCTCGGTGGCCGACCTATGGTTAGGGTTAGCCTCCAGGAGCCCCGCAGGCCCGATACACCACCTGTGTGTCGAGCGGAGAGTTGGGCCGAGGTGAGGGTGCTGGTGAACATGAGCCTGGGCCCAAGCGTTTTGGTTCGGTGCACCTCTGAAGGTCGGCAGGGGTTTGGAGGGCCCTGCCAGTTCTCCCACCCTGAATGAATGGCGGCGCCCCTAGCGGCCTGTGTGGGTTGGGGTGGCAGCGTGCATCCGGCGCTGGGGCTTGGGGTCCCCAATCCCTGGCGTTGCGGCGCCAGGCCCCTTAGGAAGGGACCTTCAGGGGCTGTCCTAGGGTTAGGGTGAGCTCCCAGGTGGCCAGCAGGCCCGAGTCGCTGGCTCTGCGAAGAGCGGAGGTGCGGGCCGAGTTGAGGGTGATGCAGAGCGGGAGCGTGGTCCCCAGCGTTTTGACGCCCTGGGCCTTCGACTGTTGCCATGGCTCAAAGGGCCCTGCCCGTTCTCCTGCCCTGAAGAACCAGCGGCGCCCTTAGCAGCTCCCTTGGCGGTGGAGCGGCAGGGTGAGTCCATGCTGCGGCTCGTGGATCCCCAATCCCCAGCGTTGTGGGGCCAGGCCTCTTGGGAGGGGCTCCTCTTGGGCGGACCTAGGTTTAGAGTTAGCACCCAGGAGGCCAGCAGGCCCAATCCTCTGGCTGGGCGGCGAGAGGTGGGCGGCCCGAGGTAAAGGCGCTGGCGATCGGGAGCGTGGGCCCCTGCATTTTGGCGCAGGAGGCTTCAAATATCGCCGGTTTCTCCAGGGCCCTGTCCCTTCTCCCGCCCTGAATGACGGGCGGCGCCACTAGCAGCCCGGCTGGCGACGTGGCGGCAGGGTGAGTCTGGCTCTGGGTCTTGGGGTCCCTGATCCCCAGTGTAGCGGCACCAGGACCCTTGGGAGGGGCCCCTGGGTGGCTGACCTAGGGTTAGGGTTAGCCCCCAGGAGGCCGGCAGGTGAGATCCGGCCACTGTCCGGGGAGCGGAGGGCGGGGCCGAGGTGAAGGCGTTGGGGAGCGGGATCGTGGGCACCAGCGTTTTGGCACGGGGAGCCTTTGAAGGCCACCGGGGGCTCGGAAGGCCCTGCCCCTTCTCTCGCCCTGAATGACCCGCAGTGCTCCTAGCGGCCTGGGTGGCGGTGTTGCGGTAGGGTGAGTGTGGCTCTGGGGCTTGAGGTTCCCGATCCCCGGCGAAGCGGCACCAGGACCCTTGGGAGGGGCCCCTGGGTGGCCGACCTAGGGTTAGGGTTAGCACCCGGGAGGCCGGCAGGCGGGATCCGCCCGCTGTGCGTGGAGCGGAGGGGCGGGCCGAGGTGAGGGCGCTGGCGAGCAAGAGCCTGGGCCCAAGCGTTTTGGCACCGGGGGCCTTCGAATGTCTCCGGGGACTCGGCGGGCCCTGCCCATTCTCCTCCCTGAATGACCGGCGGCGCCCCTAGCAGCCCAGGTGGCGGCGGGGCGGCATGTAAGTCCGGGCATAGGGCTCGGGGGTCCCCAGTCCACCGCGTTGCGGCGCCAGGCCCCTTGGGAGGGGCCCCTGGGAGGCTGACCTAGGGTGAGGTTTAGCCCCTAGGATGCCGGCAGGCCCTATTCGCCAGCCGTGTGAAGACTGGAGTGGCGGACCGAGGTGAGGGCACTGGTGAGCGGGAGCATGGGCCCAGGGTTTGGCGCGGGGGGCCTTTGAAGGTCGCCGTGTCTTGGAGGGCCCTGCCCGTGCTCCCGCCCTGAATGAACGGCACCACCCCAAGCCCCCGGGTGGCGGCTCGGTGGCAGGGTGAGTCCAGTGCTGAGGCTCGGGGGTCCCCAATCCCCAGCGTTGCGGCGCCAGATCCCTTGGGAGGGGCCCCTCGGGGGTCGATCTAGGGTTGCGGTTAGCCCCCAGGAGGCCGGTGGACCCGATCAGTGGCTGTGCGGCACGCGGAGGGTTGGGCCGAGGTGAGGGCGCTGGCGAGACTGAGCATGAGCCCAAGCGTTTTAGTGCGGGGGGCCTTCGAAGGTCAGTGGGGGCTCGGAGGAACCTGCCCGTTCTCCCGCTCTGAATGACCGGCGGGGCCCCTAGAGGCTCCGGTGCCTGAAGGGCAGCAGGGTGAGACCAGCACTTGGGTTGGGGTCCCCATTCCCGGCGTTGGGGCGCCAGGCCACTTGGGAAGGGCCCCTCCGTGGCCGACCTACAGTTAGGGTTAGCCCCCAGGAGGCCAGCAGGCCCGATACACCGCCTGTGCGTCGAGCGGAGAGTTGGGCCGAGGTGAGGGTGCTGGTGAACATGAGCCCGGGCCCAAGCGTTTTGGTTCGGGGCGCCTTCGAAGGTCGGCGGGGGTTCGAAGGGCCCTGCCCGTTCTCCCACCCTGAATGAATGGCGGCGCCCCTAGCGGCACGTGTGGGGCAGGGCTGCAGGGTGCATCCAGCGCTGGGGCTTGGGGGTTCCCAATCCCCGGCATTGCGGCGCCAGGCCCCTTAGGAAGCGACCCTCGGGGCCGTCCTAGGGTTAGGGTTAGCGCCCA
Source organism: Ursus americanus (assembly GCF_024610735.1). Taxonomy (NCBI): domain Eukaryota; kingdom Metazoa; phylum Chordata; class Mammalia; order Carnivora; family Ursidae; genus Ursus; species Ursus americanus. The sequence continues at coordinate 377,908 of NW_028273679.1, forward strand.
GGAGGCCGGCAGGCCCGATCCGCCGGCTGTGCGAGGAGTGGAGATGCAGGCCGAGTTGAGGGCGATGGCGAGCGGGAGCTGGGCCCCAGCGTTTTGGCGTCCTGGGCCTTTGAATGTTGCCATGGCTCGGAGGGCCCTGCCCTTTCTCCTGCCCTGAAGAACCAGCAACGCCCCTAGCGGCTCCGTTGGCAGTGGGGCGGCAGGGTGAATCCCAGGCTGCGGCTCGGGGATCCCCAATCCCCGGCGTTGTGGTGCCAGGCCCCTTGGGAGGGGCTCCTCGTGGGCCGACCCAGGGTTAGAGTTAGCCCCCATAAGGCCGGCAGGCCAGATCCTCTGGCTGGGCGGTGAGAGGTGGGCGGGCCGAGGTAAAGGCGCTGGGGTGCGGGATTGTGGGCCCCTGCATTTTGGGGTGGGAGGCTTCAAATGTCGCCGGTTTCTCCAGGGCCCTGTCAGTTCTTCCGCCCTGAATGACCGGCGGCGCCCCTCGCGGCCCGGGTGGCAGCGTTGTGGGAGGGTGAGTCTGGCTTTGGGGCTTGGGGTTCCAGATCCCTGGCGTAGTGGCACCAAAACCCTTGGGAGGGGCCCCTGGGGGGCCGACCTAGGGTTAGGGTTAGCCCCCAGGAGACCGTCAGGCCCAACCGCACACTGTGCGGCGAGCTGAGGTGCGGCCCGAGGTGAAGGCGCTGGGGAGCGGGAGCGTGGGCACCAGCGTTTTGGCACGGGGAGCCTTTGAAGGTCACCGGGGACTCAGAAGGCCCTGCCCTTCTCTCGCCCTCTATGACCCACGGCGCCCCTAGCGGCCCAGGTGGGGACAGTGCGGCAGGGTGAGTCCGGCTCTGGGGCTCTGAGTCACCAATCCCCAGCATTGCAGAGCCAGGCCGCTTGGGATGTCCCCTCAGGGCCGACCTAGGGTTTTGGTTAGCTGCCAGGAGCCCGGCGGGCCCTATCCACCGGCTCTGAAGCAAGGGGTGGGGTGGGCCTAGGTGAGGGCGCTGGCGAGCAGGATCCTGGGAGCCAACGTTTTTGCGCGGGGAGCCTTCAAAGGTCAGCGTGGGCTCGGAGGGCCCTGCCCGATCTCTTGCCCTGATTGACCGGCGGGGCCTCTAGCGGCTCGGGTGGATGAAGGACAGCAGGGTGAGTGCGGCACATGAGCTCGGGGTCCCCATCCCCAGCGTTGCGACGCCAGGCCCCTTGGGAAGTGCCCCTCGGTGGCCGACCTATGGTTAGGGTTAGCCTCCAGGAGCCCCGCAGGCCCGATACACCACCTGTGTGTCGAGCGGAGAGTTGGGCCGAGGTGAGGGTGCTGGTGAACATGAGCCTGGGCCCAAGCGTTTTGGTTCGGTGCGCCTCTGAAGGTCGGCAGGGGTTCGGAGGGCCCTGCCAGTTCTCCCACCCTGAATGAATGGCGGCGCCCCTAGCGGCCTGTGTGGGTTGGGGTGGCAGCGTGCATCCGGCGCTGGGGCTTGGGGGCCCCCAATCCCTGGCGTTGCGGCGCCAGGCCCCTTAGGAAGGGACCTTCAGGGGCTGTCCTAGGGTTAGGGTGAGCTCCCAGGAGGCCGGCAGGCCCGAGTCGCTGGCTCTGCGAAGAGCGGAGGTGCGGACCGAGTTGAGGGTGATGCAGAGCGGGAGCGTGGTCCCCAGCGTTTTGACGCCCTGGGCCTTCGACTGTTGCCATGGCTCAAAGGGCCCTGCCCGTTCTCCTGCCCTGAAGAACCAGCGGCGCCCTTAGCAGCTCCCTTGGCGGTGGAGCGGCAGGGTGAGTCCATGCTGCGGCTCGTGGATCCCCAATCCCCAGCGTTGTGGGGCCAGGCCTCTTGGGAGGGGCTCCTCTTGGGCGGACCTAGGTTTAGAGTTAGCACCCAGGAGGCCAGCAGGCCCCATCCTCTGGCTGGGCGGCGAGAGGTGGGCGGCCCGAGGTAAAGGCGCTGGCGATCGGGAGCGTGGGCCCCTGCATTTTGGCGCAGGAGGCTTCAAATATCGCCGGTTTCTCCAGGGCCCTGTCCCTTCTCCCGCCCTGAATGACGGGCGGCGCCACTAGCAGCCCGGGTGGCGACGTGGCGGCAGGGTGAGTCTGGCTCTGGGTCTTGGGGTCCCTGATCCCCAGTGTAGCGGCACCAGGACCCTTGGGAGGGGCCCCTGGGTGGCTGACCTAGGGTTAGGGTTAGCCCCCAGGAGGCCGGCAGGTGGGATCCGGCCACTGTCCGGGGAGCGGAGGGCGGGGCCGAGGTGAGGGCGTTGGGGAGCGGGAGCGTGGGCACCAGCGTTTTGGCACGGGGAGCCTTTGAAGGCCACCGGGGGCTCGGAAGGCCCTGCCCCTTCTCTCGCCCTGAATGACCCGCAGTGCTCCTAGCGGCCTGGGTGGCGGCGTTGCGGTAGGGTGAGTGTGGCTCTGGGGCTTGAGGTTCCCGATCCCCGGCGAAGCGGCACCAGGACCCTTGGGAGGGGCCCCTGGGTGGCCGACCTAGGGTTAGGGTTAGCACCCGGGAGGCCGGCAGGCGGGATCCGCCCGCTGTGCGTGGAGCGGAGGGGCGGGCCGAGGTGAGGGCGCTGGCGAGCAAGAGCCTGGGCCCAAGCGTTTTGGCACCGGGGGCCTTCGAATGTCTCCGGGGACTCGGCGGGCCCTGCCCATTCTCCTCCCTGAATGACCGGCGGCGCCCCTAGCAGCCCAGGTGGCGGCGGGGCGGCATGTAAGTCCGGGCATAGGGCTCGGGGGTCCCCAGTCCACCGCGTTGCGGCGCCAGGCCCCTTGGGAGGGGCCCCTGGGAGGCTGACCTAGGGTGAGGTTTAGCCCCTAGGATGCCGGCAGGCCCTATTCGCCAGCCGTGTGAAGACTGGAGTGGCGGACCGAGGTGAGGGCACTGGTGAGCGGGAGCATGGGCCCGGGGTTTGGCGCGGGGGGCCTTTGAAGGTCGCCGTGTCTTGGAGGGCCCTGCCCGTGCTCCCGCCCTGAATGAACGGCACCACCCCAAGCCCCCGGGTGGCGGCTCGGTGGCAGGGTGAGTCCAGTGCTGAGGCTCGGGGGTCCCCAATCCCCAGCGTTGCGGCGCCAGATCCCTTGGGAGGGGCCCCTTGGGGGTCGATCTAGGGTTGCGGTTAGCCCCCAGGAGGCCGGTGGACCCGATCAGTGGCTGTGCGGCACGCGGAGGGTTGGGCCGAGGTGAGGGCGCTGGCGAGACTGAGCATGAGCCCAAGCGTTTTAGTGCGGGGGGCCTTCGAAGGTCAGTGGGGGCTCGGAGGAACCTGCCCGTTCTCCCGCTCTGAATGACCGGCGGGGCCCCTAGAGGCTCCGGTGCCTGAAGGGCAGCAGGGTGAGACCGGCACTTGGGTTGGGGTCCCCATTCCCGGCGTTGGGGCGCCAGGCCACTTGGGAAGGGCCCCTCCGTGGCCGACCTACAGTTAGGGTTAGCCCCCAGGAGGCCAGCAGGCCCGATACACCGCCTGTGCGTCGAGCGGAGAGTTGGGCCGAGGTGAGGGTGCTGGTGAACATGAGCCCGGGCCCAAGCGTTTTGGTTCGGGGCGCCTTCGAAGGTCGGCGGGGGTTCGAAGGGCCCTGCCCGTTCTCCCACCCTGAATGAATGGCGGCGCCCCTAGCGGCACGTGTGGGGCAGGGCGGCAGGGTGCATCCAGCGCTGGGGCTTGGGGGTTCCCAATCCCCGGCATTGCGGCGCCAGGCCCCTTAGGAAGCGACCCTCGGGGCCGTCCTAGGGTTAGGGTTAGCGCCCAGGAGGCCGGCAGGCCCGATCCGCCGGCTGTGCGAGGAGTGGAGATGCAGGCCGAGTTGAGGGCGATGGCGAGCGGGAGCTGGGCCCCAGCGTTTTGGCGTCCTGGGCCTTTGAATGTTGCCATGGCTCGGAGGGCCCTGCCCTTTCTCCTGCCCTGAAGAACCAGCAACGCCCCTAGCGGCTCCGTTGGCAGTGGGGCGGCAGGGTGAATCCCAGGCTGCGGCTCGGGGATCCCCAATCCCCGGCGTTGTGGTGCCAGGCCCCTTGGGAGGGGCTCCTCGTGGGCCGACCCAGGGTTAGAGTTAGCCCCCATAAGGCCGGCAGGCCAGATCCTCTGGCTGGGCGGTGAGAGGTGGGCGGGCCGAGGTAAAGGCGCTGGGGTGCGGGATTGTGGGCCCCTGCATTTTGGGGTGGGAGGCTTCAAATGTCGCCGGTTTCTCCAGGGCCCTGTCAGTTCTCCCGCCCTGAATGACCGGCGGCGCCCCTCGCGGCCCGGGTGGCAGCGTTGTGGGAGGGTGAGTCTGGCTTTGGGGCTTGGGGTTCCAGATCCCTGGCGTAGTGGCACCAAAACCCTTGGGAGGGGCCCCTGGGGGGCCGACCTAGGGTTAGGGTTAGCCCCCAGGAGACCGTCAGGCCCAACCGCACACTGTGCGGCGAGCTGAGGTGCGGCCCGAGGTGAAGGCGCTGGGGAGCGGGAGCGTGGGCACCAGCGTTTTGGCACGGGGAGCCTTTGAAGGTCACCGGGGACTCAGAAGGCCCTGCCCTTCTCTCGCCCTCTATGACCCGCGGCGCCCCTAGCGGCCCAGGTGGGGACAGTGCGGCAGGGTGAGTCCGGCTCTGGGGCTCTGAGTCACCAATCCCCAGCATTGCAGAGCCAGGCCGCTTGGGATGTCCCCTCAGGGCCGACCTAGGGTTTTGGTTAGCTGCCAGGAGCCCGGCGGGCCCTATCCACCGGCTCTGAAGCAAGCGGTGGGGTGGGCCTAGGTGAGGGCGCTGGCGAGCAGGATCCTTGGAGCCAACGTTTTTGCGCGGGGACCCTTCAAAGGTCAGCGTGGGCTCGGAGGGCCCTGCCCGATCTCTTGCCCTGATTGACCGGCGGGGCCTCTAGCGGCTCGGGTGGATGAAGGACAGCAGGGTGAGTGCGGCACATGAGCTCGGGGTCCCCATCCCCAGCGTTGCGACGCCAGGCCCCTTGGGAAGTGCCCCTCGGTGGCCGACCTATGGTTAGGGTTAGCCTCCAGGAGCCCCGCAGGCCCGATACACCACCTGTGTGTCGAGCGGAGAGTTGGGCCGAGGTGAGGGTGCTGGTGAACATGAGCCTGGGCCCAAGCGTTTTGGTTCGGTGCGCCTCTGAAGGTCGGCAGGGGTTCGGAGGGCCCTGCCAGTTCTCCCACCCTGAATGAATGGCGGCGCCCCTAGCGGCCTGTGTGGGTTGGGGTGGCAGCGTGCATCCGGCGCTGGGGCTTGGGGGCCCCCAATCCCTGGCGTTGCGGCGCCAGGCCCCTTAGGAAGGGACCTTCAGGGGCTGTCCTAGGGTTAGGGTGAGCTCCCAGGAGGCCGGCAGGCCCGAGTCGCTGGCTCTGCGAAGAGCGGAGGTGCGGGCCGAGTTGAGGGTGATGCAGAGCGGGAGCGTGGTCCCCAGCGTTTTGACGCCCTGGGCCTTCGACTGTTGCCATGGCTCAAAGGGCCCTGCCCGTTCTCCTGCCCTGAAGAACCAGCGGCGCCCTTAGCAGCTCCCTTGGCGGTGGAGCGGCAGGGTGAGTCCATGCTGCGGCTCGTGGATCCCCAATCCCCAGCGTTGTGGGGCCAGGCCTCTTGGGAGGGGCTCCTCTTGGGCGGACCTAGGTTTAGAGTTAGCACCCAGGAGGCCAGCAGGCCCAATCCTCTGGCTGGGCGGCGAGAGGTGGGCGGCCCGAGGTAAAGGCGCTGGCGATCGGGAGCGTGGGCCCCTGCATTTTGGCGCAGGAGGCTTCAAATATCGCCGGTTTCTCCAGGGCCCTGTCCCTTCTCCCGCCCTGAATGACGGGCGGTGCCACTAGCAGCCCGGGTGGCGACGTGGCGGCAGGGTGAGTCTGGCTCTGGGTCTTGGGGTCCCTGATCCCCAGTGTAGCGGCACCAGGACCCTTGGGAGGGGCCCCTGGGTGGCTGACCTAGGGTTAGGGTTAGCCCCCAGGAGGCCGGCAGGTGGGATCCGGCCACTGTCCCGGGAGCGGAGGGCGGGGCCGAGGTGAGGGCGTTGGGGAGCGGGAGCGTGGGCACCAGCGTTTTGGCACGGGGAGCCTTTGAAGGCCACCGGGGGCTCGGAAGGCCCTGCCCCTTCTCTCGCCCTGAATGACCCGCAGTGCTCCTAGCGGCCTGGGTGGCGGCGTTGCGGTAGGGTGAGTGTGGCTCTGGGGCTTGAGGTTCCCGATCCCCGGCGAAGCGGCACCAGGACCCTTGGGAGGGGCCCCTGGGTGGCCGACCTAGGGTTAGGGTTAGCACCCGGGAGGCCGGCAGGCGGGATCCGCCCGCTGTGCGTGGAGCGGAGGGGCGGGCCGAGGTGAGGGCGCTGGCGAGCAAGAGCCTGGGCCCAAGCGTTTTGGCACCGGGGGCCTTCGAATGTCTCCGGGGACTCGGCGGGACCTGCCCATTCTCCTCCCTGAATGACCGGCGGCGCCCCTAGCAGCCCAGGTGGCGGCGGGGCGGCATGTAAGTCCGGGCATAGGGCTCGGGGGTCCCCAGTCCACCGCGTTGCGGCGCCAGGCCCCTTGGGAGGGGCCCCTCGGAGGCTGACCTAGGGTGAGGTTTAGCCCCTAGGATGCCGGCAGGTCCTATTCGCCAGCCGTGTGGGGACTGGAGTGGCGGACCGAGGTGAGGGCACTGGTGAGCGGGAGCATGGGCCCGGGGTTTGGCGCGGGGGGCCTTTGAAGGTCGCCGTGTCTTGGAGGGCCCTGCCCGTGCTCCCGCCCTGAATGAACGGCACCACCCCAAGCCCCCGGGTGGCGGCTCGGTGGCAGGGTGAGTCCAGTGCTGAGGCTCGGGGGTCCCCAATCCCCAGCGTTGCGGCGCCAGATCCCTTGGGAGGGGCCCCTCGGGGGTCGATCTAGGGTTGCGGTTAGCCCCCAGGAGGCCGGTGGACCCGATCAGTGGCTGTGCGGCACGCAGAGGGTTGGGCCGAGGTGAGGGCGCTGGCGAGACTGAGCATGAGCCCAAGCGTTTTAGTGCGGGGGGCCTTCGAAGGTCAGTGGGGGCTCGGAGGAACCTGCCCGTTCTCCCGCTCTGAATGACCGGCGGGGCCCCTAGAGGCTCCGGTGCCTGAAGGGCAGCAGGGTGAGACCGGCACTTGGGTTGGGGTCCCCATTCCCGGCGTTGGGGCGCCAGGCCACTTGGGAAGGGCCCCTCCGTGGCCGACCTACAGTTAGGGTTAGCCCCCAGGAGGCCAGCAGGCCCGATACACCGCCTGTGCGTCGAGCGGAGAGTTGGGCCGAGGTGAGGGTGCTGGTGAACATGAGCCCGGGCCCAAGCGTTTTGGTTCGGGGCGCCTTCGAAGGTCGGCGGGGGTTCGAAGGGCCCTGCCCGTTCTCCCACCCTGAATGAATGGCGGCGCCCCTAGCGGCACGTGTGGGGCAGGGCTGCAGGGTGCATCCAGCGCTGGGGCTTGGGGGTTCCCAATCCCCGGCATTGCGGCGCCAGGCCCCTTAGGAAGCGACCCTCGGGGCCGTCCTAGGGTTAGGGTTAGCGCCCAGGAGGCCGGCAGGCCCGATCCGCCGGCTGTGCGAGGAGTGGAGATGCAGGCCGAGTTGAGGGCGATGGCGAGCGGGAGCTGGGCCCCAGCGTTTTGGCGTCCTGGGCCTTTGAATGTTGCCATGGCTCGGAGGGCCCTGCCCTTTCTCCTGCCCTGAAGAACCAGCAACGCCCCTAGCGGCTCCGTTGGCAGTGGGGCGGCAGGGTGAATCCCAGGCTGCGGCTCGGGGATCCCCAATCCCCGGCGTTGTGGTGCCAGGCCCCTTGGGAGGGGCTCCTCGTGGGCCGACCCAGGGTTAGAGTTAGCCCCCATAAGGCCGGCAGGCCAGATCCTCTGGCTGGGCGGTGAGAGGTGGGCGGGCCGAGGTAAAGGCGCTGGGGTGCGGGATTGTGGGCCCCTGCATTTTGGGGTGGGAGGCTTCAAATGTCGCCGGTTTCTCCAGGGCCCTGTCAGTTCTCCCGCCCTGAATGACCGGCGGCGCCCCTCGCGGCCCGGGTGGCAGCGTTGTGGGAGGGTGAGTCTGGCTTTGGGGCTTGGGGTTCCAGATCCCTGGCGTAGTGGCACCAAAACCCTTGGGAGGGGCCCCTGGGGGGCCGACCTAGGGTTAGGGTTAGCCCCCAGGAGACCGTCAGGCCCAACCGCACACTGTGCGGCGAGCTGAGGTGCGGCCCGAGGTGAAGGCGCTGGGGAGCGGGAGCGTGGGCACCAGCGTTTTGGCACGGGGAGCCTTTGAAGGTCACCGGGGACTCAGAAGGCCCTGCCCTTCTCTCGCCCTCTATGACCCGCGGCGCCCCTAGCGGCCCAGGTGGGGACAGTGCGGCAGGGTGAGTCCGGCTCTGGGGCTCTGAGTCACCAATCCCCAGCATTGCAGAGCCAGGCCGCTTGGGATGTCCCCTCAGGGCCGACCTAGGGTTTTGGTTAGCTGCCAGGAGCCCGGCGGGCCCTATCCACCGGCTCTGAAGCAAGCGGTGGGGTGGGCCTAGGTGAGGGCGCTGGCGAGCAGGATCCTTGGAGCCAACGTTTTTGCGCGGGGACCCTTCAAAGGTCAGCGTGGGCTCGGAGGGCCCTGCCCGATCTCTTGCCCTGATTGACCGGCGGGGCCTCTAGCGGCTCGGGTGGATGAAGGACAGCAGGGTGAGTGCGGCACATGAGCTCGGGGTCCCCATCCCCAGCGTTGCGACGCCAGGCCCCTTGGGAAGTGCCCCTCGGTGGCCGACCTATGGTTAGGGTTAGCCTCCAGGAGCCCCGCAGGCCCGATACACCACCTGTGTGTCGAGCGGAGAGTTGGGCCGAGGTGAGGGTGCTGGTGAACATGAGCCTGGGCCCAAGCGTTTTGGTTCGGTGCGCCTCTGAAGGTCGGCAGGGGTTCGGAGGGCCCTGCCAGTTCTCCCACCCTGAATGAATGGCGGCGCCCCTAGCGGCCTGTGTGGGTTGGGGTGGCAGCGTGCATCCGGCGCTGGGGCTTGGGGGCCCCCAATCCCTGGCGTTGCGGCGCCAGGCCCCTTAGGAAGGGACCTTCAGGGGCTGTCCTAGGGTTAGGGTGAGCTCCCAGGAGGCCGGCAGGCCCGAGTCGCTGGCTCTGCGAAGAGCGGAGGTGCGGGCCGAGTTGAGGGTGATGCAGAGCGGGAGCGTGGTCCCCAGCGTTTTGACGCCCTGGGCCTTCGACTGTTGCCATGGCTCAAAGGGCCCTGCCCGTTCTCCTGCCCTGAAGAACCAGCGGCGCCCTTAGCAGCTCCCTTGGCGGTGGAGCGGCAGGGTGAGTCCATGCTGCGGCTCGTGGATCCCCAATCCCCAGCGTTGTGGGGCCAGGCCTCTTGGGAGGGGCTCCTCTTGGGCGGACCTAGGTTTAGAGTTAGCACCCAGGAGGCCAGCAGGCCCCATCCTCTGGCTGGGCGGCGAGAGGTGGGCGGCCCGAGGTAAAGGCGCTGGCGATCGGGAGCGTGGGCCCCTGCATTTTGGCGCAGGAGGCTTCAAATATCGCCGGTTTCTCCAGGGCCCTGTCCCTTCTCCCGCCCTGAATGACGGGCGGCGCCACTAGCAGCCCGGGTGGCGACGTGGCGGCAGGGTGAGTCTGGCTCTGGGTCTTGGGGTCCCTGATCCCCAGTGTAGCGGCACCAGGACCCTTGGGAGGGGCCCCTGGGTGGCTGACCTAGGGTTAGGGTTAGCCCCCAGGAGGCCGGCAGGTGGGATCCGGCCACTGTCCCGGGAGCGGAGGGCGGGGCCGAGGTGAGGGCGTTGGGGAGCGGGAGCGTGGGCACCAGCGTTTTGGCACGGGGAGCCTTTGAAGGCCACCGGGGGCTCGGAAGGCCCTGCCCCTTCTCTCGCCCTGAATGACCCGCAGTGCTCCTAGCGGCCTGGGTGGCGGCGTTGCGGTAGGGTGAGTGTGGCTCTGGGGCTTGAGGTTCCCGATCCCCGGCGAAGCGGCACCAGGACCCTTGGGAGGGGCCCCTGGGTGGCCGACCTAGGGTTAGGGTTAGCACCCGGGAGGCCGGCAGGCGGGATCCGCCCACTGTGCGTGGAGCGGAGGGGCGGGCCGAGGTGAGGGCGCTGGCGAGCAAGAGCCTGGGCCCAAGCGTTTTGGCACCGGGGGCCTTCGAATGTCTCCGGGGACTCGGCGGGCCCTGCCCATTCTCCTCCCTGAATGACCGGCGGCGCCCCTAGCAGCCCAGGTGGCGGCGGGGCGGCATGTAAGTCTGGGCATAGGGCTCGGGGGTCCCCAGTCCACCGCGTTGCGGCACCAGGCCCCTTGGGAGGGGCCCCTGGGAGGCTGACCTAGGGTGAGGTTTAGCCCCTAGGATGCCGGCAGGTCCTATTCGCCAGCCGTGTGGAGACTGGAGTGGCGGACCGAGGTGAGGGCACTGGTGAGCGGGAGCATGGGCCCGGGGTTTGGCGCGGGGGGCCTTTGAAGGTCGCCGTGTCTTGGAGGGCCCTGCCCGTGCTCCCGCCCTGAATGAACGGCACCACCCCAAGCCCCCGGGTGGCGGCTCGGTGGCAGGGTGAGTCCAGTGCTGAGGCTCGGGGGTCCCCAATCCCCAGCGTTGCGGCGCCAGATCCCTTGGGAGGGGCCCCTCGGGGGTCGATCTAGGGTTGCGGTTAGCCCCAAGGAGGCCGGTGGACCCGATCAGTGGCTGTGCGGCACGCGGAGGGTTGGGCTGAGGTGAGGGCGCTGGCGAGACTGAGCATGAGCCCAAGCATTTTAGTCTGGGGGGCCTTCGAAGGTCAGTGGGGGCTCGGAGGAACCTGCCCGTTCTCCCGCTCTGAATGACCGGCGGGGCCCCTAGAGGCTCCGGTGCCTGAAGGGCAGCAGGGTGAGACCGGCACTTGGGTTGGGGTCCCCATTCCCGGCGTTGGGGCACCAGGCCACTTGGGAAGGGCCCCTCCGTGGCCGACCTACAGTTAGGGTTAGCCCCCAGGAGGCCAGCAGGCCCGATACACCGCCTGTGCGTCGAGCGGAGAGTTGGGCCGAGGTGAGGGTGCTGGTGAACATGAGCCCGGGCCCAAGCGTTTTGGTTCGGGGCGCCTTCGAAGGTCGGCGGGGGTTCGAAGGGCCCTGCCCGTTCTCCCACCCTGAATGAATGGCGGCGCCCCTAGCGGCACGTGTGGGGCAGGGCGGCAGGGTGCATCCAGCGCTGGGGCTTGGGGGTTCCCAATCCCCGGCATTGCGGCGCCAGGCCCCTTAGGAAGCGACCCTCGGGGCCGTCCTAGGGTTAGGGTTAGCGCCCAGGAGGCCGGCAGGCCCGATCCGCCGGCTGTGCGAGGAGTGGAGATGCAGGCCGAGTTGAGGGCGATGGCGAGCGGGAGCTGGGCCCCAGCGTTTTGGCGTCCTGGGCCTTTGAATGTTGCCATGGCTCGGAGGGCCCTGCCCTTTCTCCTGCCCTGAAGAACCAGCAACGCCCCTAGCGGCTCCGTTGGCAGTGGGGCGGCAGGGTGAATCCCAGGCTGCGGCTCGGGGATCCCCAATCCCTGGCGTTGTGGTGCCAGGCCCCTTGGGAGGGGCTCCTCGTGGGCCGACCCAGGGTTAGAGTTAGCCCCCATAAGGCCGGCAGGCCAGATCCTCTGGCTGGGCGGTGAGAGGTGGGCGGGCCGAGGTAAAGGCGCTGGGGTGCGGGATTGTGGGCCCCTGCATTTTGGGTTGGGAGGCTTCAAATGTCGCCGGTTTCTCCAGGGCCCTGTCAGTTCTCCCGCCCTGAATGACCGGCGGCGCCCCTCGCGGCCCGGGTGGCAGCGTTGTGGGAGGGTGAGTCTGGCTTTGGGGCTTGGGGTTCCAGATCCCTGGCTTAGTGGCACCAAAACCCTTGGGAGGGGCCCCTGGGGGGCCGACCTAGGGTTAGGGTTAGCCCCCAGGAGACCGTCAGGCCCAACCGCACACTGTGCGGCGAGCTGAGGTGCGGCCCGAGGTGAAGGCGCTGGGGAGCGGGAGCGTGGGCACCAGCGTTTTGGCACGGGGAGCCTTTGAAGGTCACCGGGGACTCAGAAGGCCCTGCCCTTCTCTCGCCCTCTATGACCCGCGGCGCCCCTAGCGGCCCAGGTGGGGACAGTGCGGCAGGGTGAGTCCGGCTCTGGGGCTCTGAGTCACCAATCCCCAGCATTGCAGAGCCAGGCCGCTTGGGATGTCCCCTCAGGGCCGACCTAGGGTTTTGGTTAGCTGCCAGGAGCCCGGCGGGCCCTATCCACCGGCTCTGAAGCAAGCGGTGGGGTGGGCCTAGGTGAGGGCGCTGGCGAGCAGGATCCTTGGAGCCAACGTTTTTGCGCGGGGAGCCTTCAAAGGTCAGCGTGGGCTCGGAGGGCCCTGCCCGATCTCTTGCCCTGATTGACCGGCGGGGCCTCTAGCGGCTCGGGTGGATGAAGGACAGCAGGGTGAGTGCGGCACATGAGCTCGGGGTCCCCATCCCCAGCGTTGCGACGCCAGGCCCCTTGGGAAGTGCCCCTCGGTGGCCGACCTATGGTTAGGGTTAGCCTCCAGGAGCCCCGCAGGCCCGATACACCACCTGTGTGTCGAGCGGAGAGTTGGGCCGAGGTGAGGGTGCTGGTGAACATGAGCCTGGGCCCAAGCGTTTTGGTTCGGTGCGCCTCTGAAGGTCGGCAGGGGTTCGGAGGGCCCTGCCAGTTCTCCCACCCTGAATGAATGGCGGCGCCCCTAGCGGCCTGTGTGGGTTGGGGTGGCAGCGTGCATCCGGCGCTGGGGCTTGGGGGCCCCCAATCCCTGGCGTTGCGGCGCCAGGCCCCTTAGGAAGGGACCTTCAGGGGCTGTCCTAGGGTTAGGGTGAGCTCCCAGGAGGCCGGCAGGCCCGAGTCGCTGGCTCTGCGAAGAGCGGAGGTGCGGGCCGAGTTGAGGGTGATGCAGAGCGGGAGCGTGGTCCCCAGCGTTTTGACGCCCTGGGCCTTCGACTGTTGCCATGGCTCAAAGGGCCCTGCCCGTTCTCCTGCCCTGAAGAACCAGCGGCGCCCTTAGCAGCTCCCTTGGCGGTGGAGCGGCAGGGTGAGTCCATGCTGCGGCTCGTGGATCCCCAATCCCCAGCGTTGTGGGGCCAGGCCTCTTGGGAGGGGCTCCTCTTGGGCGGACCTAGGTTTAGAGTTAGCACCCAGGAGGCCAGCAGGCCCCATCCTCTGGCTGGGCGGCGAGAGGTGGGCGGCCCGAGGTAAAGGCGCTGGCGATCGGGAGCGTGGGCCCCTGCATTTTGGCGCAGGAGGCTTCAAATATCGCCGGTTTCTCCAGGGCCCTGTCCCTTCTCCCGCCCTGAATGACGGGCGGCGCCACTAGCAGCCCGGGTGGCGACGTGGCGGCAGGGTGAGTCTGGCTCTGGGTCTTGGGGTCCCTGATCCCCAGTGTAGCGGCACCAGGACCCTTGGGAGGGGCCCCTGGGTGGCTGACCTAGGGTTAGGGTTAGCCCCCAGGAGGCCGGCAGGTGGGATCCGGCCACTGTCCCGGGAGCGGAGGGCGGGGCCGAGGTGAGGGCGTTGGGGAGCGGGAGCTTGGGCACCAGCGTTTTGGCACAGGGAGCCTTTGAAGGCCACCGGGGGCTCGGAAGGCCCTGCCCCTTCTCTCGCCCTGAATGACCCGCAGTGCTCCTAGCGGCCTGGGTGGCGGCGTTGCGGTAGGGTGAGTGTGGCTCTGGGGCTTGAGGTTCCCGATCCCCGGCGAAGCGGCACCAGGACCCTTGGGAGGGGCCCCTGGGTGGCCGACCTAGGGTTAGGGTTAGCACCCGGGAGGCCGGCAGGCGGGATCCGCCCGCTGTGCGTGGAGCGGAGGGGCGGGCCGAGGTGAGGGCGCTGGCGAGCAAGAGCCTGGGCCCAAGCGTTTTGGCACCGGGGGCCTTCGAATGTCTCCGGGGACTCGGCGGGCCCTGCCCATTCTCCTCCCTGAATGAACAGCGGCGCCCCTAGCAGCCCAGGTGGCAGCGGGGCGGCATGGAAGTCCAGGCATAGGGCTCGGGGGTCCCCAGTCCACCGCGTTGCGGCGCCAGGCCCCTTGGGAGGGGCCCCTCGGAGGCTGACCTAGGGTGAGGTTTAGCCCCTAGGATGCCGGCAGGTCCTATTCGCCAGCCGTGTGGAGACTGGAGTGGCGGACCGAGGTGAGGGCACTGGTGAGCGGGAGCGTGGGCCCGGGTGTTTTGGCGCGGGGGGCCTTTGAAGGTCGCCGTGTCTTGGAGGGCCCTGCCCGTGCTCCCGCCCTGAATGAACGGCACCACCCCAAGCCCCCGGGTGGCGGCTGGGTGGCAGGGTGAATCCAGTGCTGAGGCTCGGGGGTCCCCAATCCCCAGCGTTGCGGCGCCAGATCCCTTGGGATGGGCCCCTCGGTGGTCGATCTAGGGTTGCGGTTAGCCCCCAGGAGGCCGGTGGACCCGATCAGCGGCTGTGCGGCACGCGGAGGGTTGGGCCGAGGTGAGGGCGCTGGCGAGACTGAGCATGAGCCCAAGCGTTTTAGTGCGGGGGGCCTACGAAGGTCAGTGGGGGCTCGGAGGAACCTGCCCGTTCTCCCGCTCTGAATGACCGGCGGGGCCCCTAGAGGCTCCGGTGCCTGAAGGGCAGCAGGGTGAGACCGGCAATTGGGTTGGGGTCCCCATTCCCGGCGTTGGGGCGCCAGGCCACTTGGGAAGGGCCCCTCCGTGGCCGACCTACAGTTAGGGTTAGCCCCCAGGAGGCCAGCAGGCCCGATACACCGCCTGTGCGTCGAGCGGAGAGTTGGGCCGAGGTGAGGGTGCTGGTGAACATGAGCCCGGGCCCAAGCGTTTTGTTTCGGGACGCCTTCGAAGGTCAGCGGGGGTTCGAAGGGCCCTGCCCGTTCTCCCACCCTGAATGAATGGCGGCGCCCCTAGCGGCACGTGTGGGGCAGGGCGGCAGGGTGCATCCAGCGCTGGGGCTTGGGGGTTCCCAATCCCCGGCATTGCGGCGCCAGGCCCCTTAGGAAGCGACCCTCGGGGCCGTCCTAGGGTTAGGGTTAGCGCCCAGGAGGCCGGCAGGCCCGATCCGCCGGCTGTGCGAGGAGTGGAGATGCAGGCCGAGTTGAGGGCGATGGCGAGCGGGAGCTGGGCCCCAGCGTTTTGGCGTCCTGGGCCTTTGAATGTTGCCATGGCTCGGAGGGCCCTGCCCTTTCTCCTGCCCTGAAGAACCAGCAACGCCCCTAGCGGCTCCGTTGGCAGTGGGGCGGCAGGGTGAATCCCAGGCTGCGGCTCGGGGATCCCCAATCCCCGGCGTTGTGGTGCCAGGCCCCTTGGGAGGGGCTCCTCGTGGGCCGACCCAGGGTTAGAGTTAGCCCCCATAAGGCCGGCAGGCCAGATCCTCTGGCTGGGCGGTGAGAGGTGGGCGGGCCGAGGTAAAGGCGCTGGGGTGCGGAATGTGGGCCCCTGCATTTTGGGGTGGGAGGCTTCAAATGTCGCCGGTTTCTCCAGGGCCCTGTCAGTTCTCCCGCCCTGAATGACCGGCGGCGCCCCTCGCGGCCCGGGTGGCAGCGTTGTGGGAGGGTGAGTCTGGCTTTGGGGCTTGGGGTTCCAGATCCCTGGCGTAGTGGCACCAAAACCCTTGGGAGGGGCCCCTGGGGGGCCGACCTAGGGTTAGGGTTAGCCCCCAGGAGACCGTCAGGCCCAACCGCACACTGTGCGGCGAGCTGAGGTGCGTCCCGAGGTGAAGGCGCTGGGGAGCGGGAGCGTGGGCACCAGCGTTTTGGCACGGGGAGCCTTTGAAGGTCACCGGGGACTCAGAAGGCCCTGCCCTTCTCTCGCCCTCTATGACCCGCGGCGCCCCTAGCGGCCCAGGTGGGGACAGTGTGGCAGGGTGAGTCCGGCTCTGGGGCTCTGAGTCACCAATCCCCAGCATTGCAGAGCCAGGCCGCTTGGGATGTCCCCTCAGGGCCGACCTAGGGTTTTGGTTAGCTGCCAGGAGCCCGGCGGGCCCTATCCACCGGCTCTGAAGCAAGCGGTGGGGTGGGCCTAGGTGAGGGCGCTGGCGAGCAGGATCCTGGGAGCCAACGTTTTTGCGCGGGGAGCCTTCAAAGGTCAGCGTGGGCTCGGAGGGCCCTGCCGGATCTCTTGCCCTGATTGACCGGCGGGGCCTCTAGCGGCTCGGGTGGCTGAAGGGCAGCAGGGTGAGTGCGGCACATGAGCTCGGGGTCCCCATCCCCAGCGTTGCGACGCCAGGCCCCTTGGGAAGTGCCCCTCGGTGGCCGACCTATGGTTAGGGTTAGCCTCCAGGAGACCCGCAGGCCCGATACACCACCTGTGCGTCGAGCAGAGAGTTGGGCCGAGGTGAGGGTGCTGGTGAACATGAGCCTGGGCCCAAGCGTTTTGGTTCGGTGCGCCTTCCAAGGTCAGCAGGGGTTCGGAGGGCCCTGCCAGTTCTCCCACCCTGAATGAATGGCGGCGCCCCTAGCGGCCTGTGTGGGTTGGGGTGGCAGCGTGCATCCGGCGCTGGGGCTTGGGGGCCCCCAATCCCTGGCGTTGCGGCGCCAGGCCCCTTAGGAAGGGACCTTCAGGGGCTGTCCTAGGGTTAGGGTGAGCTCCCAGGAGGCCGGCAGGCCCGAGTCGCTGGCTCTGCGAAGAGCGGAGGTGCGGGCCGAGTTGAGGGTGATGCAGAGCGGGAGCGTGGTCCCCAGCGTTTTGGCGCCCTGGGCCTTCGACTGTTGCCATGGCTCAAAGGGCCCTGCCCGTTCTCCTGTCCTGAAGAACCAGCGGCGCCCTTAGCAGCTCCCTTGGCGGTGGAGCGGCAGGGTGAGTCCATGCTGGGGCTCGTGGATCCCCAATCCCCAGCGTTGCGGGGCCAGGCCTCTTGGGAGGGGTTCCTCATGGGCAGTCCTAGGGTTAGAGTTAGCACCCAGGAGGCTGGCAGGCCCAATCCTCTGGTTGGTCGGCGAGAGGTACACGGTCCGAGGTAAAATCTCTGGCGAGCAGGAGCGTGGGCCCCTGCATTTTTGCGCGGGAGGCTTCAAATGTCACTGGTTTCTCCAAGGCCCTGTCCATTCTCCCTCCCTGAATGAGCGGCAGCGCCCCAAGCGGCCTAGGTTGCGATGGTGCTGCAGGGTGAGTCTTGCTCTGGGGCTCTGAATCACCAATCCCCAGCGTTGCAGAGCCAGGCCCCTTGGGTTGTGCCCCACGATGCCTACCTAGGATTTCAGTTAGCCCCCACGACCCTGGCAGGCACTATCCACTTGCTCTGCAGCAAGCGGAGGGGCGGGCCAGGCTGAGGGCGCTGGGGAGCAGGAGGAATGGAGCCAATGTTTTTGCGCGGGGCGCCTTTGAAGGTCAGCGGGGACTCCAGGGGCCCTGCCCATTCTCCCACCCTGATTGACCAGTGGTCTCTAGAGGCTCGGGTGGCTGAAGGGCAGCAGGGTGAGACCGGCACTTGGTCTCGGGGTCCCCATCCGCAGCGTTGTCACGCCAGGCCCCTGGGAAGTGCCCCTCGGGGGCCGAACTATGGTTAGGGTTAGCTCCCAGGAGGCCGGCAGGCCCTATACACCACCTGGGCATCGAGCAGAGAGTTGGGCTGAGGTGAGGGTGCTGGTGAATATGAGCCTGGGCCCAAGTGTTTTGATTTGGGGCGCCTTCGAAAATTGGCGGGGATTCGGAGGGCCCTGTCCATCCTTCCAAGGTGAATGAACAGCGGCGCCCCTAGCGGCCCAGGTGGGGAGGGGCGGCAGGGTGCATGGGGCGCTGGGGCTTGGGGGTCCCCAATCCCTGGTGTTGCGGCACCAGGCCCCTTGGGAGGGGCCCTTCGGGGGCCAACCTAGAGTTAGGTTTAGCCCCTAAGAGGCCAGCAGGCCCTATTCGCCAGCTGTGTGGAGAGCAGAGTGGCAGACCTAGGTGAGGGCGCTGGTGAGTGGGAGGGTGGGCCTGGGTGTTTTGGCGTGCGGGGCCTTTGAAGGTCGCCATGTCTCTGAGGGCCCTGCCCCTTCTCCTGCCCTGAATGAACGGCAGCACCCCAAGCCCCCGAGTGGCGGCTGGGCGGCAGGTGAGTCAGGTGCTGAGTCTTGGGGTCCCCAATCCCCGGCATTGTGGCGTCAGGCCCCTTGGGAGGGGCCCCTCGGGTCCGACCTAGGGTTAGGGTTAGCCCCCAGGTGGCTGGCAGGCCCGATCCGCCTGCTGTGCGGGGAGCGGAGGGGCAGGCCGAGGTGAGGGCGCTGGGGAGTGGAAGCATGGGCACCAGCATTTTGGCTCCAGGAGCCTTTGAAGGTCACCGGGAACTCGGAAGGACCTGCCACTTCTCTCACCCTGAATGACCGGCGGCTCCCCTAGCTGCCCAGGTGGCGACAGTGTGGAAGGGCGAGTCCGGCTCTGGGGCTCTGAGTCACCAATCCCAAGCATAGCAGAGCCAGACCCCTTGGGATGTGCCCCACGGGGCCGACCTAGGTTTTCAGTTAGCCCCCAGGAGCCCGGCAGGCACTATCCACTGGCTCTGCAGCAAATGGGGGGGCGGGTCGAGGTGAGGGCGCTGGGGAGCGGGAGCGTGGGCACCAGCATTTTGGCGTGGTGAGCCTTTGAAGGTCACCGGGGACTCTGAAGGCCCTGCCCTTCTCTCGCCCTGAATGACCGGCGGCGCCCCTAGAGGCCCGGGTGGCAACAGTGCGGCAGGGTGAGTCTGGCTCTGGTGTCTGAGTCACCAATCCCCAGCGTTGCAGAGCCAGGCCCCTTGGGATGTGCCCCACAGGGCCGACCTAGGGTTTTCATTAGAACCAAGAGCCCGGCAGGCCCTATCCAATGGGTCTGAATCAAGGGGAGAGTTGGGCCAAGGTGAGGATGCTGGTGATCATGAGCCTGGGCCCAAGCGTTTTGGTTCAGAACTCCTTCAAAGGTCAGCGGGGGTTCGAAGGGCTCTGCCCATTCTCCCACCCTGCAGGAACGGCGGCGCCCCTAGCGGCCCGGGTTGTGAGGGGTGGCAGGGTGAGTCAGGCCCTGCGGCTCAGGTATCTCCAATCCCCAGCGATGAGGCGCCAGGCCCCTTGGGAGGGGCCCCTTGGATGCAACTTAGGTTTTGGTTTAGCCCCTGGGAACTCGGCAGGTCCTATTCGCCAGCTGTGTGGAGAGTGGAGTGGCGGACCGAGGTGAGTTCACTGGTGTTTGGGAGCGTGGGCTCGGGCGTTTTGGCGCGGGGGGGATTCGAAAGTCACCGTGTCTCGGAGGGCCCTGCCCGTTCTCCCGCCCTGAATGAATGGCAGCACCCCAAGCCCCTCGGTGGCGGCTGGGCGGCAGGGTGAGTCAGGTGCTGAGGCTCAGGGTCCCCAATCCCTGGCGTTGCGACGCCAGGCCCCTTGGGATGGGCCTCTCGGTGGTCGATCTAGGGTTACAGTTAGCCCCCCGGAGACCGGTGGACCAGATCAGCGTCTGTGCAGCACGCGGCAGGGTGGGCCGAGGTGCGGGCGCTGGCGAGCCTGAGCATGAGCCCAAGCGTTTTAGCGTGGGGGGCCTTCGAAGGTTGGCGGTGGCTGGAGGGACCTGCCCATTCTCCCGCTCTGAATGACCAGCGGGGCCCCTAGTGGCTCAGGTGGCTGAAGGGCAGCAGGGTGAGTCCGGCACTTGGGCTCGGTTGCCCCATCCCCGGCGTTGGGGCACCAGGCCACTTGAGAAGGGCCCCTCGGGGGCCAACCTACAGTTAGGGTTAGCACCCAGGAGGCTGGCAGGCCCTATACACTGCCTGTGCGTGGAGCGGAGAGTTGGGCCGAGGTGAGGATGCTGGTGAACATGAGCCTGGGCACAAGCATTTTGGTTCTGGGCGCCATTGAAGGTGGGCGGGGGTTCGGAGGCCCCTGCCAGTTCTCCCACCCAGAATGAATGGCGGTGCCCCTAGCGGGCCATGTGGGGCAGGGCGGCAGGGTGCACTCGGCCCTGGGGCTTGGGGGTCGCCAATCCCCGGCGTTGCGCTGCAAGGCTCCTTAGGAAGGGACCCTCAGGGGCCGTCCTAGGGTTAGGGTTAGCACCCAGGAGGCCGGCAGGCCCGATCCGCCGGCTGTGCGAGGAGTGGAGGTGTGGGCCAAGTTGAGGGGGATGCAGAGCGGGAGCGTGGGCCCCAGCGTTTTGGCACCCTGGGCCTTCGAATGTTGCCATGTCTCCAAGGGCCCTGCCCATTCTCCTGCCCTGAATAACCAGCGGCGCCCCTAGCGGCTCCGTTGGCGGTGGGGCTGCAGGGTGAGTCCTGAGCTGCGGCTCAGGGATCCCCAATCCCCAGCATTGTAGGGCCAGGCCTCTTGGGAGGGGCTCCTCGTGGGCCGACCTAGGGTTAGAGTTAGCACCCAGGAGGCCGGCAGGCCCAATCCTCTGGCTGGGCTGCGAGAGGTGGGCGGGTCGAGGTAAAGGCGCTGGTGAGCGGGAGCGTGGGCCCCTGCATTTTGGCGCGGGAGGCTTCAAATGTCGCCAGTTTCTCCAGGGCCCTGTCCGTTCTCCCGCCCTGCATGAGCGGCGGCGCCCCTAGTGGCCTGGGTGGCGGCGTTGTGGCAGCATGAGTCTGGTTCTGGGGCTTGGGGTCCCAGATCCCTGGCGTATAGGCAACAGAATCCTTGGGAGGGACCCTTGAGGGCCGACCTAAGGTTAGGGTTAGCCCACACAAGGCCGGCATGCCGGATCCGCCCTCTGTGCAGGGAGCAGAGGGGCGGGCTGAGGTGAGGGCGCTGGGGAGCGGGAGCGTGGGCACCCGGGTTTTGGCACGGAGAGCCTTCGAAGGTCGCCAGTGGCTCGGAGGACCCTGTCCATTCTTGTGCCCTGAATGACCAGCGGCGCCCCTAGTGGCCGGAGTGGCAGCAGGGAGGCAGGGTGAGTCTGGCGATGGGGCCTATGGTCCTAGTCTCAGGCTTGGTGGCGCCAGGCCCCTTGGGAGGGGCCCCTCTGGGTCCTGCCTAGCTTTAGGGTTACCCCCAGGAGTCCGGCGGCCTGATCCGCTGGCTGTGCATGGAGCGGAAGGGCAGGCTGACGTGAATGCGCTGGCGAGCAGGAGTGAGGGCCCAAGCGTTTTGGCACGGGGAGCCTTCGAAGGTCAGCGGAGGCTCAGAGGGCCCTGCCTATTCTCTCGCCCTGTGAGGACGTTGCCCCTAGTGGGCCGGGTCATGGCGGGGCGGCAGGGTGAGTCTGGAGCTAGGGCTCGTGGGTCCCCAATCCCCAGCGTGGCGTCGCCAGGCACTTGGGAGTGGTACCTTGGGAGCCTACCTAGGGTTAGGGTTAGCCCAAAGGAGGCCGGCAGCCCCATTCTGTCGGCTGTGCGGCGAGAGGAGTGGTGGGCAGAGGTGAGGGCGCTGGCGAGCGGGAGCGTGGGCCCAAGCGTTTTGGCGCGGGGGGCCTTCGAAAGTCACCGGGGGCTCAGAGATCCATGCCCCTTCTCCCGCCCTGAATGAGTGGCGGCGCCCCTAGAAGCCCGGGTGGCGGCGGGGCGGCTGGGTGAGTCTGGTGCTCATGCTCGTGTGTCCCCAATCCCCGGCGTGGCGGAGCCAGGACCCTTGGAAAGGGCCCCTCGGGGGCCGACCTAGGTTTAGGGTTAGCCCCCAGGAGCCCAGCAGGCCCTATCCGCCAGCTGTGTGTTCGAGCGGAGGGGCGGGCTGAGGTGAGGGCAATGGTGAGCGGGAGCGTGGGCCCAAGCGTTTTGGCGCAGGGGGCCTTCGAAGGTCACGGGGGGCTTGGAGGGCCCTGCCCCTTCTCCTGCCCCGAAGGACTGGCAGTGCCCCTAGCAGCCCGGGTGGCGACTGGGTGGCAGTGAAAGTCCAGCACTAGGGCTCGATTGTCCCCAATCCCCGGCGTGATGGCGCCAGTCCCCTTGGGAGGGGCTCCTCAGGGGCTGAACTAGGGTTAGGGTTAACCCCCAGGAGGCTGGCAGGCCCGATCTGACGGCTGTGTGGCGAGCGGAGGGTGGGTCCCAGGTGAGGGCAATGGTGAGCGGGAGCGTGGGCCCTAGCGTTTTGGCGTGGGTTGCCTTCGAAGGTCGCAGGGGGCACGGAGGGCCCTGCAAGTTCTCCCACTCTGAATGAGGATGGCGACCCTAGCGGGCCGGGTCTCGGCAGGGCAGCAGGGTGAGTCCGGCGCTGGTGCTCGGGGGTCCCCAATCCCCGGCGTGTTGGTGCCAGACCCCTTTGGAGGGGCCCCTCGACAGCCAACCTAGGGTTAGGGTTAGACCCCAGTAGGCTGCCAGGCCCGATCCGCTGGTTGTGCGGCTTGCGGAGGGGCTGGCCGAGGTGAGGGCACTGGTGAGCAGAAGCGTGGGCCGAAGCATTTTGGCACGGGGGGCCTTCAAATGTCACCGGTGGCTCGGAGGGCCCTGCCCATTCTCCCGCCCTGAATGACCGGCGGTGCCCCTAGTGACCCGGGTGGCAGTGGGGGGCATGGTGAGTCCGGTGCTGGGGCTCAGGAGTCCCCTTTCCCCATCGTTGCGGCACCAGGCCCCTTGGGAGGGGCCACTAGGGGGCCGACATAGGTTTAGGGTTAGCCCCCAGAAGGCCCACAGACCCGATCCGCCAGCTGTGCGGCGAGTGGAGGGGAGGGCCGAGGTAAGGGCGCTGGCCAGCGGGAGCTTGGGGCCAAGCGTTTTGGTGCGGGGGGCCTTCGAAGGTCGCAGGTTGCTCAGAGGGCCCTGCCTGTTCTCCCTCCCTGAATGAACGGCGGCGCCCCTAGCGGCCCAGGTGGCGGTAGGGCAGGAGGGTGAGTCAGGCGCTTGGGCTCCGGAGTCCCCAATCCCTGGTGTTGCGGCAATAGGAACCTGGGATGGGCCACTCGGGGGCCCACCAATGGTTAGGGTAACACCCAGGAGGCCTGCAGTCCAGATCCACTGGCTCTACAGCGAGCGGAGGGGCGGACCGAGGTGAGGGCGCAGGCGAGCGGGAGCATGGGCCCAAGCGTTTTGGCACAGGGGGGCCTTCGAATGTCATCAGGGGCTCGGAGGAATCTGCCCGTTCTCCCTCCCTGAATGACCGACGGTGCTCCTAGCGGCCTGGGTGGCGGGGGGGGCGACACGGTGAGTCCGGCGCTGGGGCTCGGGGGTCCCCAATCCCAGGCATTGCGGTGCCAGGCCCCTTCGGAGGGGCACCTCAGGGGACAACCTAGGGTTCTGCGTAGCCCCCAGGAGGAGTGCAGGCCTCATCCGCCGGCTCTGTGGCGAGCGGAGGGGCGGGCCGAGGTGAGGGCGCTGAGGAGCAGGAGCGTGGGCTCAAGCATTTTGGATGGGGGGGCCTTCGAAGTTCGCCATGGGCTCAGAGGGCCCTGCCCGTTCAACCGCCCTGAATGACCAGCGGCACCCCTAGCGGCCCGGGTGGTGATGGGGCGGCAGGGAGACTCTGGCGCTGGGGATTGGGGCTCCCTAATACCCGGCGTTGCAGCCTCAGGCCCCTTGGGACGGGCACCTCGGTGGCAGACCTAGGGTTAGGGTTAGCCCCCAGGAGGCTGGCAGGCTCGTTCCGCCCATGTGCGGTGAATGGAGGTGTGGGTTGAGGTGAGGTAGCTGGCGAGTGGGGGCGTGGGCCAGAGCATTTACGCTTTGGCTTGGGGTGCCTTCGAAGGTCACAGGAGGCTTGCAGGGTCCTGCCCGTTCTGTCGCCCTGAAGGACTGGTGACGCCCCTAGTGCCCCATGTGGCGGCAGGGCGGCACGGTGCGTCCGGCGGTGGGACTTGGGGGTCCCCAATCCCTGGCATGCAGCACCAGGCCACTTGGGAGGGGCCCTTCGGGGGCGACATGGCATAGGGTTAGCCCCCAGGAAGCCAGCAGGCCCGATCCGCCAGCTCTGCCACGAGAGGACGGATGGGCCGAGGTTAGGGCGCTGGGAAGCAGGAGCGAGGGAGCCAGAGTTTTTGCACGGGGGGCCTTTGAAGGTCACAGGGGGATCGGAGGGCCTTGCCCGTTCTCCCTTCTTGAATGAGTGGCAACGCCCGTAGCACCCTGGGTGCTTGCGGGGTGGCAGAGTCCAGCACTGGGGCTCGGGGGTCCCAAATCCCTGGCATTGTGGTGCCAGGCTCCTTGGGAGGGGCCCCTCAGGGGCCGACCTCGGGTTAGGGTTCTTCCCCAGGAGGCTGGCAAGCCCGGCGCTAAGTGGCTCTGGCAATGTAACAAAAATGCCATACACTTATCTGAAAGAAATAACAGTGTACAGGAACCCTCTTAGCCCTAACATCATCCTTTCTGAATATGGAAGCCAGCCCCAAATTGCTCGTGGAAGTCTGACGAAAGGGCTAAGCACTTTTCTCTGAGTCACCACACTGTACAGGGAAAGACCAATGTACATCTTCTTTCACGAGTAGGAAGCATTAATGAAAAGTTTCTGGAATTTCGAGGACTCTGACCCATCCTTATTGGTAATAAACCATCGTGTACAGGAAAACACCTTCAACTCTCATCAGCCTCCTCAATCCTGATTCTGATTCAACTTTGGGTGTGTAGGACTAGGGAAATGTCCACATCTTATTGCTAAGAAAGAACGATGTCAGGGTAATGCCCTTCAAGTCACCTCAGCCTTCCTGAAGACGGAAGCAGGAATCAAGGTGGTTATGTTACCATGAGGTAAGGAAGATGAGCATATAAGTGAGAAACAACAGTGGGCAGGACCTCTCTTCCAAGGAACAGTATCTTTGCTTAATGTTGAATCCCTATGGTAAGTGGTTGTGGGCATTTGTGAGGTCAAAATCTTAAGTGTTTTGTAAAACCTCTTGGTCATTCACAGATGAGACTAAGGTAGTTGGGGACTTCTAGGCAGTGATTTGTCCACTGTCGAAAATATGAAAAGATAAAAGAGACAGATGAGGTCTCCTCAGGCATTGTCCTTTATCCTCATCCTCCGTGAGGATGGCCATCTCTGGACAGCTCAATGGCAGGGTCTCATTCACAGTGGGGGCATCTGTTCCTCACAGACATCAGGCAGGGAAATGGATTTGGTTCTCTGTGCCAGCCCAGCCACAGCTGAGTGTCACAGCACCCTCTCGTGGGCTCATAAGAGTTCCGCTGTCACCAGGCAGGTCATTGTATTTGATAAACCACTGTGAGAGTTTGCAATTGCCTTCATCTGCAACCTCCTAGAGGCAAATGCAGGTGTCTGGTACCATGTGAAGTCATGTGAAGGCATTGTGAGAAAGTGTCCTTTTGCTTAAGAAAAACATGGCTGGGGCTCCTGGCTGGCTCAGCCAGTTAAGCATGTGCCTTTGGCTCAGGTTATGATCCCAGGGTTCTGGGATCGAGCCGAGGCTCCCTGCTCAGCAGGAAAGAAGGTAGGGAAATAGCTTAGAACCCACAGAGAATGTGAATGAAGGGGAGTGAAATGGAACGTGGTCTGTGTTTTGCTTTAGGGATTGGAAGTTAGTTTTTTCTCAATTCTGATTGTTCTTGAGACAGAAAAGCTGTATTGGTTTTTTTTTTACCTTTAATTTTTTTCTAATAACAATTTTTTATTATGATATGTTAGTCACTATACAGTATTTCCTTAGTTTTTGATGTAGTGTTCCGTGATTCATTATTTGCATATAACACCCAGTGCTCCATGCAATATATACCTTCCTTAATACCCATCACTGGCCCATCCCAATCCCCCACCCCTCTCCCCTCTGAAGCCCTCAGTTTGTTTCCCAGAGTCCATAGTCTCTCCTGGTTCATTCCCCCTTCTGTTTAGGGTCCATTGTCTAAACGGACAGACAGTGGAAGTTCACCAAATATAAGATCGAAATTTCATTGTTCATTATAGATGCCGCCAAGTAGTTCCCAGACATTTCATTCTACTGTAGTAATTCATTATACCTGTGCAGGTGCACGTGGAAGATAAATGATGAATGTATACTGGTAATAAAACACGCCCCTCAGTAGTAGAATAATAGAGGATGCACATGTGTAAAATTATTCGACTACAGCGTCCATGCTTTCCCTTTGGTTCCTTATTACTATGAATTTGGACAATTTTTGTTCTCTAGGCTTAAACCTCATTGTCAGTATTCAGAGTTTTTCAATGCTGATCTTCTCCTGTATAAGTTACCAAAAACCTAAAATATGTATAAACTTTAAAAAATGCTATATTGAAAATTATAGCAGGGAAGTTCCATTTTGTGAATATTGTGTCAATGGATCTCTATTTTGACATCAGTGTTCATTAGAAATGATGACATTTCATGTGAGTATAAATATCAATGTGAAAAAGAAAAGGTAGGAAGAACCTTGAATGTTTAAGTAATTGGTGAAATGACAGGTGTGTGTGTGTGTGTGTGTGTGTGTGTGTGTGTGTGTGTGTAATTGATTTTCAGTGAATGGTTCAGCTTCTTGTAGGGCCTCCGAGAGAGCCCAGGTGAACCTTTCAATTAGTTGGTATCTGTTCTCAGAACATGGGAATCTCTTAGTCCAAACAGGCAAGCTTTGAGGTCTTGAAGAGTTTCAGTCCTCAGCGATGGTGTTGCAGACCCTTGTGTGCAAACCCTAGGGTATGCTCAGAGCCCTCATTAGCAGGTACCAACTTGTGAGGATTTCAGACAGCATTTCCCAAAGAAGTACCTCTTGAGTCTCTGTCCTTGTCAGTTCCCTACACGTCCTTACACTAGTTATGCGATCAGTGTGTTTCAGGATAATCCCCACATGTGATTTTTGCTATTTCCTACTAGTCCTATCTGTTTCTCATCTTGTTCTTTTATGGTAGGGGTTGGGAAGCAACCTGTGTGGTGTAGGAGGGGGTGTGGAAGTTGTCTGCCTTCAGAGGACCGAATGATGCCTAGAAATTGTACTGTAGTTTGAGGTCAATTATCCATCCTCTGAGTGTCAGGAATTCCATCACTTTACTTTGATGCTAGTCTGTTCTTCAAGCTGTCCTCAGAAATAAGGACGTCATCCATCTAGGGAATACTGGTTTGTGTGTATGTTTTCATTTTAGGAAAGGCCTTGCTGTTCCTGAAAATAATACTGTAGAGCACCCTTTCCTGTTCTTATTGGCCATCAGTCAATCTTTTGTGAAGTATTCGTTTGTAAATAGACTTTTTATGGTTGATGAGCAGGAATTCTTTATTGACAAGTCTTTGTCAGTGTGTATATTGCAAATCTTTACTTCCCAGACTGTGGTTCAATTTTTCATTTTCTTATGGTCATAAGATAAGGAGAAATGTCACATTTTTATGAAGTCCCACTGAATTCTTTTAAATGGTTAGTGCACCCTATATCCTACCCCAAGATTGACAGGTTCTGCATTTTCTTTCAGAAACTGTCCAATGGGAAGCTACAATCCATCTCAAATTTATAAATTGCATTTTAATTCTAATAGGGTATTTATAGACTGTTTTGGATTTTCTATGTACACAATCGTATTATCTGTGAATAGTCACAATTATCCCCTCAATTCTTATACTTTTTGTTTCTCTTGCCATAAAACACTTGTAGATTCTCTGATGCCACGTTGAATAGAGCAGCATTGTTTGAAGATTTAATATACCTTTCTCAATATCTAACAGAAAAAGCAGACAAAACATTGGTAACAAATGTGACCTAATTGACATATAGGGAACATTCCATAATAAGTGCAGAATACATTATTTTCAAGTGGTCATAGACTCTTTACCCAAATAGATGATAGGTGGGGCCACGAATCAAGTCTACAAATGTTAAACCCTGAAATTAACTAGATTCTATTCTTAGACCACAGGGGAATTGAGCCACAGTCATAGCGAAAAGAAAACCAGGAAGTCCTTCAATGTTTAAAATTAAATGGAAGTTTGCTACATATCCTAAAGGTCAGAGAGGGAATCTCAATGGAAATTCTGAACCTTTTCTACATGAGGGCTCACACACAATGGCACTTTCTTTGTGAAGAGCATTATAATAACCTAGACAGGAGTTGAGCCTTAAGTCAGAGTTCTGCCTACCCCAGCCACACCTGGCAGCCTTGGCCTGTGGTACCCCTCAGCTGTCCTTTCTGGCGGCCCTGAGCTAAGGGGGTCAACATGGCCATATGGAAATGGGAAGCTCCCCACTCATAGTGATGATGGTGCCCCCTCCCCAGCTGCCCATTCTGGTGGCTCTGAGCTAAGGGGGTCAACATGGCTGTATGGAAATTAGAAGCTCCCCACTCTTAGTGATGACGTTGCTATCGTATCATCCTCACCAGTCCAACAATATGATTTCTGAGTGAAATATGACACAAGAGCGATTTCTTGGCCTTCCTTCAGGTTTGAAAATCATCTGGTGAGTCATCTATTAGAAATATGGATTCAACATGTGTTCTTTCTTCTGGAAAAGAAATAGACCCAATAGCAATTAGGGCTTCCTGAGCACCTGTTCTTGAGAGACATCATACTGGCTCTTTGTAGCATTCTGCCTCTTAAACTTCTCAACTAGGGTGTAGATATTTTTAGGCACATTTTCAGACGGTTAGAAAGGGACTCAGATGATATGAGTCTCAGAGGATTTTAGTGTCAGAAACCTAAATGGGATCCCCAAATTGACTCCAAATTGCTTGTTGTTCCATACAGGGTACTATTTCCCTCTTATCTCTGGTCTTCTCGATCTGGAAACCTATCAAGTATCAGGATTTTCTTGTCATGTGGACAACTGGAATGAATTCAGCGGGCCTTTTCACGTCTGCCCATGGTGATCATTAAGATCATTATCTCAGTGGAGGACCTCTGGGTAAGATACTCAAAGATCCTAAGGAATACAGACAGTATAATATTTTCCTGGTATTAAAGTTACTGAAACCAACTATCTTTTTTAGTAGATTCAGGCTCTGGTATGTTCAGAGGGTACTGTAAAACAAGTCTGAAATAGTATTTAAAAACACTCAGCTCAGCCTCTTCTACAAAGTGAGCCAATGCTTATAAACATGGCTAAAATATTCCCTTACCTACGATGACTTCCCAGCCATCCTAGTGTTTATATGGTATGACTGTGACTTGCATTAGTCAACATTTGCAGAGAAAGAACTTAGTGCATCCAGGGGTCACTTCATGTTGAAATTAGTTTGTGACAATGAGCTACTGTGTTTTATTCTGCAGTCCAAGGGAATGGTGCCAGACATCTCTAAGGTGTCTAGCAGTTCTACAATTCTGATTTTAAGTGGTCTGTGTGCTTCAGAGATTTGGTCAGGAGAAGGGCAGGAGTCCAGAGACTGTGAACACTTCTGTTACATGTGCTGACCATGGAGCACGCAGGATTCCGTGGGCATCATTTTGATTTCTTGGTACTCTTGTGAAAGGTGCTTTTGTCTCAAATTCCTCTATTTAGGAGTAATTATAATGATAAAAGGAATTTTTATTGTATATCATCTGTGGGCCCTGATCCTGAGCTCCCAGGGAAGCTATCCTTTAACAATTACCCAGCTCAAAATGACTGGGAAAAACCTCAAAGCATGGGCCTTGTTTCTTCCCCAAGCACATGTTGTACATCTGCTTCGAGAAGAAAACAATAACCAAAAAATGCCAACATAAATATAAGAAAAAATAAAGAACCTCTTTGGCTCCCATAAGATTAAAGACATACTGACATGTACACACTGAAAACATAAGAAAGAGTCTGTCACTTTCTGGAATCTAAGAAGATCCTCATTGTGGTGTGTAACTCTGTATGTAAAACAACACAGAAAAAAAATATATAAGCCTGCCCCAAATGTTCCTTCTCCGGAGCACTCACTTCTTGGTGAAGATTGTGTCTCTGAGGCAGCTGTCCTGACTTGGGTTTGAATAAAGGTCCCTTCCTTTCTCTCTAAAATGTTTTTAAAAGTTCAGTCACGCAGTGTCGACAATAACAGTGTTTTCTATTTAAGTGAGAAATAAATGTTCCACTCTATTTGCATTGGGAATAGACGAATTGAGGGTTTCTTTAGAAGAGTAAGTCTGCTTTCAAGAAAAGGCAAGGACATTGGTCTATTGAGAATGAAGATAATTACTGCTAAACAACAAGTATGTGTTGCCCCTTTGCCCAGAAACCGAAGCAGGTGTGCAGGCTTTAGGTCAGAGGTGCCTTCTTCTCCCCAGCTGATGGCACTTCTCTGCTCTGGCTCCAAGACACCCGAGGTTTTGAACGTCAGCATCTGAGTCAGCGAGGCAGCTTGTCACAGGACGCCAGTGTTCAGAGAAAGCACAGGTATGTTTGGCAAAATGTCCTATCTATGTCAGGGCTGGAGGTAAAACCTCTCATTATCCCAAAACCTCCTGGGCTTTTCTCTTTTCTCTAGTTGAGCCACAAAGTAAAATTGAAGTAGCTGCCAGCATTCTGGGTTTGGTGCAAGAATTACTTAGTTTCCCTGGAGGTAGAACTTTGCAGGGGATCACAATTTCTCTGTCCATTTACTGCTTACAAATGTATTTTGACCATCTGTTTCCTAGGAACCCTCTTTAATTAAAAAGGGAAGGTGAGATTCACTCTGTGCCTGTTTGTAACATCTAATTTGTTCCTTCATCTAACAGTGTTTATTCAATTGGGCCTAAGATATGGTTGAGTGGCCAGCATCTAGATTTAGGTGGTTTTTTTTCATCTGATACAGACTTGGATGATGTCATTTGACAAAGGTGATGTTTCATCATTGATTAGTTTATTCATCAGAAGAGTTAAAATTAGGGTGGAGGGGAAATTGAAAATTATCCAAAGCGGCCTGTTCCTGTTTAAAAGTTGAGCTTGACTTTCTAGTTTTACTAAATGTATTATCTCAATATTTTGAGGTGCCATATTCTCCCTGTAGTTTCTTTGGTGGTGGAGTCAGAAGGAGAGTCTGGGAATTCTTTTGGATAGTGGCATGCTGGTGGCTTCAAGGGGCTTGGCGTCAGGAGCCTTGGGGTGAAGTCTGCAACTGCTTGCCTGACCCTGGGTGCATCTCCCAGAGGTTTTGTTTCCTCTTATTAAATTGCCCACAGATAATGTTCTGCTTAAAGGGGAACCCTCCCATCCTATTGGTGGGAATGCAAAGTGGTGCAGCTAGTCTGGGAAAAGTCTGGGGGTTCCTCAAAAAGTTAAACATTGAACAACCACAGGATCCAGCAATTGCTCTCCTAGGTATTTACCCAAAGGATACAGAAATGCAGATTCGAAGGGGGTCCATGCACCATGATGTTCATGGCAGTAATGTCCGCAGTAGCCAAACTATGGAGAGAATCCCAAAGTCCATGCACTGATGAATGGATAAAGCAGATGTGGGATACATATAAATAATGGAATATGACCCAGCTTCAAAAAGAATGAAATCTTACAATTTGCAAGGATGTGGATGGATCTAGAGTGTATTAAGCTAAGCAAAATCAGTGAGGAAAGACAAATATCCTATACTCTCACGCTTCTGGAATTTCAGAAAAAAAACAGATGAACAGAGTGGAGGGGTGATGAGAGAGGCAAACAAGGAAATAGACTCAACCGTGGAGAACAAACTGAGTGTTGCTGCAGGGCAAGGGTGTGGGGGGAAGTGTTAAATGGGTGAGGGGTATTAAGGAGGGCGCTTGTGATGAGCACTGGGTACTGTATGCAGGTGAGGAATCACTAAATCCTACTCCTGAAGCTAATATTCCATGGCATGTGAACTAACTGGAATTTAAGTAAAAGAAGAAAGGAAAAAGTGTTCTGCTTCATGAGGAGTGAGGTAAAATTGTAGTGATTTGGGCTGTACTCTTCTATAGAGGATAGATGTAAAACACCCTGTTGTAGGATACAATAGAGTCTTATCACATAAGGAGTCCTCAGAAAGCTGCAATGAAAGATTCAGATCTCAGAGCATGTTCGTGTTCCACTGATATGTTACAGTTTGCACACGTAGGAAGGAAGGTGGAGAGAAAAGAAACAGAAGGGGAAAGTAGGTGTGAACCTTTCATTAGTTAGCGTTATAGCTCTCTCATGAAAAACTTGCACCAGTGTGATTTTGGAAGCAGCGGGGGAATCGGGAGCTTTGCAGGAGACAGGGGGGAGTTCCAGGTCTGGGTAAAGCTGACAGGGGTCCCAGAGGAGAGCTGAATGCATTCTGCAGCAGGGTGTGTTCAGGGTGGGCTCCAGGGGTGGCTGTGGGTCTCCTGGGTGAGAGTTGTGACAGGTGAGGGCTGTGTGCAAGTTCCTGGCTGAGGACAAGTGAGGCACAGGCGGAGAGCTGGCAGAGAACCTTCTTCTGAGCCACCAGCTTCACCCAACACACACAGCCTCATCTTCTGTCCCTGTCACTCCAATTCAGACTTCTCCGAAGGTGAGTGAGAACACATCAAGAGCATTCTGAACAGAGGTGAAAGCATGTGCAAAGGCTCTGGGGCAGGAGAATTCCAGATATGTCCAGGAGCAGCAAGAAGGCCCTGTGGCCACAGGGGACAGCTTAGGACATGAGCTCAGAGAGGTGACAGAGGGTGACAGAAAGCTATTCCAGGGCTATAACCCCATGAGACGCCGTTTCACTGGGCCATCCTGGCTACAGTGTTGAGAACAGATGACAGAGGGTTGAAGATGGCAAGGCAGGTCAATGACGAAGCTTTTCCAGGAACTCAGACACTATGGACCAGACAGGTGGCCTTGGATGGAGTGGTTAGACCTCTTCTGGGTCCATTTTGAAGATGGAGCTCACAGGATTTGCTGATGGGTTAGCTATTAGGAGCAGGAGAATGGAGGAATTGGGGTAAATCCCAGCTGTTGTGTGTTGTCCTGATGAAGGGGAAGGAGAGGGTTTCTCGGGGGGTAGGAGGTAGTCCGTGTTCTGCATGCTGAGGAAGGTGCCTTTCCGGTGGATCTGCTGAGGGTTGTGTCTGGGAGGACCTTTCACATCTACTCCCTCAGCAATGCTGAAGTACAAGTATCCCCCACTTTTTAAACGTTCACAAAGACACTGGGCTTTCATGAAAGAACTACATTATTACCCAGGTTCAGTAAGAGGAAGAGACCTGAAGAGGATTTCCCTCTTATGAAAAAAGGTGAACAGTGAGAATCGCGTTCAGCATCTGTTTTGGGAAGAAGCACAACAGAGGCAGCGTGCACCCCAACCAGCTCCTTCCTCTGGGAACCGCTCTCCGCATCCAGCCACCAGCACTTTGAATTGTGTCTGTGAGCCTCTGCTGTGCTTTATCTTCATTTATGCTGGGCCTCCATTGGAAACTTGTGTGCTGAGGACTAAGAAAAGCCAAAGAGAAGGAATTTTGGAGTCTGAGCACACTGTCTAATTGTTCGTGTAAATTAATGGTCATTCCTTCTTGACACCATTTCTGGTGTGCATGGTTTCTCAGAAGCCCTGTACTTTCAAAGAGCAGGGAAACCTATACCCCATGCTGCGTGGTTAGTTTAGTCTCCATGCTGGACAGAACATTTCATGACTGTCGGATTTTCTCACTCAAACATTGAGACTTTGACCGCCTTCACCCGTTTCTACCACCCCATCCCCGAATCTGGCACCTACCAATCTGCTCTCATTATCTATGCGTTCAGTATGTATTTATTCCACGTGGAATGTACATGAGAGCATCTGGTATTGGTCATTCTGTGTCTGAGTTACTTGGCATAAGGCCCCCAAGGTCTGTGTTTCCATGTCTGGTTCTTGTGAATAATGCTGCAGTGAACGTGGGAGTGCATCTGTCTTTTTGAGGCAGCATTTTTGTGTTCTTCAAATCAATTCTCAGTAGAGCCACTACTGGGTCATGGGGTAGTTGCATTAAATTTTTCAGGAACCTCCATACCATTTGTCACAGAGGCTGCACCAATTTCCATTCCCACCAACAGTGCACAGTGTTTCCTCGTCTGCACACCCTTGACCCCACCTGGTGTCTGTCTCTGGCACAATTGCTGTTCCAACAGTTGAGAGAGGATAGCCGATTGTGGGTTTGACTGATGTTTCCCTGACGATGATTAGTGATGTCGAA
The DNA here is from genome assembly GCF_024610735.1 of Ursus americanus. NCBI lineage: Eukaryota > Metazoa > Chordata > Mammalia > Carnivora > Ursidae > Ursus > Ursus americanus. The sequence goes on from NW_028273679.1 coordinate 411,564, forward strand.
CAACTCCTTCTGTCTGTTGGCACCTGTGTGCCATCTTTGGAAAGTATCTATTCACATATTCCTCCCATTTTTTTAAATAGTTTTTTTGTTTTGATTTGTATGAGTGTTGTGTGTATTTTGGATATTAGCCTCTTCTCACACATATGATTCACAGATAATTTTTTCTTATTGGGTCAGTGGCCTTTTAAGCTTTTGATGGTTTCTTTTGCTGTGTGGAAGATTTCAGTTTGATGTTGTTCCACTTGTTTATTTGTGCTTTTGTTGCCTTTGCATTTGGTGTCCGATCTGAAGACTCTTTGCCAAAACCAATGTCGAGAGACTTAGTACCTGTGTCTTCTTGGAAGTTTATGGATTCAGGTCTTATGTTCAAATCATTCATCATTAAAAATTTTGTGTGTGGTGTAAGAAAGTGACCCAGTTATATTCTTCTGCCTTTAGTGTCCAGTTTGCCTGTTACCGCTCACTGAAGACACAGTCCTTCCCTCATGTCATATCTTCTGCTGCTGTGTCGTAAGTTAGGATCATCTACGTGTGGGTAAGTTTCTGAGCTTTCTGTTCTGTTCCACTGACCTGGTGTCTGTGTTTCTGCCAGTACCATCCTGTTTTGATGACAACAGCTTTGTAATCTACCTTGAAATCCAGGAGTGTGTTGACTGCACCTTTCTTTCTCCAGGTTCCTTTGGGTATTTGGGGTCTTTAGTGACTCCATCCAAGTTTGAGGACTGTTTTCTATTTCCTCGAGTAATGCCACTGGAATTCAGACAGGCATTTCATCACATCTGTCGATTGCTTTGGGTATGATGGACATGTTCACATAATTAACTCTTCCAGTTAAGGAGCATGGCGTATGCTACCATTTGTTTGTGTTGCCTTCCAAATCTTTGACCCATACATTCTGCCCCCCTGGACACACATATTTTTCATTTCTTTTCTGCCATGTGTTGAGTGTACTATGTCTTTCTCATTCTTGGTTACTTTTATTTCTAGATTTTTTGATGCAATTGTAAATGGCATTGTTTTTTTAATTTCTCTTGGCGAAAGTGTGTCATCAGTATACAGAAATGCAAGAAGTTGGGTCATCTGGGTGGCTCCATATGTGAAGCGTCTGCCTTCAGCTCAGGTCATGATCCCAGAGTTCTGGGATTGAGCCCCGTGTTGTGCTCCCCGCTTAGTGAGGGTCTGCTTCTCCCTCTTTCTGACACTCCCCCTGCTCGTGCTTTTTCTCTTCCTGTCAAATAAATAAATAAAATCTGAAATAAATAAAGACAACAGATCTTTGTATATTGACTTTATATCCTGCAGCTTTCTTGAATTTGTTTATTCTAACAGGTTTTTTTTTTTTTTTAGGAATCTTTCCGGATTTCCTGTCATTTGCAAATTGTGACAGTTTCCTTATGGATTTCATATCTTTCCCCTTTTTAAAAATTGTTATTCACCCTACAGTACTTCATTTGTTTTTGATGTAGTGTTCCATGATTCATTGTTTGCATATAACACCTAGTGCTCATTATGACACGTGCCCTCCTTTTTTCTTTTAAAGAATTTATTTATTTATTCGACAGAGATAGAGACAGCCAGCAAGAGAAGGAACACAAGCAGGGGAGTGGGAGAGGTAGAAGCAGGCTCATAACGGAGGAGCCTGATGTGGGGCTCAATCCCATAATGCCAGGATCACGCCCTGAGTCGAAGGCAGACGCTTAACCACGGTGCCACCCAGGTGCCCCCTGCCTTGTTAAATTTAACCATTCTAACTGGTGTAAGGTGGTATCTCATTGTAGTTTTGATTTGTATTTGCCTGATGGCAAGTGATGTGGAGCATTTTTTCATATGTCTGTTGGCCATTTGTATCTCTTTGTGTCTTCTGCCCATTTTTTGGGTGTTGAGTTTGAGGAGTTCTTTATAGATCTTGGATACCAGCCCTTTATCTGTAATATCATTTGCAGATATCTTCTTCGATTTCATAGGTTGCCTTTTTGTTTTGTTGATCATTTGCTTTGCCGAGCAGAATCTTTTTATCCTGATGAAGTTCCAATACTTCATTTTTGCTTTTATTTCCTTTGCCTTTAGAGACGTGGCTTGCAAGAAGTTGTTGTGTCCAAGGTTGAAGAGTTCTTTTGATTTTGATATGAGACAGGAATCCATTATATTTCTTTCCTGATTGTATTCGAGCCCTCTGTCTTTCTTGGTGAGTCTACCTAAGTGTCAGTTTTGTTTCTCTTTCCAAAAAAGGCAGCTCTCATTTTCATTGTTTGTTTGTTTTTTTTTTTTTTTGTCTTTTTAGTCTCCGTTGGATTTATTTATGCATCCTTTTTGTTATTTCCTTATTTCTACTAATTTGGGGCTTTGTTTGTTGTTTTATTTTCTACTTCTTTACCAAATAAATCAGGTTGTTTTTTGGAGAGCATCATATGGATTGATGAAGACTTGAGTTTCTATGAATGTCCCCCATAAAGCTACTTTTGCTGCATCCCATAAGTTTTGTAGGTTGTCTTTTTCATCAGTGTCAAGGTACTTCTAAAATTTTTTTGATTTCTTCTTTGTTCTGTAGCATGTTGTTAAATCTCCACATATTTATTTAAGATTCTTTAAGTATCTGACAGAGAGTGAGACAGCGAGAGAGGGAACGCAAGCACGGGGGTGGGAGAGGGAGAAGCGGGCTTCCCACTGAGCAAGGATCCTGGGATCACGACCTGAGCTGAAAGCAGATCCTTAACGACTGAGCCACCCAGGCCCCAAAAATCTCCACCTATTTTTGACTGTCTCATTTTTTTCTTGAGACTGATTTCTATTTTCATATCATTGTGGTTGGACAAGATTTGAAGCAGAAGAGAGCATTCAGATGAAAGGTTTGTTTCCTGGAGGGTTTTCTGCGGGGAGACCATGAGTTCCGTGGGACGGAGGAAGGTTTTGTGAGACGGGGGTGGGGTTAACCCTTGTTAGAATTACTGACTAGTACCATGCAGGCTGTATGCCAATGTTCACACCATAGTCCTGATGGACTTGTACTTCATTAGAAATATTTTCTAGGAGGTGTAGGCATAGCCTTCACTTAAAGAAAGGTGCCATGTGGGTTCATGGCATGACCCCAGGTCAGCAACAAGGATGTATGGTATTGTGGGTGATCAGAAACAGGCTTTCTGTGGGAAGTGACAGAAATAAGGTATGGTGAGCTCCATGACCATAGGTGAGGTCCCGAGTGACCCACTGGGTGTTGGGTTCTGTGGATCTGTCTCATCATGTGCTGTGGAATTCAGGGACACCCTTCTCTCTGTGGATTTGTGTGGAGACAGGTAGACATCAGTGTCTGGCCAGGCACGAGGGTTGCACTGGACCACCACCAGAGGTGCAGCGTGCAGGGGAGCCACTGCTTGGTTTCCACTAAAGCTGACCAGGGTCTGTGACCATGATTCCTAGCAGCTGCAAGGGGCGAGGAGGCCAGGGCTAGTGCACACTTCCTAGACTTGTGTTCAGGACTAGTCTGGAGCACACTGAAGTCAACCACACCGAGCACAGAAGGCATCCAGTCAGTGTAGCTGTGGGCACTGCTCCCATGGTACTTTCGGGCCGGATCCATGCTGCCACCTCCTGCATTTCATCATCATCTTCAAGGTCATGTGCCTCTGCTCTTGCCCCATGGCCTCTGGGGTATTGTCCGTCCTCTATCTGTTCCTCGTCCCCGGTGCCCTGTGCAGTCCGATGCCAGGGTAGCCTTCTTGAGACAAACATCTGGCCCTGATGGAACACTTCCATGGATCTCGTGTGATGCGAGGATGATGCCCTTCCCTAAAAGGGGGCTGCAGATCCCCATCAGGAGAGCCATGTCTCCCTTTTCAGCATGGCCTGCCCACCCCTCAGTCTTGTTCAGGGAAGCTCTCCCCACTTCCTGAGATGACAGCTCTGAACTTAAAAATGAATGTTATTTTACATAAATCTATGCCTTAGTTCATCCATGGCATGTCTTTCAACCCCGTTAGTGGGTTTTTTTTTTTTTTAGCAGTTCTGAAGGGCTGTCTGCTCAAGGAGGGGATGACCTGGGCAGGGCAGCTTTCCCTCTCATCTCCCTCAGCATGTCTCTGAGCCCTGGGGCCAGCTGTCCCACTGAGGATTGAGGGACCCGAACCAGCCCATCCTGAGCCCAAGCTGTGTCAGCTCATAGACGGATGCGTGTTGGACCGGTGGGCAGCTGGCATGGGCCAGGGACAGGCAGTGTCTCCTTCTCATTCCTTCCCTCCCTTCCTCCCAGAGGTAGCTCAGAGCAGCCTTCAACCCCTACATCTCCAGATCCCTTGACCTGTGCTTCCTGTGTTCAGCTGGTGACCTTGGAGTTTCCCATGGATTCTACCTCCTGTACCCTCTCCTGTAGCAGTTCGTGGATCAGAGGAGGGGTCGGACCCTCTCTGTTTTAGGTCTTCTTCCTGTCCCGCACCAAGCCCACCCACCTTTGCATCTTCCATGTATGTGCTTGGAAGCAAGCCCATCCACAGGGAACCTATTAGCCAAATGGATCCAGGCAATGAACATTGAAGTAGAGATCCAGGATCCATAATAAACCTGCTCTGAAACCTGTCCCAAAGTCTGTGACTCTCTCACACTGAAACAGAAACAATAATAGCTTTCTGGACTGTAAAGTGACATGTGTCTCTACTTCCAATCTTGAATGCATAGGTGCTGAGCCTGGACAGAAAAGGACCATGGCTCCCGTGGACTGGGATCCATGGTAAGAACTCAGTGAAATCTGAATTCAAGGCATAGAGTGAATAATTATTGTAGAGTGAATCCTCCGAAGTACGGCTTATGCACAGTGCACAGGGAAAGCTTTTTCGAAGAGGTTCCTGAAAGAAAAATCTTTTGTTAAAATTTATTTTAATTCCAGTAGAGCTAACATACAGTGTTACATTCGTTTCAGGTGTCCAATAGTGATTCAGTAATTCCATATATTACTCAGTGGTCGTCAAGAAAAGCGTCCTCTTAATCCCCTTCATCTATTTCACTCATCCCTCTATTCACCTCCTCTCTGGTAACCATCCGTTTGTTCTCTGTTGTTAAGAGTTTATATTTTGGTGTGTCTCCTTTTTCTCTTTTAGTTATTTATTTTTGTTTGTTGCTTAAATTCCCTATTAGAGTGACATCGTATGGGATTTGTCTTTCTCTGACTGACTGACTTTAGTTAGGATAATACTCTCTAGCTCCATCCATGTGGCTGCAAATGGCAAGGTTTCATTCTTTTTCAAGCCGAGTAATACTCCATTGTGTGTGTATGTGTGTGTGTGTGTGTGTGTGTGTGTGTGAATACACACATCTATCATCTCATTTGTAAATTTTTCTACAGACACTTGGGTTGCTTCCATATTGTGATATTGTAAATAATGGTGCAAGACACATAGGGGTGCACGTATCCTTTTAAGTTACTGTTTTCCTATTCTTTGGGTAAATATGTGTAGTGTGATTGTTGGATCATAGGGTAGTTCTATTTTTAATTTTTTGAGGAACCATCATACTGTTTTCCACGGTGGCCACCACAGTTTGCATTCCCACCCACAGTTTGCGAGGATTCCCCTTTATCCACATCCTCCCAACACCTGCTCTTTGTTGTGCTTTTGATGTTAGCCATTCTGACAGGTTTGAGGTATTACCTCATTGTCCTTTGGAATTACATTTTCCTGATGATGGGTGATGGTGAACATCTTTTCACGGGACTGTTGGCCATTTGTATTTCTTTTTTGGAGAAATGTCTGTCCATGTCTTCTGCCTATTTTTTAACTGGATTATTTGTTTTTTGGGGGTCGAGTAGTATCAGTTCTATATGTTTTGGACACTATCCCTTTATTGCATATGATGTTTGCAAATATCTTCTCCCTTTGAGTAGGTTGTCTTATGATTTTTACGTTTTCATTGTTCTTCTGCCATATGGAAACTATTTATTTTGCTGTATTCCCAATAGTTTATTTTTGCTTTCATTTCCTTTGCCTCAGGACACAGTCTAGAAAAACGTTGGTATGGTCCATGTCAAGAAGTTACTGTCTTCCCTCCTGTAGGATTTTTATGGATTCAGGTCTTATATTGAGGTCTTGAAACTGTTTTGTGTTTGTCTGTATTGTGTAAGAAAGCAGTCTAATTTCATCCTTTTGTGCATAGCTGTCTAGTTTTCCCAACACCATTTGTTGTAGTGACTGTCCATTTCCCTTTTGATATCGTTGCTTGCTTTGTGGAAGATTCATGGACCACATAATTGTGGGTTTCTGTCTGAACTTGTGTCCTGTTCCTTTGGTCGCTGTGTCCAGTTTTGTGCCGTACTGTCTTGTTAGGATGACTGCAGCTTTGTAGTATAACCTGAAATCTGAAATTGTGAGTCCTCCAGCTTTGTTTTTCTTTTCCACATTGCACTGGCTGTTTGGAATCTTTAGTGGTTCCATACAAATGTTTAGGATTGTTTATTCGAGGTCTTTTGTTCTTTAATTTAAATTCAATTAGCCAACTTACAGTACATCATTAGTTTCAGATGTAGTCTTCAATAAATTTTCAGTCGTGTGTAACACTCAGTGCTCATTGTATCGTGTGACCTCCTTAATGCTACTCACCCAGTTACCCCTCCCAACTTCTCTTCCAGCAATCATCAGTTTCTTGCGATAGTTAAGAGTCCATCATGGGTTTTCTCCCTCTCTGATGACTTCCCATTCTATTTTCCCTTCCTTCCCCTATGGTCATCTTCCTTGTTTCTGATATTCCACATAGGAGTGAAAGCATATGATCATCGCCTTTCTTTCATTGACTTATTCCACTCAGCATAATACCCTCCAGCTCCACCCAGGTCGGTGTGATGGTAAGTACTCATCCTTTCTGATATCTGAGTAATATTCTATTATATATATGATCCACATCTTCTTTATCCATTCATCTGTCCATGATCATCTGCACTCCTTCCACAGTTTGTCTATGATGGATATTGCTGCTATGAATACTGGGGTGCATGTGTCCCGTCTTCACTACCTCTGTCTCTTTGGGGTCGATACCCAGTAGGGCAATTGCTGGGACATAGGGTAGCTTTATTTATAACTTCTTGAGGAAACTCCGTACCATTTTCAAGAGTGGCTGTACCGGACTGCATTCGCACAGGGGTGTAAGAGGGTTCCCGTTTCTCCACATCCTCTCCAAGATGTGTAGTTTCATTTCTTCTTATTTTTAGATATTCGGCCTCGTGTGATATGGCATCTATAGTGGTTTAGATTTGCATTTCCCTGAAGCCAAGTGATATGAAGCATTTATGCATGTATCTTTTGGTCACCGCTACCTCATCATTAGTGAAGTGACTTCTCATTTTAATCCATCTCAAGACCTAAAGCTGGGTAAGTCTCTGAAGCTGGATGATGCCATCGGTTGGAAGTGTGGAGAATTTCAAAAGATCTCCATGGAGAGCAAGTTTAAAGGTCAGTGTGAAGCTACTAATTGGATCCGGGGAGATCTCTGAAAGTGGGGATTGCCTGGGATGGGCTGAGGGGGGCCCTCCGATTTTCCTATGAATCCTTGCTGCAGCCCCAAATGGACAGTTTCCTGCTGTGGGGCAGGCTGAGTCCTCTAGTCGTGCAGAGGTGAGCCCAATGCCTGGTGCCTTGGAGGCAGGCAAACGGGGAGGGACCCTCAGCAGAAGACCCAGGGTTAGGTTAGGCCTCAAGGACAGCAGGTCTGAACTGCCCAGTGCTCAGAGAGCTCCCAGGCCGAGTGAGATGAGGGCACAAGGGCGGGTGAGTGTGAGCCTTGGGGTGTCATCCGGAAGGGCCCACAAAGGTCAGGGTTCACCAGAAGGGGCTCTCAGGGGTTGCCCCAATTCTTGCCCTGAATGCTCTGTTCCCCAAAATGGTGCAGTTAACTGTGGGCTGCAGGCTGAGTCCTACGGTGGGGCTTGGGTGTCCCCAATCCCCCAGAGTGGGGTGCCAGGACCCTGGGGAAGGACCCCTCTGTGGCCAACCTAGGGTAAGGGTTAGGGTCCAGGAGCCCGGCAGGGACATACTGCAGGCTGTGCGGCGAGCTCTGTGGAGGGCTGAGAGGAGGCCATGGGGGAGGGTGAGCATGGGCCTCAGGGTTGGGGCACGGGGGACTGCCAAAAGTGGGGACGGGCTCCGGGGGCCTCCCCAAATTCTCATGCCCTGTAGGCTCCGTAGAGCCCCCAGGGGCACGGTTTCCTGTCGGGTGGCAAGCTGAGTCCTGCGGTGGGGCACAGGTATCCCAATTCCCCAGGGCTGCAGTGTAAGCCTCCTGGGGAGGCCCCCACACCCACGGCCGGGCTAGGGCTAGGGTTAGGCCCCAGGAACCCCGCAGGCCTGATCTGCTGGCTGTATGGCTAGTTACCCGGGCTGAGGTGAGGGTGTGGGGAGGGTGAGCGTGGGCCTCAGGGTTGGGGTGCGGGAGGCCGCCGTTGTTCGCTGGTGGCTCAGGAGGGCCCTCCTTGTTCTCCCACCCTGAATGCTCTATGGCCTCTCAAGGTGCACGGTTTCCTGCGTGGTGGCAGACTGATTCCTGGTGTGGGGCTCAGGTGTCCCGAATCCCCGCGGCTGCGACTTCAGGCTCCTGGGGAGGGGCCCCTCCACAAATGAACTAGGGTTAGGGTTGGGGCCCAGGAACCCCGCAGGCCAGATCCGCCCGCTATGTGGCGAGCTCCGCCGCGGTCTGAGGTGAGGGTGCGGGGTGGGGTGAGCATGGGCTTCAAGGTTGGGTTTAGGAATCGCCGAAGTTCGCCTGGGGCTCTGGGAGCCCTCCTGGTTCTCCCGCCCTGAATGCTCTACAGCCTCCCAAGGGGCACTGTTTCCTGTGAGCTGGCATGCTTTATCCTGCAGTGGGGCTCAGGTGTCCCCAGTCCCTGGGGCTGTGGCACCGGGCCCCAGGGGAGGGGCCCTACCCAGCCGACATAAGGACAGGTCTAGGCCCCAGGAACCCTACAGGCCTGATCTGCCAGCTCTGCGATGAGCTCGGTGGCAAGCTGAAGGGAAGGCGTGGGGCGGGATGAGCGTGGGCCTCAGGGTTGGGGTGTAGGGGGCCACCGAGGATCGCTTGGGTCTCAGGGGGGCCCTACCAGTTCTCTTGCACGGGATGCTCTGTGGCGCCCCAAGGGGCATGGTTTCCTGAGGGGTGGCAGGCTGAGTCCCGTGGTGGGGCTCAGGTGTACCCAATCCCCGGGGTTAGGGTACGGATCAGGGTATGGATTAAGGTTAGGGTATGGGTTACGGTTAGAGTACGGGTGAGGGTAGGGGTTAGGGTTAGGGTAAGGAGAGGGTACGGGTTAGGGTTGAGTTTAGGGGTTACAGGTTAGAGGTTATGGGTTAGGGTACAGATTAGGGTTTAGGGTATGGGTTAGGGTTTGGGTTTAGGGTTAGGGTTAGGGTTGGAGTACGGGTTAGGTTTAGGGTACAGGTTAGGGTTAGGGTACGGGTTAGGGTACGCATTAGGGTACAGTTTAGGGTAAGGGTTAGTGTACGATTTAGGGTAAGTGTTGACATACGGATTTGGGTATGGTTTAGGGTACGGGTTAGGGTTACGGTACGGGTTAGGGTTAGGGTATAGTTTAGGGTTATGGTACAGGTTAGGTTACGGTTTAGGGTTGGGGTTAGGGTACGCGTTAGGGAACGGGTTAGGGATAGGGATAGGGTATGGTTTATAGTTAGTGTATGGGTTAGGGTTCGGGCTAGGGTACAGGTTAGGGTTAGGTATGGGTTAGGGTCCGGGTTAGGGATAGGGCACGGGTTAGGGTATGGGTTTGTGTACGGGTTAGGGTATGGGTTAAGGTTAAGGTAAGGGTACTGGTTAGGGTTAAGGTACGGGTTACAGTTTAGGGTTTAGGGTTACGGTTAGGGTACAGGTTAGGGTTAGGGTACGGGTAGGGTTAGGGTACGGTTTATGGTACGAGTTAGGGTATGGGTTAGTGTCCGGGTTTAGGGTTTAGGGTTAAGGTTAGGGTACAGGTTAAGGTACTTGTTAGGGTTACGGTTAAGGTTAGGGTACGGTTTAAGTTATGGGTTAGGGTACAGTTTAGGGTTAAAGTTAGGGTACGGGTTAAGGTATGGGTTAGAGTACATGTTACGGTTACGGTTAGAGTTAGGGTACAGGTTAGGGTTAGGGTTAGGGTACGGGTGAGGGTACGGGTTAGGGTTAGGTTTAGGGTTAGGTTACGGGTTAGGGGTAGGGTTAGCTGAAGGGGTAGGGTGAGGGGTAGTGTTAGGAGTATGGTAGGGGTCGGGGTAGGGTTAGGGTTTAGGGTTAGTGTTTGGGGTTTGGGGTTAGTGGTTAGGGTTAGGGTTTCATGTTTAGGGTTTCGGGATTAGGGTTAGGGCTTAGGGTTTAGGGTTTAGTGTTAATGTTAGGGTTTAAGGTTTAAGGATTAAGGTTTAGGGTTAGGTTTAGGGTAGGGTTAGGCTTAGGGTAAGGGTTAGGGGTTAGAGTTACGGTTAGGATTAGGGTTTAAGGTTCAGGGTTTAAGGTTATGGGTTAGGGTTTAGGGTTAGTGTTAGACCCCAGTAGGCCAGCAGGACTGATGCGCCGGCTGTGCGGCGAGCGGAGGTGTGGGCCGAGGTGAGGGCGCTGGCGAGCGAGGGAATAGTATGCAGTGTTTTGGCGCGAGGGGCCTTTTACGTCACTAGAGGCTCGGAGGGCCCTGCCCGTTCTCCCGCCCTGAATGACCGGAGGCTCCCCTAGCGACCCGTGTGGTGGCGGGGTGGCAGTGTGAGTCTGGCAATGCGGTTTAGGTGTCCCCAATGCTGTGCGTTGCAGCTCAAGGCCCCTTGGGAGGGGCCCCTCTAGGGCCGTCCTAGGGTTAGTGTTAGCACCCAGGAGTCCGGCAGGCATGATCCGCCAGCTGTGTGGTAGCAGAAGGCCAGGCCGAGGTGAAGATGCCAGCGAGCTGGAGCGTGGGCCCAAGCATTTTGGCACGGGGGGGCCTTGGAAGGTCGCCGGGGGATTGGAGGGCCCTGCCGGTTCTCCCGCCCTGAATGGCCAGAGGCGCCCTTAGCAGCCCGGGTGGTGGCAGGGCGGCACGGTGAGTATAGCGCTGGGGCTCGGGGGACCCCAATCCCTGGCGTTGCTGTGCCAGGCCCCTTGTGAGGTTCCGCTCGGGGGCCAACCTAGGGTTAGGGTTAGCCCCCAGGAGGCTGGCAGGCCCGATCCGCTGGCTGTGCGTGAGCAGAGGGGCGGGCCGAGGTCAGGGCGCTGGTGAGCAGGAGCATGGGCCCAAGCATTTTGGCGCATGGGGGCTTAGAAGTTCACTGGGACTCGGAGGGCCCTGCCCGTTCTCCCGCCCTGAAAGACCGGCAGCACGCCTAGTGGCCTGGTTTGCAGTGGGACGGCAAAGTGAGTCCTGGCTTGGGCTCGGGGGTCACCAATCCCTGGCACTGAGGCACCAGGCCCCTTCGAAAGGGCCCCTCATAGGCCACCCTAGGGGTAGTGTTAGCCCCCAGGAGGCGGGCAGGCCTGATGTGCCGGCTGTGCAGCGACCGGAGGGGCGGGCCAAGGTGAGGGCGCTGGGGAGCGGGAGCCTGGGCCCAAGCGTTCTGGCGCAGGCGGCCTTTGAAGGTCGCCGGGGGCTCGGAGGGCCCTGCCCGTTCTCCCACCCTGAAAGACCGGCAGCACGCCTAGTGGCCCGGGTTGCGGCAGGGCAGCAGGGTAGAGTCTGGCGCTGGGGCTTTGGGGTCCCCAATCCCAGGTGTTGCGGCGATAGGCGACTTGGGATGGGCCCCTCAGTGGCCGACCTAGGGTTAGAGTTTGCACCGAGGAGGCCGGAAGTCCGGATCCACCCGCTCTGCAAGGAGCGGAGGGGTGGGCTGAGATGAGGGCGCTGGCGAGCAGGAGCGTGGACCCAAGTGTTTTGGTGCTGGGGCCTTCAAAGGTCGCCGGGGGCTCGGAGGGCCCTGCACGTACTTCCGCCCTGAATGCCCGACGGCGCACCTAGCGGCCCGGGTTGCAGAGGGGCAGCAGTGTGAGTCCGGTGCTAGGGCTCAGGGGTCTCCAATCCCCGGTGTTGCAGCGCCAGGCCCCTTGGGAGGGGCCCCTCGGGTGCGACCTAGTATTAGGGTTAGCCCCCAGGAGGCCCTCAGGCCCGATTCGCCAGCTGTGTGGTGAGTGGAGGGTCGGGCGGAGGTGAGGCCGCTGGCGAGCAGGAGCAAGGGCCCAGGAGTTTTCGAGGGGGGGGTCCTTCGAAGGTCGCCAGGTGCTCAGAGGGCCGTTCACGTTCTACCGCCCTGAATGACAGGCGACTACCCTGGCGGCCCGGTTAGAGGAGGGGCGGTAGGGTGAGTCTAGCGCTGGGGCTCGGGGTCCCCAGTCCTCGGCGTTGGGGTGCCAGGCCCCTTCGGAAGGGCTCTAGGGGGCTGACCAAGCATTACTGTTAGCCCCCAGGAGGCTGGCAGACCCGATCTGCCAGCTGTGTGTCGAGCAGAGGGGCAGGCCTAGGTGAGGGCGCTGTGGAGCAGGAGTGTGGGCCCAAGCGTTTTGGCACGGGGGGCCTTCGAATGTTGCCAGGGGCTTGGAGGGATCTGCCGTTCTCCCTCCCTAAATGACCGACAGTGCTCCTAGTGGCCTGGGTGGTGGCAGGGCGACACGGTGAGTCCGGCGCTGGGGCTCGGGTGTCCCCAATCTCAGGCATTGTGGTGTCAGGCCCCTTCAGAGGGGCCCCTCAGGGGCCAACCTAGGGTTATGGGTAGCCTCCAGGAGGAGGGCAGGCCTCATCCACCGGCTCTGCAGCGAGTGGAGGGGCGGGCCAAGGTGAGGGCACTGAGGAGCAGGAGCATGGGCTCAAGCGTTTTGGATGGGGGGGCCGTTGAGTGTCGCCATGGACTCGGAGGGCCCTGCCCATTCTCCCGCCCTGAATGACCAGCGGCACCCCTAGCGGCCCGGGTGGCAGCGGGGCGGCAGGGTGAGTCCGGCGCTGGGGCTCGGAGGTCCCTAATACCCAGCGTTGCGGCGCCAGGCCCCTTGGGCGGGCCCCTCGGGGGCCGACCTAGGGTTAGGGTTAGCCCGCAGGAGGCTGGCAGGCTCGTTCCACCATGTGCGGTGAATGGAGGTGTGGGTCGAGGTGAGGTAGCTGGTGAGTGGGAGTGTGGGCCAGAGCATTTTGGCTTTGGCTTGGGGTGCCTTCGAAGGTCCCAGGTGGCTCGGAGGGTGCTGCCCGTTCTGTCGCCCTCAAGGACTGGCGACGCCCCTAGTTCCCCATGTGGCGGTGGGGTGGCAGGGAGCTTCCGGCGCTGGGACTTGGGGGTTCCCAATCCCTGGCATGCGGCGCCAGGCCACATGGGAGGGGCCCCTTGGGGGCGACCTAGGGATAGGGTTAGCCCCCAGGAAGCCAGCAGGCCCGATCCGCCAGCTCTGCAGCGAGTGGAGGGGTGGGCCGAGGTTAGGGCGCTGGCGGGCAGGAGTGTGGGAGCCAGAGTTTTTGCGTGGGGGGCCTTCGAATGTCGCAGGGTGATCGGAGGGCCCTGCCCGTTCTCCCTTCCTGAATGGCAACGACCCTAGTGCCCTCGGTGCCTATGGGGTGGCAGAGTGAGTACAGCACTGGGGCTCGGGGGTCCCAAATCCACGGCATTGTGGTGCCAGGATCCTTGGGAGGGGCCCCTCGGGGGTGACCTAGGGTAAGTGCTAGCCCCCAGGAGTCTAGGAGGCCCATTCCGCCAGCTCTGCAGCAGGCGGAGGGGCAGGCCGAGGTGAGGGCGCTGGCGAGAGGGAGTGTGGGCCCAAGCATTTTGGCACAGGGGCCTTCGAAGGTCGCCGGGGGCTTGGAGGGCCCTGCCCGTTCTCTTGCCCTGAAAGACTGGCGGTGCCCCTAGCAGCCCGGGTTGCCACGGGGCAGCAGGCTGACTCCGGTGCTGGGCTCGGGGGCCCCAATCCCCGGCGTTGTGGCACAAGGCCCCTTGGGAGGGGCCCCTCGGGGGCCGAGCTAGGGTTAGGGTTCGTCCCCAGGAGACCGGCAAGCCCGGCGCTAAGTGGTTCAGGCAATGTAACAAAAATGCCATACACTTATCTGTAAGAAATAACAGTGTACAGGAACCCTCTTAGCCCTAACATCATCCTTTCTGAATATGGAAGCCAGCCCCAAAGTGGTCGTGGAAGTCTGACGAACGCGCTAAGCACTTTTCTCTGAGTCACCACACTATACAGGGAAAGACCAATGTACATCTTCTTTCACGAGTAGGAAGCATTAATGAAAAGGTTCTGGAATTTCGAGGACTCTGACCCATCCTTATTGGTAATAAACCACCGTGTACAGGAAAACACCTTCAACTCTCATCAGTCTCCTCAATCCTGACTCCCATTCAACTTTGGATGTGTAGGACTAGGGAAATGTCCACATCTTATTGCTAAGAAAGAACGATGTCAGGGTAATGCCCTTCAAGTCACATCAGCCTTCCTGAAGACGGAAGCAGGAATCAAGGTGGTTATATTACCATGAGGTAAGGAAGATGTGCATAGAAGTGAGAAACAACAGTGGGCAGGACCTCTCTTCCAAGGAACAGTATCTTTGCTTAATGTTCAATCCCTATGGTAAGTGGTTGTGGGCATTTGTGAGGTCAAAATCTTGAGTGTTTTGTAAAACCTCTTGGCCATTCACAGATGAGACTAAGGTAGTTGGGGACTCCTAGGCAGTGATTTGTCCACTGTCAAAAATATGAAAAGATAAAAGAGACAGATGAGGTCTCCTCAGGCATTGTCCTTTATCCTCATCCTCCGTGAGGATGGCCATCTCTGGACAGCTCAGTGGCAGGGTCTCATTCACAGTGGGGGCATCTGTTCCTCACAGACATCAGGCAGGGAAATGGATTTGGTTCTCTGTGCCAGCCCAGCCACAGCTGAGTGTCACAGCACCCTCTCGTGGGCTCATAAGAGTTTCACTGTCACCAGGCAGGTCATTGTATTTGATAAACCACTGTGAGAGTTTGCAATCGCCTTCATCTGCAACCTCCTAGAGGCAAATGCAGGTGTCTGGTACCATGTGAAGTCATGTGAAGGCATTGTGAGAAATTGTCCTTTTGGTTAAGAAAAACATGGCTGGGGCTCCTGGCTGGCTCAGCCAGTTAAGCATGTGCCTTTGGCTCAGGTTATGTTCTCAGGGTTCTGGGATCGAGCCCGGGTTCCCTGTTCAGCAGGAAAGGAGTTAGGGAAATAGCTTAGAACCCACAGAGAATGTGAATAAAGGGGAGTGAAATGGAATTTGGTCTGTGTTTTGCTTTAGGGATTGGAAGTTAGTTTTTTCTCAATTGTGATTGTTCTTGAAACAGAGCAGCTGTATTGGTTTTTTTTTACCTTTAATTTTTTTCTAATAATAATTTTTTATTATGATATGTTAGTCACTATACAGTATTTCCTTAGTTTTTGATGTAGTGTTCCGTGATTCATTATTTGCATATAACACCCAGTGCTCCATGCAATATGTACCTTCCTTAATACCCATCACTGGCCCATCCCAATCCCCCACCCCTCTCCCCTCTGAAGCCCTCAGTTTGTTTCCCAGAGTCCATAGTCTCTCGTGGTTCATTCCCCCTTCTGTTTAGGGTCCATTGTCTAAAGGGACAGACAGTGGAAGTTCACCAAATATAAGATCGAAATTTCATTGTTCATTATAGATGCCGCTAAGTAGTTCCCAGACATTTCATTCTACTGTAGTAATTCATTATACCTGTGAAGGTGCACGTGGAAGACAATTGATGCATTCATAGTGGTAATAAAACACGCCCCTCAGTAGTAGAATAAGAGAGGATGCATATGTGTAAAATTATTCGACTACAGCTTCCATGCTTTCCCTTTGGTTCCTTATTATCTATGAAATTGGACAATTTTTGTTCTCTAGGCTTAAAACTCATTGTCAGTATTTAGAGTTTTTCAATGCTGATCTTCTCCTGTATAAGTTACCAAAACCTAAAATATGTATGAAATTTAAAAAACGCTATATTGAAAATGACAGCAGGGAAGTTCCATTTTGTGAATATTGTGTCAATGGATCTCTATTTTGACATCAGTGTTCATTAGAAATGATGACATTTCATGTGAGTATAAATATCAATGTGAAAAAGAAAAGGTAGGAAGAACCTTGAATGTTTAAGTAATTGCTGAAATGACAGGTGTGTGTGTGTGTGTGTGTGTGTGTGTGTGTGTGTGTGTAATTGATTTTCAGTGAGTGGTTCAGCTTCTTGTAGGGCCTCCGAGCGAGCCCAGGTGAACCTTTCAATGAGTTGGTATCTGTTTTCAGAACATGGGAATATCTTAGTACAATAGTCAATCAGGCAAGCTTTGAGGTCTTGAAGAGTTTCAGTCCTCAGCGATGGTGTTGCAGACCCTTGTGAGCAAACCCTAGGGTATGCTCAGAGCCCTCATTAGCTGGTACCAACGTGTGACGATTTCAGACAGCATTTCCCAAAGAAGTACCTCTTGAGTCTCTGTCCTTGTCAGTTCCCTACACTTCCTTACACTAGTTATGTGATCAGTGTGTTTCAGGATAATCCCCACATGTGATTTTTGCTATTTCCTACTAGTCCTATCTGTTTCTCATGTTCTTCTTTTATGGTAGGTGTTGGGAAGCAACCTGTGTGGTGTAGGAAGGGGTGTGGTAGTTGTCTGCCTTCAGAGGACCGAATGATGCCTAGAAATTGTACTGTAGGTTGAGGTCAATTGTCCATCCTCTGAGTGTCAGGAATTCCATCACTTTACTTTGATGCTAGTCTGTTCTTCAAGCTGTCCTCAGAAATAAGGACGTCATCCATCTAGGGAATACTTTTTTGTGTGTATGTTTTCATTTTAGGAAAGGCCTTTCTATTCCTGAAAATAATACTGTAGAGTACCCTTTCTGGGTTTTATTGGACATCAGTCAATCTTTTGTGAAGTATTCGTTTATAAATAGACTTTTTATGGTTGATGAGCAGGAATTCTTTATTGACAAGTCTTTGTCAGTGTGTGTATTGCAAATCTTTACTTCCCAGACTGTGGTTCACTTTTTCATTTTCTTATGGTCATAAGATAAGGAGAAATGTCACATTTTTATGAAGTCCCACTGAATTCTTTTAAATGGTTAGTGCACCATATGTCCTACCCCAAGATTGACAGGTTCTGCATTTTCTTTCAGAAACTGTCCAATGGGAAGCTACAATCCATCTCAAATTTATAAATTGCATTTTTAATTCTAATAGGGTATTTATAGACTGGTTTGTATTTTCTATGTACACAATCATATTATCTGTGAATAGTTACAATTATCCCCTCGATTCTTATACTTTTTGTTTCCCTTGCCTTCTAACAGTGGTAGATTCTCCGATGCCATGTTGAATAGAGCAACATTGTTTGAAGATTTTAATATACCTTTCTCAATATCTGACAGAAAAAGCAGACAAAACATTGGTAAAAATGTGACCTAATTGACATATAGGGAACATTCCATAATAAGTGCAGAATACATTATTTGCAAGTGGTCATAGACTCTTTACCCAAATAAATAATAGATGGGGCCACAAATCAATGCTACAAATGTTAAACCCTGAAATTAACTAGATTCTATTCTTAGACCACAGGCGAATTGAGCCACAGTCATAGCGAAAAGAAAACCAGGAAGTCCTTCAATGTTTAAAATTAAATGGAACTTTGCTACATATCCTAAAGGTGAGAGAGGGAATCTCAATGGAAATTCTGAACCTTTTCTACATGAGGGCTCACACACAATGGCACTTTCTTTGTGAAGAGCATTATAATAACCTAGACAGGAGTTGAGCCTTAAGTCAGAATTCTGCCTGCCCCAGCCACACCTGGCAGCCTTGGCCTGTGGTCCCCCTCAGCTGTCCTTTCTGGTGGCCCTGAGCTAAGGGGGTGAACATGGCCGTATGGAAATTAGAAGCTCCCCACTCTTAGTGATGACGTTGCTATCGTATTGTCCTCACCAGTCCAACAACATGATTTCTGAGTGAAACATGACACAAGAGCTACTTCTTTGCCTTCCTTCAGGTTTGAAAATCATCTGGTGAGTCATCTATTAGAAATATGGATTCAACATGTGTTCTTTCTTCTAGAAAAGAAATAGACCCAATAGCAATTATGTGTTCCTTAGCACCTGTTCCTGAGAGACATCATACTGGCTCTTTGTAGCATTCTGCCTCTTAAACTTCTCAACTAGGGTGTAGATATTTTTAGGCACATTTTCAGACGGTTAGAAAGGGACTCAGATGATATGAGTCACAGAGGATTTTAGTGTCAGAAACCTAAGTGGGATCCCCAAATTGACTCCAAATCCCTTGTTGTTCCATACAGGGTACTATTTCCCTCTTATCTCTGGTCTTCTCAATCTGGAAACCTATCAAGTATCAGGATTTTCTTGTCATGTGGACAAATGGAACGAATTCAGCGGGCCTTTTCACCTCTGCCCATGGTGATCATTAAGATCATTATCTTAGTGGAGGACCTCTGGGTAAGATACTCAAAGATCCTTAGGAATAGAGACAGTATAATATTTTTCTGGTATTAAAGTTACTGAAACCAACTATCTTTTTTAGTCCATTCAGGCTCTGGTATGTTCAGAGGGTGCTGTAAAACTGGTCTGAAATAGTATTGAAAAACACTCAGCTCAGCCTCTTCTACAAAGTGAGCCAATGCTTATAAACATGGCTAAAATATTCCCTTACCTACGATGACTCCCCAGCCATCGTAGTGTTTATATGGTATGACTGTGACTTACATTAGTCAACATTTGCAGAGAAAGAACTTAGTGCATCCAGTGGGCACTTCATGTTGAAATTAGTTTGTGACAACGAGCTACTGTGTTTTATTCTGCAGTCCAAGGGAATGGTGCCAGACATCTTTAAGGAGTTCTAGCAGTTCTACAATTCTGATTTTAAGTGGTCTGTGTGCTTCAGAGATTTGGTCAGGAGAAGGGCAGGAGTCCAGAGACTGTGAACACTTCTGTTACATGTGCTGACCATGGAGCAGGTAGCTTTCTGTGGGCATCATTTTGATTTCTTGGTACTCTTGTGAAGGTGCTTTTGTCTCAAATTCCTCCATTTAGGAGTAATTATAATGATGAAAGTAATTTTTATCTTATATCATCTGTGGGCCCTGATCCTGGGATCCCAGGGAAGCTATCCTTTAACATTTTACCCGGTTCAAAATGATTGGGCAAAACCTCAAAGCATGGGCCCTATTTCTGCCCCAAGCACATGTTGTACATCTGCTTCAAGAAGAAAACAATAACCAAAAATGCCAACATGAAGATAAGAAAAAATAAAGAACCTCTTTGGCTCCCATAAGATTAAAGTCATACTGACATGTACATACTGAACATGCATGAAATCATTGCATTTCCTAAAGCCCAAGCCTTGGAGGGTCTGAGAGCCACTGATCTTGCCCAGAACCAGGCACACCCCAGCAGGGAGGTCTGGTGCAGAAAGGGAAGGGGCAGGACTCTGAGGGTGGTCTTCAGCTAGAGGGGTCCCTGGAATGGGCCAGGTGTGTGGGGGGAGCCCAGCCCAGGACCCCACCTATGCCTATGCTGGGTGTTGGGTAGAGGAGGCACCTCTTGGACCCCCTGCACTTTCATGGTTCCAGGGGCTTGAGGGCGGCTTGCCTGGCTTCCCAGGGGCTGGGGCACCACCCTCCCTGACAAATCACCTCTTGGGAGTGGAGCTACGTCTCTGTGGGCTGTTCCAGAGTTGCAGTGGGGTGCAAACCTGGGACAGAAGAAGGGGAACTGGGAGAGAGAGAGTTGCCCTGCGGAGGTCCCGGCTGGTTAGAGAGCAGCGTGCACCGTGGGTGGGGGGGTCTGGGGGTAGGGTGCGCCCCAGGTGGGAGGCAGGGTTCTGGAAGGGCACCTGGAGAGGGTTCATTGTGGGAACTCAGGTGAGTTTTCTTTTTCCTTTTAAAGTCTCTTCTGCCCCATGTTCTCAACTGGCCTTATTCCCCATACCTGTGAACTCCAGGGCGCCCACTCACCTGAGCTTTTGTGGGATTGGTTGCAGAATTTCAGGGTTTCCCCTGTTCCCCGGGAAGAGTGCGGGTAAGGACCTCACAGAGTCCCCACCTTCAGTGATGTGTCCCACGGTTCTCTGACACAGTGCAGGTGATGCATCTTGAGAAGTACCCCAAGTTCAGCAGGGTGTGCCCTGGTCCCCCAGGCACAGGTGTGGCCGTAGCAAGCCTCAGAGCCGTCCCCCAACTTCAGCATTATGCCCCGTGTGCCCCCAGGTTAGTGGTAATTGGCTGTTAGAATCATGGAGGAAAATCCTCCAGGTGGGGGCCTGAAGGAGGGCGTAAACCAGACCCCACTCTAATTGCATTGGCAATAGACGAATTGAGGGTTTCTTTAGAAGAGTAAGTCTGCTTTCCAGAAAAGGCAAGGTCATTGGTCTATTGAGAATGAAGATAATTACTGATATACAACAAGTATGTGTTGCCCCTGCACCCAGAAACCGAAGCAGGTGTGCAGGCTATAGGTCAGAGGTGCCTTCTTCTCCCCAGCTGACAGCACTTCTCTGCTCTGGCTACAAGACACCCGAGGTTTTGAACGTCAGCATCGGAGTCAGCGAGGCAGCTTGTCACAGGACGCCAGTGTTCAGAGAAAGCACAGGTATGTTTGGCAAAATGTCCTATCTATGTCAGGGCTGGAGGTAAAACCTCTCATTATCCCAAAACCTCCTGGGCTTTTCTCTTTTCTCTAGTTGAGCCACAAAGTAAAATTGAAGTAGCTGTCAGCATTCTGGGTTTGGTGCAAGAATTACTTAGTTTCCCTGGAGGTAGAACTTTGCAGGGGATCACAATTTCTGTCCATTTATTGCTGACAAATGTATTTTGACCATCTGTTTCCTAGGAACCCTCTTTAATTAGAAAGGGAAGGTGAGATTCACTCTGTGCCTGTTTGTAACATCTAATTTGTTCCTTCATCTAACAGTGTTTATTCAATTGGGCCTAAGATATGGTTGAGTGGCCAGCATCTAGAGTTAGGTGGCTTTTTTCATCTGATA
This sequence comes from Ursus americanus, assembly GCF_024610735.1. NCBI lineage: Eukaryota > Metazoa > Chordata > Mammalia > Carnivora > Ursidae > Ursus > Ursus americanus. The sequence continues at coordinate 432,524 of NW_028273679.1, forward strand.
CAGACTTGGATGATGTCATTTGACAAAGGTGATGTTTCATCATTGATTAGTTTATTCATCAGAAGAGTTAAAATTAGGGTGGAGGGAAAATTCAAAATTATCCAAAGCGGCCTGTTCCTGTTTAAAAGTTGAGCTTGACTTTCTAGTTTTACTAAATGTATTATCTCGATATTTTGAGGTGCCATATTCTCTCTGTAGTTTCTTTGGTGGTGGAGTCAGAAGGAGAGTCTGGGAATTCTTTTGGATAGTGGCATGCTGGTGGCTTCAAGGGGCTTGGCGTCAGGAGCCTTGGGGTGAAGTCTGCAACTGCTTGCCTGACCCTGGGTGCATCTCACAGATGTTTTGTTGCCTCTTATGAAATTGCCGGCAGATAATGTTCTGCTTAAAGGGGAACCCTCCCATCCTGTTGGTGGGAATGCAAAGTGGTGCAGCCAGTCTGGGAACCAGTGTGGGGGTTCCTCAAAAAGTTAAACATTGAACAACCACATGATCCAGCAATTGCTGTCCTACGTATTTACCCAAAGGATAAAAATGCAGATTCGAAGGGGGTCCATGCACCATAATGTTTATAGCAGCAATGTGCACAGTAGCCAAACTATGGAGAGAATCCCAAAGTCCATGCACTGATGAATGGATAAAGCAGATGTGGGATACATATATATAATGGAATATGACCCAGCTTCAAAAAGAATGAAATCTTACCACTTGCAAGGATGTGGATGGATCTAGAGTGTATTAAGCTAAGCAAAATCAGTGAGGAAAGACAAATATCCTATGCTCTCACGCTTGTGGAATTTCAGAAAAAAAACAGATGAACAGAGTTGAGGGGTGATGAGAGAGGCAAACAAGGAAATAGACTCAACCTTGGAGAACAAACTGAGTGTTGCTGCAGGACATGGGCGTGGGGGTAAGAGTTAAATGGGTGAGGGGTATTAAGGAGGAATCTTGTGATGACCACCGGGTACTGTATGCAGGTGAGGAATCACTAAATCTTACCCCTGAAGCGAATATTCCATGGCATGTGAACTAACTGGAATTTAAGTAAAAGAAGAAAGGAAAAAGTGTTCTGCTTCATGAAGAGTGAGGTAAAGTTGTAGTGATTTGGGCTGTACTCTTCTATAGATGAGAGTTGTAGAACACCCTGTTGTAGGATACACTAGTTTCTTATCACATAAGGATTCCTCAAAAAGCTGCAATGAAAGATTCAGGTCTCAGAGCATGTTCATGTTCCACTGATATGTTACAGTTTGCACAGGTAGGAAAGAAGGTGGAGAGAAAGGCAACAGAAGGGGAAAGTAGGTGTGAACCTTTCATTAGTTAGCGTTATAGCTTTCTCATGAAAGTCTTGCGCCAGTGTGATTTTGGAAGCAGAGTGGGAATCCGGGAGCTTTGCAGGAGATGGGGGAGTTCCAGGTCTGGGTAAAGCTGACAGGGGGCCCAGAGGAGAGCTGAATGCATTCTGCAGCAGGATGTGGGCAGGGTGGGCTCCAGGTGTGGCTATGGGTCTCCTGGGTGAGAGTTGTGACAGGTGTGGGCTGTGTGCAAGTTCCTGGCTGAGGACAAGTGAGGCACAGGCGGAGAACTGGCAGAGAACCTTTTTCTGGGCCACCAGCCTCACCCAACACACACAGTCTCATCTTCTGTCCCTGACGCTCCAATTCAGACTTCTCCGAAGGTGAGTGAGAACACATCAAGAGCATTCGAAACAGAAGGGAAAGCATGTGCAATGGCTCTGGGGCAGGAGAATTCCAGGTATGTGCAGGAGCAGCAAGAAGGCCCTGTGGCCACAGGAGACAGCTTAGGACATTACCTCAGAGAGGTGACAGAGGGTGACAGAAAGCCATTCCAGGGCTATATCCCCGTGAGACCCTGTTTCACTGGGCCATCCTGGCTACAGTGTTGAGAACAGATGACAGAGGGTTGAAGATGGCAAGGCAGGTCAATGACGAAGCTTTTCCAGGAACTCAGGCACTGTGGACCAGACAGGTGGCCTTGGATGGAGTGGTTAGACCTATTCTGGGTCCATTTTGAAGATACAGTTCACAGGATTTGCTGATGGGTTAGCTATTAGGAGCAGGAGAACGGAGGAATTAGGGTAACTCCCAGCTTTTGTGGGTTGTCGTGATCGAGGGGAAGGAGAGGGTTTCTCGGGAGGTAGGAGGTAGTCCGTGTTCCGCATGCTGAGGAAGGTGCCTTTCCCGGTGGGTCTGCTGAGGTTTGTGTCTGGGAGAACCTTTCACATCTCGTCCCTCAGCAATGCTCAAGTACAAGTATCCCCCATTTTTAAACGTTCACAGTAAGACACTGGGATTTCTTGAAAGAACTATGTTATTACCCAGCTTCAGTAAGAGGAAGAGACCTGAAGAGGATTTCCCTCTTATGAAAAAAGGTGAACAGTGAGAATCGCATTCAGCATCTGTTTTGGGGAGAAGCACGACAAAGGCGGTGTGCTCCCCAACCAGCTCCTTCCGCTGGGAATTGCTCTCCGCATCCAGCCACCAGCACTTTGAATTGTGTTTGTGAGCCTCTGCTGTGCTTTATCTTCATTTATGCTGGGCCTCCATTGGAAACTTGTGTGCTGAGGCCTAAGAAAAGCCAAAGAGAAGGAATTTTGGAGTCTGAGCACACTGTCTAATTGTTCCATTTAAATTAATGGCCATTCCTTCTTGACACCATTACTGCTGTGCAAGGTTTCTCAGAAGCTCTGTACTTTCAAAGAGCAGGGAAACCTATACCCCATGCTGTGGGGTTAGTTTTAGTCTCCATGCTGGACAGAACATTTCATGACTGTCGGATTTTCTCACTCAAACATTGAGACTTTGACCGCCTTCACCCGTTTCTACCACCCCATCCCCGAATCTGGCACCTACCAATCTGCTCTCAGTATCTATGTGTTCAGTATTTGTTTATTCCACGTGGAATGTACATGAGAGCATCTGGTATTGGTCTTTCTGTGTCTGAGTTACTTGGCATAAGGCCCCCAAGGTCTGTGTTTCCATGTCTGGTTCTTGTGAATAATGCTTTAGTGAATGTGGGAGTGCATCTGTCTTTTTGAGGCAGTATTTTTGTGTTCTCCGAATCAATACTCAGTAGAGCCATAACTGGGTCATGTCGTAGTTGCTTTTATTTTTCAGGAACCTCCATACCGTTTGTCACAGTGACTGCACCAATTTCCATTCCCACCAACAGTGCACAGTGTCTCCTCGTCTGCACACCCTTGACCCCACTTGGTGTCTGTCTCTGGGACAATTGCTGTTCCAACAGTTGTGAGCGGATAGCCGATTGTGGGTTTGACTGATGTTTCCCTGACGATGATTAGTGATGCCGAACAACTTTTTCTGTCTGTTGGCACCTGTGTGCCATCTTTGGAAGGTATCTATTCACATATTCCCCACATTTTTTATACTTTTTTTTGTTTTGATTTGTATGAGTGTTGTGTGTATTTTGGATATTAGCCTCTTCTCACACATACGATTCACAGATATTTTTTTCTTATTGGGTCAGTGGCCTTTTAAGTTTTTGATGGTTTCTTTTGCCGTGTGGAAGATTTCAGTTTGATGTTGTTCCACTTGTTTATTTTTGCTTTTGTTGCCTTTGCATTTGGTGTCTGATCTGAAGAGTCTTTGCCAAAACCAATGTCAAGAGACTTAGTACCTGTGTCTTCTTGGAAGTTTATGGATTCAGGTCTTATGTTCAAATCATTCATCCATTAAAAATTTTGTGTGTGGTGTAAGAAAGTGACCCAGTTATATTCTTCTGCATTTAGTGTCCAGTTTGCCTGTTACCGCTCACTGAAGACACAGTCCTTCCCTCATGGCATATCTTCTGCTGCTGTGTCATAAGTTAGGATCATCTACGTGTGGGTAAGTTTCTGAGCTTTCTGTTCTGTTTCACTGACCTGGTGTCTGTGTTTATGCCAGTACCATCCTGTTTTGATGACAACAGCTTTGTAATCTAGCTTGAAATACAGGTGTGTGTTGACTGCACCTTTCTTTCTCCAGGTTGCTTTGGGTATTTGGGGTCTTTTGTGATTCCATACAAGTTTGAGGACTGTTTTCTATTTCCTCGAATAATGCCACTGGAATTCAGATAAGGATTTCATCACATCTGTCGATTGCTTTGGGTACGATGGACATGTTCACATAATTAACTTTTCCAGTTAAGGAGCATGGCATAAGCTTCCATTTGTTTGTGTTGCCTTCCAAATCTTTGACCCATACATTCTGCCCCCCTCGACACACGTGTTTTTCATTTCTTTTCTGCCATGTGTTGAGTGTACTATGTCTTTCTCATTCTTGGTTACTTTTATTCCTAGATTTTTTTTTCATGCAATTGTAAATGGCATTGCTTTTTTATTTCTCTTTGCGAAAGTATGTCATCAGTATACAGAAATGCAACAAGTTGGGTCATCTGTGTGGCTCCATAGGTGAAGCGTCTGCCTTTAGCTCAGGTCATGATCCCAGAGTTCTGGGATCGAGCCCCATGTTGGGCTCCCTGCTTAGCGAGGGTCTGCTTCTCCCTCTTTCTGACACTCCCCCTGCTCCTGCTTTTTCTCTTCCTGTCAAATAAATAAATAAATAAAATCTGAAAAAAATAAAGACAACAGGTCTCTGTATATCGACTTTATATCCTGCAGCTTTCTTGAATTTGTTTATTCTAACAGTTTTTTTGTGTGGAATCTTTCGGGATTTCATGTCATTTGCAAATAGTGACAGTTTTCCTGTATGGATTTCATATCTTTCTCATTTTTAAAATGATGTTAGTCACCCTAGAGTACTTCATTTGTTTTTGATGTAGTGTTCCATGATTCATTGTTTCCATATAACACCTAGTGCTCATTATGACACGTGCCCTCCTTTTTTTAAAAAAAAAGAATTTATTTATTTATTCGACAGAGATAGAGACAGCCAGCGAGAGACGGAACACAAGCAGGGGGAGTGGGAGAGGAAGAAGCAGGCTCACAGCGGAGGAGCCTGATGTGGGGCTCGATCCCATAACCCTGAGCCGAAGGCAGACGCTTTACCGCTGTGCCACCCAGGTGCCCCAATATGTACCCTCCTTAATACCCATCACCAGGATAACCCCTTCCCCTTCCCCTCCCTTTCTGCAGCCTTCCGTTTGTTTCCCAGTTTCAGTAGTCTCTCATGATTCATCTCCCCCTCTCATTCCCCCCTTCACTTTTCCCTTCCATCTTCTAATGTCCTCCATGCTATTCCTTCCGTTCCACATAGGAGTGAAACCATATGATAATTGTCTTTCTCTGCTTGACTTAATTTCACTTAGCATAATCCCCTCCTGGTCCATCCACGTTGGTGCAAATGGGGGGTATTCATCCTTTCTGATGACTGAGTAATATTCCATTGTGTAGATGAACCACATCTTCTTTGTCCATTCATCTGCTGAAGGACACCTTGGCTCCTTCATCAGTTTGGCTGTTATGGACATTGCTGCTATGAACATTGGGATAGAGGTGCCCCTTCTTTTCATTACTCTGTGTCTATGCGGTAGATACCCAGTAGTGCAGTTGGTGGGTCATAGGATAGCTCTGTGTTTAACGTCGTGAGGAACCTCCATATTGTTTTCAAAAGTGGCTATACCAGCTTGAATCCTCACGAGTAGTGTAAGATGGTTACGCTTTCTCCACATCCTCTCTGACTTTTTTTTATTTCCTGTCTTGTTAATTTTTTTTCAAGATTTTATTGATTTATTCCACAGAGATAGAGATAGACAGCGAGAGAGGGAACACAAGCAGGGGGAGTGGGAGAGGAAGAAGCAGGCTCATAACGGAGGAGCCTGATGTGGGGCTCGATCGCATAATGTCAGGATCACGCCCTTAGCCGAAGACAGACGCTTAACCACTGTGCCACCCAGGTGCCGCCTGCCTTGTTAATTTTAACCATTCTAACTGGTGTATGGTGGTATCTCATTGTCGTTTTGATTTGTATTTGCCTGATGGCAAGTGATGTGGAGCATTTTTTCATGTGTCTGTTGGCCATTTGTATGTCTTCTCTGGAGAAGTATCTCTTTGTGTCTTCTGCCCATTTTTTGGGTGTCGAGTTTGAGGCGTTCTTTATAGATCTTGGATGCCAGCCCTTTATCTGTAATATTATTTGCAGATATCTTCTTCGATTCCATAGGATGCCTTTTTGTTTTTTTGATCATTTGCTTTGCCGAGCAGAAGTTTTTATCCTGATGAAGTGCCAATAGTTCATTTTTGCTTTTATTTCCTTTGCCTTTAGAGACATGGCTTGCAAGAAGTTGTTGTGTCCAAGGTTGAAAAGTTCTTTTGATTTTGATATGAGACAGGAATCCATTATCTTTCTTTCTTAATTTTATTGGAGTCCTCTGTCTTTCTTGGTGAGTCTAGCTAAGTTTGTCAGTTTTGTTTATCTTTCCAAAAAAGGCAGCTCTCATTTTCATTTTTTTTTGTCCTTTTAGTCTCCGTTGGATTTATTAATGCATTCCTTTTTGTTATTTCCTTATTTCTACTAATTTGTGGCTTTGTTTGTTCTTTTTTTTTTCTATTTCTTTACCACATAAATCAGGTTGTTTATTGGAGAGCATTCTCATGGATTGATGAAGACTTGAATTTCTATGAATGTCCCCCATAAAGCTACTTTTGCTGCATCCCATAAGTTTTTGTAAGTTGTCTTTTTCATCAGTGTCAAGGTACTTCTAAAATTTTTTTGATTTCTTCTTTGACTGTTGGTTGTTCAGTAGCATGTTGTTAAATCTCCACACATTTATTTAAGATTATTTAAGTATCTGACAGAGAGTGAGACAGCGAGAGAGGGAATGCAAGCAGGGTGGTGGGAGAGGGAGAAGTGGGCTTCCCACTGAGTAAGGAGCCTGATTCGGGGCTAGATCCCAGGATCCTGGAATCACGACCTGAGCTGAAAGAAGATCCTTAACAACTGAGCCACCCAGGCCCCCCAATCTCCACCTATTTTTGACTGTCCCATTTTTTTCTTGAGACTGATTTCTAGTTTCATATCATTGTGGTTGGACAAGATTTGAAGCAGAAGGTAAAAAGAGCATTCAGATGAAAGGTTTGTTTCCTGGAGGGTTTTCTGAGGGCAGACCATGAGTTCAGTGGGGATGGAGGAAGGTTTTGTGAGACGGGGGGTGGGGTTAACCCTCGTTAGAATTACTGACTACTACCATGCAGGCTGTGTGCTACCGTTCACACCGTAGTCCTGATGGACTGGTACTTCATTAGAAATATTTTCTAGGAGGTGTAGGCATAGTCTTCACTTAAAGAAAGGTGCCATGTGGGTTCATGGCATGACCCCAGGTCAGCAACCAAGATGTTTGGTATTGTGGGGGATCAGAACCAGGCTTTCTGTGGGAAGTGACAGAAATAGGGTATGGTGAGCTCCATGACCATAGGTGAGGTCCCTAGTGACCCACTGGGTGTTGGGTTCTGTGGATCTGTCTCATCAGGTGCTGTGGAATTCAGGGACACCCTCCTGTCTGTGGATTTGTGTGGAGACAGGTAGACATCAGTGTCTGGCCAGGCACGAGGGTCACACTGGACCACCACCAGAGGTGCAGCGTGCGTGGGAGCCACTGCTTGGTTTCCACGAAAGCTGACCAGGGTCTGTGACCGTGATTCCTAGCAGCTGCAAGGGGAGAGGAGGCCGGGGGTGGTGCACACTTCCTAGAGTTGTGGTCAGGACTAGTCTGGAGCCCACTGAAGTCAGCCACACTGGGCACAGAAGGCACCCAGTCAGTGTAGCTGTGGACACTGCTCCCATGGCACTTTCAGGCCGGCTCCATGCTGCCACCTCCTGCATTTCATCATCATCTTCAAGGTCATGTGCCTCTGCTCTTGCCCCATGGCCTCCGGGGTATTGTCCGTCCTCCATCTGGCCCTCGTCCCTGGTGCCCTGTGCAGTCCAATGCCAGGGTACCCGTCTTGAGACAAATATCTGGCCCTGATGGAACACTTCCATGGATCTCGTGTAATGTGAGGGTGATGCCCTGCACTGGAAGGGGGCTACAGGTCCCCAATCAGGAGAGCCATGTCTCCCTTTTCAGCATGGCCTGCCCGCCCCTCAGTCTTCTTAGGGAAGCTCTCCCCACTTCCTGAGATGACAGCCCTGAACTTAAAAATGAATGTCATTTTACATATCTCTATGCCTTAGTTCATCCATGGCATGTCTTTCAACCCCGTCAGTGGGTTTTTTTTAGAAGTTCTGAAGGGCTGTCTGCTCAAGGAGGGGATGACCTGGGTGGGGCAGCTTTCCCTCTCATCTCCCTCAGCATGTCTCTGAGCCCTGGGGCCAGCTGTCCCACTGAGGATTGAGGGACACGAGCCAGCCCTTCCTGAGCCCAGGCTGTGTCAGCTCATAGACTGATGCGTGTCAGAGTGGTGGGTAGCTGGCATGGGCCAGGGGCAGGCAGTGTCTCCTTCTCATTCCTTCCCTCCCTTCCTCCCCGAGGTAGCTCAGAGCAGCCTTCAACCCCTGCATCTCCAGATTCCTTGACCTGTGCCTCCTGTGTTCAGCTGGTGACCTTGGAGTTTCGCATGGATTCTACCTCACATACCCTCTCCCGTAGCAATTCCTGGATCAGGGGAGGGGTCGGACCCTTGTCTGCTTTTGGTCTTCTTCCTGTCCAGCACCAAGCCCACCCACCTTTGCATCTTCCATGTATGTGCTTGGAAGCAAGCCCATCCACAGGGAACCTATTAGCCAAATGGATCCAGGCAATGAACATTGAAGTAGAGATCCAGGATCCATAATAAACCTGCTCTGAAACCTGTCCCAAAGTCTGTGGCTCTCTCACACTGAAACAAAAACAATAATAGCTTTCTGGACTGTGAAGTGACATGTGTCTCTACTTCCAATCTTGAATGCATTGGTGCTGAGCCTGGACTGAAAAGGACCATGGCTCCCATGGGCTGGGATCCACGGTAAGAACTCAGTGAAATCTGAATTTGATTCATGTAGTGAATAATTATTGTAGAGCGAATCCTCCCAAGTAGGGCTTATGCACAGTGCACAGGAAAAGCTTTTTCAAAGAGGTTCCTGAAAGAAAAAATCTTTTTTAGAAATTTATTTTAATTCCAGTAGAGCTAACATACAGTGTTACATTCGTTTCAGGTGTACAATTGAGTGATTCAGTAATTCTATAAATTACTCAGTGGTCATCAAGAAAAGTGTCCTCTTAATCCCCTTCACCTATTCCACTCAACCCTCTATCCACCTCCTCTTGTAACCATCCGTTTGTTCTCTATTGTTAAGAGTTTGTATTTTGGTGTGTCTCCTTTTTCTCTTTTAGTTATTTATTTTTGTTTGTTGCTTAAATTCCCTATTAGAGTGACATCTTATGGGATTTGTCTTTCTCTGAATGCCTGATTTTAGTTAGGATAATACTCTCTAGCTCCATTCATGTGGCTGCAAATGGAAGGTTTCATTCTTTTTCAAGCCGAGTAATACTCCATTGTGTGTGTGTATGTGTGTGTGTGTGTGTGTGTGTGCACGTGCGTGTGTGTGAATACACATCTATCATCTCATTTGTCAATTTTTCTACAGACACTTGGGTTGCTTCCATATTGTGATATTCTAAATAATGGTGCAAGGAACATAGGGGTGCACGTATCCTTTTACGTTACTGTTTTCCTATTCTTTGGGTAAATACGAATAGTGTGATTGTTGGATCGTAGGGTAGTTTTATATTTAATTTTTTCAATAACCTTCATACTGTTTTCCACGGTGGCCACCACAATTTGCATTCCCACCCACAGTTCACGAGGATTCCCCTTTATCCACATCCTCTCAACACCTGTTCTTTGTTGTGCTTTTGATGTTAGCCATTCTGACAGGTTTGAGGTATTACCTCATTGTCCTTTGGATTCACATTTTCCTGATGATGGGTGATGGTGAACATCTTTTCACGGGACTCTTGGCCATTTGTATTTCTTCTTTGGAGAAATGTCTTTCCATGTCTTCTGCCTATTTTTTAACTGGATTATTTGTTTTTTGGGGGTCGAGTAGTATCAGTTGTATATGTTTTGGACACTATCCCTTTATTGCATATGATCTTTGCAAATATCATCTCCCTTTGAGTAAGTTGTCTTACTATTTTTACGTTTTCATTGTTCTTCTGCCATGTGGAAACTTTATTTTGCTGTATTCCCAATAGTTTATTTTTGCTTTCATTTCCTTTGCCTCAGGACACAGTCTAGAAAAACGTTAATATGGTCCATGTCAAGAAGTTACTGTCTTCCCTCCTGTAGGATTTTTATGGATTCAGGTTTCATATTGAGGTCTTGAAACTGTTTTGTGTTTGTCTGTATTGTGTAAGAAAGCAGTCTAATTTCATTCTTTTGTGCGTAGCTGTCTAGTTTTCCCAACAAAATTTGTTGTAGAGACTGTCCTTTTCCCTTTTGATATCGTTGCTTGCTTTGTGGAAGATTCATGGACCACATAATTATGGGTTTCTGTTTGAACTTGTATCCTGTTCCTTTGGTCGCTGTGTCTATTTTTGTGCCATACTCTCTTGTTAGGATGACTGCAGCTTTGTAGTATAACCTGAAATCTGAAATTGTGAGTCCTCCAGCTTTGTTTTTCTTTTCCACATTGCACTGGCTGTTCGGAATCTTTAGTGGTTCCATACAAATGTTTAGGATTGTTTATTCAAGGTCTTTTGTTCTTTAATTTAAATTCAATTAGCCAACTTACAGTACATCATTAGTTTCAGATGTAGTCTTCAATCAATTTTCAGTTGTGTGTAACACCCAGTGCTCATTGTATCGTGTGACCTCCTTAATGCTACTCACCCAGTTACCCCCCCAAACTTCTCCTCCAGCAATCATCAGTTTCTTGTGATAGTTAAGAGTCCATCATGGGTTTTCTCCCTCTCTGATGACTTCCCATTCTATTTTCCCTTCCTTCCCCTATGGTCACCTTCCTTGTTTCTGATATTCCACATAGGAGTGAAAGCATATGATCATTGTCTTTCTTTCATTGACTTATTCCACTCATCATAATACCCTCCAGCTCCACCCAGGTAGGTGTGATGGTAAGTATTCATCCTTTCTGATGGCTGAGTAATATTCCACTATAGATATGATCCACATCTTCTTTATCCATTCATCTATCCATGGTCATCTGCACTCCTTCTGCAGCTTGTCTATTATGGATATTGCTGCTATGAACACTGTGGTGCATGTGTCCCATCTTCACTACCTCTGTATCTTTGGGGTAAATACCCAGTAGTGCAATTGCTGGGACATAGGGTAGCTTTATTATAACTTCTTGAAGAAACTCTGTACCATTTTCAAGAGTGGCTGTACTGGACTGCATTTGTACAAGGGTGTAAGAGTGTTCCCATTTCTCCACATCCTCTCCAACATGTATAGTTTCATGTCTTCTTATTTTTAGATATTCGGCCTCGTGTGATATGGCATCTATAGGGGTTTAGATTTGCATTTCCCTGAAGCCAAGTGATATGAAGCATTTATGCATGTATCTTTTGGTCACCAGTACGTCGTCATCAGTGAAGTGACTTCCCATTTTAATCCATCTCAAGACCTAAAGCTGGGTAAGGCACTGAAGCTGGATGGTGCCATCGGTTGGAAGTGTGGAGAATTTCAAAAGATCTCCTTGGAGAGCAAGTTTAAAGGTCAGTTTGAAGCTACTAATTGGATCCGGGGAGATCTCTGAAAGTGGGGGTTGCCTGCGATGGGCTGAGGAGGGCCCTCCGATTTTCCTATGAATCCTTGCTGCAGCCCCAAATGACAGTTTCCTGCTGTGGGGCAGGCTGAGTCCTCTAGTCGTGCAGAGGTGAGCCCAATGCCTGGTGCCTTGGAGGCAGGCAAACAGGGAGGGACCCTCAGCAGAAGACCCAGGGTTAGGTTAGGCCTCAGGAGACAGCAGGTCCAAACTGCCCAGTGCTCAGAGAACTCCCAGGCCGACTGAGATGAGGGCACAAGCGTGGGTGAGTGTGAGCCTTGGGGTTTCATCCGGAATGGCCCACAAATGTCGGGGTTCACCAGAAGGGGCTCTCAGGGGTGCCCCAATTCTCTTGCACTGAATGCTCTGTTGTGCCCCAAAACGGTACAGTTTCCTGTGGGCTGCAGGATGAGTCCTACAGTGGGGCTTGTGTGTCCCCAATCCCCCGGAGTAGGGTGCCAGGACCCTGGGGAGGGGCCCCTCTGCGGCTAACCTAGTGTAAGGTTTAGGGTCCAGGAGCCCGGCAAGGACAATCTGCAGGCTGTGCAGCGAGCTCTGTGGAGGGCTGAGAGGAGGCCATGGGGGATGGTGAACATAGGCATCAGGGTTGGGGCACGGGGGGCTGCCAAAAGTGGGGACAGGCCCTGGGGGCCTCCCCATGTTCTCATGCCCTGTAGGCTCCGTAGAGCCCCAAGGGGCACAGTTTCCTTTCCGGTGGCAAGCTGAGTCCTGCGGTGTGGTACAGGTACCCCAATTCCCTGGGGCTGTGGTGTAAGGCTCCTGGGAGTCCCCCACACCCGCGGCCGACCTAGGGCTAGGGTTAGGCCCCAGGAGCCCCGCAGGCCCGATCTGCTGGCTGTATGGCGAGCTACATGGGCTGAGGTGAGGGTGCAGGGAGGGTGAGCGTGGGCTTCAGGGTTGGGTTGCGGGAGGCCACCGACGTTCGCTGGTGGCTCAGGAGGGCCCTCCTGGTTCTCCCACCCTGAACGCTCTATGGCCTCCCAAGGCGCACGGTTTCCTGCGGGGTGGCAGACTGAGTCCTGCTGTGGGGCTCAGGTGTCCCGAATCCTCGCGGCTCTGGCTCCAGGCTCCTGGGGAGGGGCCCCTCCACAGATGAACTAGGGTTAGGGTTGGGGCCCAGGAACCCCGCAGGCCAGATCTGCCCGCTATGTGGCGAGCACTGCCGCGGGCTGAGGTGAAGGTGTGGGGTGGGGTGAGCATGGGCTTCAAGCTTGGGTTTAGGGATCGCTGAAGTTCGCAGGGGACTCTGGGGGCCCTCCTGGTTCTCCCGCCCTGAATGCTCTACAGCCTCCCAAGGAGCACGGTTTCCTGTAGGCTGGCAGGCTTTATCCTGCAGTGGGGCTCAGGTGTCCCCAGTACCTGGGGCTGTGGCACCGGGACCCAGGGGAGGGGCCCTACCCAGCCGACCTAGGGTCAGGTCTAGGCCCCAGGAACCCGGCAGGCCTGATCTGCCGGCTCTGCGACGAGCTCGGTGGCAAGCTGAAGGGAAGGCGTGGGGCGGGATGAGCGTGGGCCTCAGGGTTGGGGTGTAGGGGGCCGCCGAGGATCGCTGGGGTCTCAGAGGGGCCCTACCTGTTCTCCTGAACGGGATGCTCTGCGGCGCCCCAAGGGGCATGGTTTCCTGAGGGGTGGCAGGCTGAGTCCCATGGTGTGTTCCAGGGGTACCCAATCCCCGGGGTTAGGGTACGGATTAGGGTACGGGTTAAGGTTAGAGTATGGATTATGGTTAGGGTATGGGAGAGGGTAGGGTTTAGGGTTAGGGTAAGGAGAGGGTATGGGTTAGGTTTGGGTTTAGGGGTTACAAGTTAGACGTTATGGGTTAGTGTACAGATTAGGGTTCAGGGTACGGGTTAGGGTTTAGGGTTTGGGTTTAGGGTTAGGGTTAGGGTTGGAGTAGGGGTTAGGTTTAGGGTACGGATTAGGGTTAGGGTACTGGTTAGGGTACGCATTAGGGTACGGTTATGGTTAGTGTTGGCATTCGGATTAGGGTACGGTTTAGGGTACGGGTTAGGGTTAGGGTACAGTTTAGGGTTATGGTACAGGTCAGGTTACGGTTTAGGGTTAGGGTTAGGGTACGGGTTAGGGAATGGGTTAGGGATAGGGATAGGGTACGGTTTAGGGTTAGGGTATGGGTGTGGGTACGGGTTAGGGTACAGGTTAGGGTTAGGTGTGGGTTAGGGTATGGGTTAGGGTCCGGGTTAGGGATAGGGTACAGGTTAGGGTATGGGTTAAGGTTAAGGTAAGGGTACTGGTTAGGGTTAGGGTACGGGTTACAGTTTAGGGTTTAGGTTTACGGTTAGGGTATGGGTTAGGTTTAGGGTACGGGTACGGTTAGGGTACGGGTATGGTATGAGTTAGGGTATGGGTTATGGTCAGGGTTCAGGGTTAAGGTTAGGGTATGGGTTAGGGTACTTGTTAGGGTTAAGGTTAAGTTTAGGGTACGGTTTAAGTTATGGGTTAGGGTACAGTTTAGGGTTAGGGTTAGGGTACAGGTTTGGGTACGCGTTAGAGTACGTGTTAGGGTTAGGGTACAGTTTAGGGTTCGGGTTAGGGTATGGGTTAAAGTTAGGGTTAGAGTATGGGTTAGGGTAAGGGTTAGGGTTAGGTTACTGGTTAGGGGTAGGGTTAGCTGAAGGGGTAGGGTTAGGGGTAGGGTTAGGGTTATGATAGGGGTCGGGGTATGGTTAGGGTTTAGGGTTAGGGTTTGGGGTTTGGCTTAGTGGTTAAGGTAAGGGTTTAGTGTTTAGGGTTTCGGGTTTAGGGTTAGGGGTTAGGATTTAGGGTTTAGTGTTAATGTAGGGTTTAGGGTTTAAGGATTAGGGTTTAGGGTTAGGTTTAGGTTAGGGTCAGGGTTAGGGTAAGGGTTAGGGATCAGTGTTAGGGTTAGGGTGAGGGTTAGGGGTTAAGGTTTAGGGTTTAAGGTTAGGGGTTAGGGTTTAGGGTTAGACCCCAGTAGGCCAGCAGGACCGATGCAACGGCTGTGCGGCGATCGGAGGAGTGGGCCAATGTGAAGGCGCTGGTGAGCGGCAGCATGGGCCCAACCATTTTGGTGCAGGAGGGCCTTCGAAAATCGCCGGGGCCTCGGAGTGCCTTGCCCGTTCTCCCGCTCTGAATGACTAGCGGGGCCCCTAGCGGCTCGGGTGGCTGAAGGGCAACAGGGTGAGTCCGGCACATGGGCTTGTGGTCCCCATCCTCGGCGTTGCGGAGCCACGCCACTCGGGAAGTGCCTCTCGGGGGCTGACCTACACTTAGGGTTAGTCCCCAGGAGGCCGGCAGGCCCGATACACCACATGTGCGGTGATTGTAGCGGTGGGCCGAGGTGAGGGTGCTGGTGAACATGAGCCTGGGCCGAAGCGTTTTGGTTCCGGGCACCTTCGAAGGTTGGAGGGAGTTCGGAGGGCCCTGCCAGTTCTCCAACACTGAATGAATGGTGGTGCCCCTAGCGGCACGTTTAGGAAGGGACCCTCAGGGGCCGTCCTAGGGTGTAGGGTTAGCGCCCAGTAGGCCGGCAGGCCAGATCTGCCAGTTGTGCGAAGGGCAGAGTTGTGGGCCGAGTTGAGGGCGATGGCGAGCGGGAGCATGGGCCCCAGGGTTTTGGTGCCCTGGGCCTTGCAATGTTGCCATGGCTCGGAGGGCCCTGCCCTTTCTCCTGCCCTGAATAACCAGCGGCGCCCCTAGTGGCTCCGTTGGCGGTGGGGCAGCAGGGTGAGTCCTGCACTGTGGCTTGGGGATCCCCAATCCCCGGCGTTGCGGGGGCAGGCCCCTTGGGAGGAGCTCCTCGTGGGCTGACCTAGGGTTAGAGTTAGCCCCCAGGAGGCTGGCAGGCCCAATCCTCTGGCTGGGCGGCGAGAGGTGGGTGGGCAGAGGTAAAGGCGCTGCCGAGCGGGAGCGTGGGCCCCTGCATTTTGGCGTGGGAGGCTTCAAATGTCGCTGGTTTCTCCAGGGCCCTGTCGTTCTCCCGCCCTGAATGACCGGCGGCGCCCCTAGCGGCCCGGGTGGCGGCATTGAGGCAGGGTGATTCTGGCTCTGGGGCTTGGGGTCCCCGATCCCCAGTGTAGCAGCAGCAGGACCCTTGGGAGGGGCCCCTGAGGGGCCGACCTAGGATTAGGGTTAAGACCCAGGAGGCCGGCAGGCCCAATCCGCCCCCTGGGCTGAGAGCTGAGGGGCAAGCCAAGGTGAGGGCGTGGGGAGTGGGAGCGTGGGCACCAGCGTTTTGGACCAGGGAGCCCTTGAAAGTCACCGGGGGCTCGGAAGGCCCTGCCCCTTCTCTCGCCCTGAATGACCTGCGGCGTCCCTAGCGGCCCGGGTGGCGACAGTGCGGCAGGGTGAGTCTGGATCTGGGGCTCTGAGTCACCAAACCCCAGCGTTACAGAACCAGGCCCCTTGGGATGTCCCCCATGGGGCCGACCTAGGGTTTTGGTTAGCCCCCAGGAGCCCGGCAGGCCTTATCCACCAGCTCTGCAGCAACCAGAGGGGCGGGCCAAGGGGAGGGCGCTGGTGAGCAGGAGCGTGGGAGCCACCTTTTTGCACAAGGGTGCTTTGAAGGTCGCAGGGGAAACGGAGCACCCTGCCAGTTCTCCCACACTGAATGACCCGTGGCTCCCCTAGCGGCCTGGGTGGTGGCGCGGCAGCAGGTGAGTCCGGCGCTGGGTCTCAGGGGTCCCCAATCCACTGTGTTGCGGCGCCAGGCCCCTTGGGAGGGGCCCCTCGGGGGCTGACCTAGGTTAGGGTCAGCCCCCAGGACGCCAGCAGGCTCAATCCGCCAGCTGTGCGGCGAATGGAGTGGTGGGTCGAGGTGAGGTCTCTGTCGAGAGGGAGCTTGGGCCCAAGCATTTTGGCTCTGGGGGCCTTTTAATGTTTCCGGGGACTCGGCGGGCCATGCCCATTCTCCTCCCTGAGTGACCGGCAGTGCCCCTAGCTGCCCAGGTGGCAGCGGGGCGGCAGGGTGAGTCAGGCGCTGCGGCTCGGGTATCCCCAATCCCCGGTGTTGCGGCGCCAGGCCCCTTGGGAGGGGCCCCTCGGGGGCCAACCTAGGGTTAGGTTTAGCCCCTAGGAGGCCGGCAGGCCCTATTCGCCAGCTGTGTGGAGACTGGAGTGTCGGACCGAGGTGAGGGTGCTGGTGAGCGGGAGCGTGGGCTCGGGTGTTTTGGCGCGGGGGGCTTTTGAAGGTCGCCGTGTCTCGGAGGGCCCTGCCTGTTCTCCCGCCCTGAATGAACGGCAGCACCCCAAGCCCCCGGGTGGCAGCTGGGTGGCAGGGTGAGTCAGGTGCTGAGGCTCAGGATCCCCAATCTCCGGCGTTGGAGCGCCAGGCCCCTTGGGATGGGCCCCTCGGTGGTCAATCTAGGGTTACGGTTAGCCCCCAGAAGGCCAGTGGTCCCGATCAGCGGCTGTGCAACACGCGAAGGGTTGGGCCGAGGTGAGGGTGCTGGCGAGCCTTAGCATGAGCCCAAGCCAAGCACGGGGGGCCTTTGAATGTCAGCGGGTGCTCGGAGGGCCCTAACCATTTTCTTGCTCTGATTGAACGGTGGGCCCCTAGCGGCTCGGGTGGCTGAAGGGAAGCAGGGTGAGTCTGGCACTTGGGCTTGGTGTCCCCATCCCCAGCGTTGCGATGCCAGGCCCCTTGGGAAGGGCCCCAGGGGTGCCGACCTATGGTTAGGGTTAGCCCCCAGGAGTCCGGCAGGTCCGATACACCACCTGTGCGTCGAGCGGCGAGTTGGGCCGAGGTGAGGGTGCTGGTGAACATGAGCCTGAGCCCAAGTGTTTTCGTTTGGGGCGCCTTCGAAGATCGGCAGTTTTCGGAGGGCCCAGCCCGTTCTCCCACCCTGAATGAACGGTGGCATCCCTAGCGGTCCGGGTGGGGCGGGGCGGCAGGGTGTAACTGACGATGGGGTTGGGGGTCCCCAATCCCCAGCATTGGGCCGCCAGGCCCCTTAGGAGGGGCCCTTCGGGGGCCAACCTAGAGTTAGGGTTAGCCCCTAGGTGGCCAGCAGGCCCTATTCGCCAGCTGTGTGGAGAGCGGAGTGGCGGACCCAGGTGAGGGCGCTGGTGAGCGGGAGCGTGGGACCTAGCATTTTGGTGCGGGTTGCCTTTGAAGGTCGCAGGGGACTGGAGGGCCCTGCCCATTCTACCACTCTGAATGAGGACGGCGCCCCTAGCGGGCCGGGTCGCGGCAGGGCGGCAGGGTGAGTCTGGCGCTGGTGCTCGGGGGTCCCCAATCCCTGTCGTGGTGGCGCCAGACCCCTGGGAGGGGCCCCTCGACATCCAACCTACTGTTAGTCCCCAGGAGGCCGGCAGGCCCGATCCGGCGGTTGTGCGGCTTGTGGAGGGGCTGGCCGAGGTGAGGGCGCTGGTGAGCGGGAGCGTGGGCCAAAGCATTTTGGCGTGGGAGGACTTCAAATGTCACCGGAGGCTCGGAGGGCCCTGCCCATTCTCCAACCCAGATGACCGGCGGCGCCTCTAGCGGCCCGGGTGGTGGCGGGGCATCAGGGTGCGTCCGGCAGGTTGCTTTGGGGGTGCCCAATCCCCCGCATGGTGGCGCCAGGCCCCTTGGGATGGGCCCCTCAGGAGCCAAGCTAGGGTTATGGTTAGCTCCAGGCGGCCGGCAGGCCTGATCCACCGGCTGTGCGGCGAGCGGAGGGGCGGGCCGAGGTGGGGGCGCTGGGGAGTGGGAGCGTGGGCCCAAGCATTTTAGTGTGGGGGGCCTTCAAAAGTCGGCGGGGGCTTGGAGGGCCCTGCCCGTTCTCCTGCCCTGAATAACCGGCGGCGCCCCTAGCACCCCACGTTGTGGTGGGGCGGCCGTATGAGTCCGGCGCTGGGGCTCGGGGGTCCCCAATCCCAGGCCTTGCAGCTCCAGGCTCCTTGGGAGGGGCCCATCGGGGGCCGACCTAGGTTTAGGGTTAGCCCCCAGGAAGCTGGCAGGCCTGATCCGCCGGCTGTGTAGCCAGCAGAGGGGCAGGCCGAGGTGAGGGCGCTGTCGAGCGGGAGCCCGGGCCCAAGCATTTTGGCGTGGGGGCATTCGAAAGTCACTGGGGGTTAAGAGCGCACTTCCCGTTCTACCTCGCTGAAAGCCCAACGGCGTACCTAGCGGCTCGGGTTGCGGAGGGGCGGCAGGGTGAGTACGGTGCTGGGGCTCGGGGATCCCTAATCCCCGGCATTGCAGCACCAGACCCCTTGGGAGGGGCCCCTCGGGGGCTGACATAGGGTTTGGGTTAGCCTCCAGGAGGCCGGCAGGCCCAATCCACCAGTTGTGCGGCGAACGGAGGGTCAGGCGGAGGTGAGGCCACTGGCGAGCGGGAGCATGGGCCCAGGTGTTTTGGCGTGGGGGTCCTTCAAAGGTCGCCGGAGGCTCAGAGGGCCCTGCACGTTCTTCCACCCTGAATGACCGGCGGCTACCCTAGCGGCCCGGGTAGAGGACGGGCGGTATGGTGAGTCAGGCGCTGGGGCTCGGTGTCCCCAACCCTCGGCGTTGGGGCGCCAGGCCACTTCGGAAGGGCTCTAGGGGGCCGACCGAGCATTACTGTTAGCCCCCAGGAGGCCGGCAGACCCGATCTCCCAGCTGTGTGGCGAGCAGAGGGGCGGGCCATGGTGAGGGCACTGTTGAGTGGAATCATGGGCCCAAGAGTTTTGGCGTGGGGGGCATTCAAAAGTCGCTGGGGGCTCAGAGTGCCCTTCCCGTTGTACCGCGCTGAATGCCCGACAGCGCACCTAGCGGTGCGGGTTGCACAGGGGCGGCAGGGTGAGTCCAGTGCTGGGGCTCAGGGGTCCCCAATCCCAGGCGTTGCGGATCCAGGGCCCTTGGGATGGGCCACTCTGGGGCCAACCAAGGGTTATTGTTAGCCCCCAGGAGGCCAGTAGGCCCAATCCGCCGGCTGTGCGGCAAGTGGAGGCATGGGCCCAGGTGAGGGCGGTTGAGAGCAAGAGCGTGGGCTCAAGCGTTTTGGCACGGGGGGCCTTTGAAATCATCGGGGGTTCAGCGGGCCCTTCCTGTTCTCCCACCCTGAATGACCAGCGGCACCCCTAGCGGCCTGGGTGGTGGCGTGGCGGCAGGATGAGACTGGCAATGGGGCTCGGGGGTGCCCATTCCCTGGCATTGCGGCGCCAGGCCGCTTGGAGCGGCCCCTTGGGTGCCGAGCTTGGGTTAGGGTTAGCCCCCAGGAGGCTGGCAGGCCTGATCGGCCAGGTGTGCGGCGAGTGAAGTGGCGTGCAGAGGTGATGGCACTGGCGAGCGGGAGCGTGGGCCTAAGCGTTTTGGCGCTGGGGGCATTTGAAAGTCGCTGGGGGCCCAGAGCGCCCTACAGGTTCTCCCACCCTGAATGACCGGTGGCGCCCCTAGGGGCCGGTAGGGGAGGGGCAGTAGAGTGAGTCCAGCGCTAGGGCTCGGGGGTCCCCAATCCCCGGCATTGTGGCGCCAGGCCTTTGGAAGGGACCCCTCGGGGTCCGACCTAGGGTTAGGGTTAGCCCCCAGGAAGCAGGCCGGCCCGATCCGCTAGCTTTCGGCAAGCGGAAGGGCGGCCTGAGAAGAGGGCGCTGACAAACAGGAGCGTGACCCCAAGCGTTTTGGTGCGGGGGGCTTTCGAATGTCGCTGGGGGCTCGGAAGCCCCTGCCCGTTCTCCCGCCCTGAATGACCGTGGCGCCCCTAGCGGTCCGGGTGGCGGCGGGAAGGCAGGGTGAGTCCCACGCAGGGGCTTGGGTGTCCTCAATCCCCGGCGTTGTGGCGCTAGGCCCTTTGAAAGGGGCCCCTCGGGGGGGACCTGGGTGTAGGGTTAGCCCCAGGAGGCCGGCAGGCCCAATCCGCAGGCTGTGTGGCATACGGTGGGGCGGGCCGAGGTGAGGCCGCTGGCGAGTGGGAGCATGGCTCCAAGCATTTTGCAAAGTGGGCCTTCGAAGGTCGTCGAAGTCTCGGAGGGCCCTGCCCGTTCTACTGCCCTGTATAACCGGGGGCACCCCTAGCACCCTGGGTGGCGGTGGGGCAGCCGGGTGAGTCCAGTGCTGGAGCTTGGGGGTCCCCAATCCCAGGCGTTGCTGCTCCAGGCCCCTTGGGATGGGCCCCTCGAGGACCGACCTAGGGTTATGGTTAGTCCCAGGTGGCCAGCAGGCCCGATCCGCCGGCTGTGTGGCGAGCGGAGGGGCGGGCCAAGTTGAGGGCGCTGGCGAGCTGGAGCGAGAGCCCAAGCGTTTTGGCGCGGTGGGCCTTCAAAGGTCGCCGGGGGCTCGGAGGGCCATTCCCGTTCTCCCATCCTGAATGAGGACGGCGCCCCTATCGGGCCGGGTCGTGGCGGGGCAGCAGGGTGAATCAGGCGCTGGTGCTCGGGGGTCCCCAATCCCCAGCGTGGCGGTGCCAGGCCCCTTGGGAGAGGCCCCTTGGGCGCCAAAGTAGGGTTTGGGTTAGCCCCAGGAGGCCGGCAGGCGTACGGAGGTGCTGGCCGAGGTGAGGACGCTGACGAGGGGGAGCGTGGGCCCAAGAGTTTTCGCTCGTGGGCCTTCTATGTTCGCTGGGGGCTCGGAGGGCACTGCACGTTCTCCCGCACTGAATGACCGGCGGCACCCCTAGCGGCCAGGGTGGCGGTGGGGCTGCAGGGTGATTCCAGCGCTGGGGTCGGGGGTCCCCAAACCCCGGTGTGTTTTGCGCCAGGCACCTTGGGAGGGGCCTTCGTGGGCCGACCTAGTGTTAGGGTTAGACCAAAGGAGGTCGGCAGGCCCGATCTGCCAGGTGTGCAGTGAGTGGAGTGGCGGGCCGAGGTGAGGGCGCTGGCGACAGGGTTCCTGGGCCCAAGTGTTTTGGCGCTGGGGGCCTTCGAAGGTCACCAGGAGCTCTGAGGCCCTGCCCGCTCTACCGCCCTGAATGACCGGCGGCGTCCCTAGCGGCCCGGGTGGCGGCAGGGCGGCAGGGTGCGTCCAGCGCTGGGGCTCGAGAGTCCCCAATCCCTGGCGTGGCAACGCCAGGCCCCTTTGGAGGGGCCCTCAGGGACCGAACTAGGGTTAGGGTTAGCCCCCAGGAGGCCGGCAGGCCCGATCTCCCAACTGTGTGGGGAGTGGAGAGGTGGGCCGAGGTGAGGGTGCAGGGGAGCGGGTATGTGGGCCCAAGCATTTTGGGGCTAGGGCCTTCGATGGTCGCCGGGGGCTCGGAGGGCCCTGCACATTCTCCCGCCATGAAGGACCAGCGACGCCCCTAGCTCCCTGGGTGGCAGCGGGGTGGCAGGGTCAGTCCGGCACTCGTGCTTGGGTTTCCCCAATCCCCAGCGTTGCGGTGCCAGGCCCCTTGGGAGGGGCCCCTCGGGGACTGTCCTAGGGTTAGGTTAACCCCCAGGAGGCCAGCAGTCCCGATCCGCCGACTGTGCAGTGAGCAGAGGGATTGACCGTGGTAGGGCGCAGTCGAGCGGTAGCGTGGTACCTAGCGTTTTGGTGTGGGGGGCCTTCTTATTTCACCGGAGGCTCGGAGGGCCCTGCCGGTTATCCCGCCCTGAATGCCCGGCGGCGCCCCTAGCGGCCCATGTGGCGGCGGGGCGGCAGGGTCAGTCCAGTGCTGCTCCTCGGGGGTTTCCAACACCCAGCATTGCGGCGCCAGGTCACTTGGGATGGGGCCCTAGGAGACCTACCTAGGGTTAGTGTTAGCCCCCAGGAGGCTGGGAGGCCCGATCTGCTGGCTGTGCAGCGTGCGGAAGGGCGGGCCGAGGTGAGGGCACTGGAGAGTGGAAGCGTGGGCCCAAGCGTTTTGGCGAGGGAACCCTTCGAAAGTTGCTGCGGCTCGGAGGGCACTGCCCATTCTCCCGCTCTGAATGACCGGCAGCACCCCTAGCAGCCCTGGGGGCAGCGTAGTGGCAGTGTGAGTCTGGTGCTGGGGCTCCGGGGTAACAAATCCCCGTCGTTGCGGAGCCAGGCCCCTTGGGATGGGCCCCTAGCGGGCCTACCTAGGGTTAGTGTTAGCCCCCAGGAGGCTGGGAGGCTTGATCCGCAGGCTGTGCAGCAAGTGGAGGGGTGGGCCGAGGTGAGGGCACTGGTTAACGGAAGTGTTGGCCCAAGCGTTTTGCCTGGGGGGGCTTTCGAAGGTTGCCGGGGGCTCGGAGGGCCCTGCCTGTTCTCCCGCCTTAAATGACCATAGGGGCCCCTTGTTGCCCCGGTGGCAGTGGAGCAGCAAAGTGAGTCTGGCGCTGCGGCTCGGGGGTCACCAATCCCCAGCGTTGCGGCCCCAGGCCCCTTGAGAGGGCCCCCTCGGGTGCCGACCTAGGGTTAGGGTTACCCCCAGGAGGCCAGTAGGCCCAATCTGCTGGCTGTGCGGTGAGCGGAGGGGCAGGTTGAGATGAGGGCGTTGGCGTGCAGGAACGTGGGCCCAAAATTTTGGAGCGAGGGGCCTTCGAAGGTCACCAGGGGCTCAGAGGGTCCTGCCCGTTCTCCCGCCCTGAATGACCGGGGGTGCCCCTTGTGGCCCGGGTGGCAGTGGGGGGCATGGTGAGTCCGGCGCTGGGGCTCAGGAGTCCCCAATCCCCATCGTTGTGGCGCCAGGCCCCTAGGGAGGGGCCAATAGGGGGCTGACCTAGGGTTTGGCTTAGCCCCCAGAAGGCCCGCAGGCCCGATCCACCAGCTGTGTGCGGAGCGGAGGCGAGGGCCGAGGTAAGGGCGCTGGCCAGCGGGAGCGTTGGCCCAAGCGTTTTGGTGCAGGGGGCCTTCGAAGGTGGCCGGTGACTTGGAGGGCCCTTGCCATTCTCCCTCCCTGAATGAATGGCGGCGCCCCTAGGGGCCCAGGTGGCTGTAGGGCGGGAGGGTGATTTGGGCGCTGGAGATCGGGAGTCCCGAATCCCCGGTGTTGCGGCAATAGGAACCTGGGATGGGCCCCTCCGGCGCCCACCAAAGGTTAGGGTAACACCCAGGAGGCTGGCAGTCCAGATCCACAGGCTGTGCAGCGAGCGGAGGGGCGGACCGAGGTGAGGGCGCAGGCGAGCGGGAGCATGGGACCAAGCGTTTTGGCGCAGGGGGCCTTCGAAGGTCGCCAGGGGATCGGAGGGATCTGCCAGTTCTCCCTCCCAGAATGACCAACGGTGTTCCTAGTGGCCCGGGTGGTGGCGGGGCAACACAGTGAGTCCGGCGCTGGGGCTCGGGGGTCCCAAATCCCAGGCATTGCGGTGCCAGGCCCCTTCGGAGGGGCCCCTCAGGGACCAACTTAGGGTTATGGGTAGCCCCAGGAGGAGGGCAGGCCTCATCCACTGGCTCTGCAGCGAGTGGAGGAGCGAGCCAAGGTGAGGGCACTGAGGAGCGGGAGCGTGGGCTCAAGCGTTTTTCATGGGGGGGCCTTCGAAGGTCGCCGTGGGCTCGGAGGGCCCTGCCCGTTCTCCCGCACTGAATGACCAGGGGCACCCCAAGCATCCCGGGTGGCGGCGGGGCAGCAGGGTGAGTCCGGCGCTGGGGCTCGGGGGTCCCTAATACCTGGCGTTGTGGCGCCAGGCCCCTTGGGACGTGCCCCTCGGGGGCTGACCTAGGGTTTGGGTTAGCCCCCAGGAGACTGGCACGCTCATTCCGCCCATGTGCAGTGAATGGAGGTTTGGGTCGAGGTGAGGTAGCTGGCGATCGGGAGCGTGGGCCAGAGCATTTGGCTTTGGATCGGGGTGCCTTCGAAGGTCGCACGTGGCTCGGAGGGTCCTGCCTGTTCTGTAGCCCTGAAGGACTGGCGACACCCCTAGCTCCCCATGTGGCAGCGGGGCAGCAGGGTGCGTCCGGCGCTGGGACTTGGGGGTCCCCAATCCCTGGCATGTGGTGCCAGACCACTTGGGAGGGGCCCCTTGGGGGTGACCTAGGGATAGGGTTAGCCCCCAGGAAGCCAGCAGGCCGGATCCGCCAACTCTGCAGCGAGCGGAGGGGTGGGCCGAGATTAGGGAGCAGGCGAGCAGGAGCATGGGAGCCAGAGTTTTGCGCGGGGGGCCTTCGAAGGTCGCAGGGGGATCAGAGGGCCCTGCCCGTTCTCTCTTCCTGAATGACTGGCAACGCCCCTAGCGCCCT
Organism: Ursus americanus; assembly: GCF_024610735.1. NCBI lineage: Eukaryota > Metazoa > Chordata > Mammalia > Carnivora > Ursidae > Ursus > Ursus americanus. Next base: position 457,214 of record NW_028273679.1, read on the forward strand.
GGGTGCTTGCGGGTTGGCAGAGTGAGTCCAGCCCTGGGGCTCGGGGGTCCCAAATCCCCAGCATTGCGGTGCCAGGCTCCTTGGGAGGGGCCCCTTGGGGGCCGACCTAGGGTAAGTGTTAGCCCACAGGACTCCAGCAGGCCCTTTCCGCCAGCTCTGCAGCAGGCAGAGGGGCAGGCCGAGGTGAGGGCACTGGCGAGAGGGAGTGTGGGCCCAAGCGTTTTGGCGTGGGGGGCCTTCAAAAGTCGCCGGGGGCTTGGAGGGCCCTGCCCGTTCTCTCGCCCTGAAAGACTGTCGGTGCCCCAAGCAGCCCGGGTTGCTGTGGGGCGGCAGGGTGACGCCAGCGCTGGGCTCGGGGGCCCCAATCCCCGGCGTTGTGGCACCAGGCCCCTTGGGAAGGGCCCCTCGGGGGCCGACCTAGGCTTAGGGTTCATCCCCAGGAGGCCGGCAAGCACTGCGATAAGTGGCTCTGGCAATGTAACAAAAATGCCATACACTTATCTGTAAGAAATAACAGTGTACAGGAACCCTCTTAGCCCTAACATCATCCTTTGTGAATATGGAAGCCAGCCCCAAAGTGGTCGTGGAAGTCTGACGAAAGGGCTAAGCACTTTTCTCTGAGTCACCACACTGTACAGGGAAAGACCAATGTACATCATCTTTCACGAGTAGGAAGCATTAATGAAAAGGTTCTGGAATTTCGAGGACTCTGACCCATCCTTATTGGTAATAAACCACCGTGTACAGGAAAACACCTTCAACTCTCATCAGCCTCCTCAATCCTGATTCCGATTCAACTTTGGGTGTGTAGGACTAGGGAAATGTCCACATCTTATTGCTAAGAAAGAACGATGTCAGGGTAATGCCCTTCAAGTCACCTCAGCCTTCCTGAAGACGGAAGCAGGAATCAAGGTGGTTATGTTACCATGAGGTAAGGAAGATGAGCATATAAGTGAGAAACAACAGTGGGCAGGACCTCTCTTCCAAGGAACAGTATCTTTGCTTAATGTTCAATCCCTATGGTAAGTGGTTGTGGGCATTTGTGAGGTCAAAATCTTGAGTGTTTTGTAAAACCTCTTGGCCATTCACAGATGAGACTAAGGTAGTTGGGGACTCCTAGGCAGTGATTTGTCCACTGTCAAAAATATGAAAAGATAAAAGAGACAGATGAGGTCTCCTCAGGCATTGTCCTTTATCCTCATCCTCCGTGAGGATGGCCATCTCTGGACAGCTCAGTGGCAGGGTCTCATTCACAGTGGGGGCATCTGTTCCTCACAGACATCAGGCAGGGAAATGGATTTGGTTCTCTGTGCCAGCCCAGCCACAGCTGAGTGTCACAGCCCAGCCACAGCTGAGTGTCACAGCACCCTCTCGTGGGCTCATAAGAGTTTCACTGTCACCAGGCAGGTCATTGTATTTGATAAACCACTGTGAGAGTTTGCAATCGCCTTCATCTGCAACCTCCTAGAGGCAAATGCAGGTGTCTGGTACCATGTGAAGTCATGTGAAGGCATTGTGAGAAATTGTCCTTTTGCTTAAGAAAAACATGGCTGGGGCTCCTGGCTGGCTCAGCCAGTTAAGCATGTGCCTTTGGCTCAGGTTATGTTCTCAGGGTTCTGGGATCGAGCCCGGGTTCCCTGTTCAGCAGGAAAGGAGTTAGGGAAATAGCTTAGAACCCACAGAGAATGTGAATAAAGGGGAGTGAAATGGAATTTGGTCTGTGTTTGGCTTTAGGGATTGGAAGTTAGTTTTTTCTCAATTGTGATTGTTCTTGAAACAGAGAAGCTGTATTGGTTTTTTTTTACCTTTAATTTTTTTCTAATAATATTTTTTTATTATGATATGGTAGTCACTATACAGTATTTCCTTAGTTTTTGATGTAGTGTTCCATGATTCATTATTTGCATATAACACCCAGTGCTCCATGCAATATGTACCTTCCTTAATACCCATCACTGGCCCATCCCAATCCCCCACCCCTCTCCCCTCTGAAGCCCTCAGTTTGTTTCCCAGAGTCCATAGTCTCTCGTGGTTCATTCCCCCTTCTGTTTAGGGTCCATTGTCTAAAGGGACAGACAGTGGAAGTTCACCGAATATAAGATCGAAATTTCATTGTTCATTATAGATGCCGCTAAGTAGTTCCCAGTCATTTCATTCTACTGTAGTAATTCATTATACCTGTGCAGGTGCACGTGGAAGACAATTGATGCATGTTTAGTGGTAATAAAACACGCCCCTCAGTAGTAGAATAATAGAGGATGCACATGTGTAAAATTATTCGACTACAGCTTCCATGCTTTCCCTTTGGTTCCTTATTATCTATGAAATTGGACAATTTTTGTTCTCTAGGCTTAAAACTCATTGTCAGTATTCAGAGTTTTTCAATGCTGATCTTCTCCTGTATAAGTTACCAAAAACCTAAAATATGTATGAAATTTAAAAAACGCTATATTGAAAATGACAGCAGGGAAGTTCCATTTTGTGAATATTGTGTCAATGGATCTCTATTTTGACATCAGTGTTCATTAGAAATGATGACATTTCATGTGAGTATAAATATCAATGTGAAAAAGGAAAGGTAGGAAGAACCTTGAATGTTTAAGTAATTGCTGAAATGACAGGAGTGTGTGTGTGTGTGTGTGTGTGTGTGTGTGTGTGTGTGTGTGTGTGTAATTGATTTTCAGTGAATGGTTCAGCTTCTTGTAGGGCCTCCGAGAGAGCCCAGATGAACCTTTCAATGAGTTGGTATCTGTTTTCAGAACATGGGAATCTCTTAGTCCAGTAGTCAATCAGGCAAGCTTTGAGGTCTTGAAGAGTTTCAGTCCTCAGCGATGGTGTTGCAGACCCTTGTGAGCAAACCCTAGGGTATGCTCAGAGCCCTCATTTGCTGGTAGCAAGGTGTGACGATTTCAGATGGCATTTCCCAAAGAAGTACCTCTTGAGTCTCTGTCCTTGTCAGTTCCCTACACTTCCTTACACTAGTTATGTGTTCAATGTGTTTCAGGATAATCCCCACATGTGATTTTTGCTATTTCCTACTAGTCCTATCTGTTTCTCATGTTCTTCTTTTATGGTAGGTGTTGGGAAGCAACCTGTGCGGTGTAGGAAGGGGTGTGGTAGTTGTCTGCCTTCAGAGGACCGAATGATGCCTAGAAATTGTACTGTAGTTTGAGGTCAATTGTCCATCCTCTGAGTGTCAGGAATTCCATCACTTTACATTGATGCTAGTCTGTTCTTCAAGCTGTCCTCAGAAATAAGGACGTCATCCATCTAGGGAATACTAGTTTGTGTGTATGTTTTCATTTTAGGAAAGGCCTTGCTGCTCCTGAAAATAATACTGTAGAGCACCCTTTCCTGTTCTTATTGGCCATCAGTCAATCTTTTGTGAAGTATTCCTTTATAAATAGACTTTTTATGGTTGATGAGCAGGAATTCTTATTGACAAGTCTTTGTCAGTGTGTGTATTGCAAATCTTACTTCCCAGCCTGTGGTTCACTTTTTCATTTTCTTATGGTCATAAGATAAGGAGAAATGTCACATTTTTATGAAGTCCCACTGAATTCTTTTAAATGGTTAGTGCACCCTATGTCCTGCCCCAAGATTGACAGGTTCTACGTTTTCTTTCAGAAACTGTCCAATGGGAAACACAATCCATCTCAAATTTATAAATTGCATTTTTAATTATAATAGGGTATTTATACACTGTTTTGGATTTTCTATGTACACAATCGTATTATCTTTGAATAGTGACAATTATCCCCTCAATTCTTATACTTTTTGTTTCTCTTGCCTTCTAACACTGGTAAATTCTCCAATGCAACGTTGAGTAGAGCAGCATTGTTTGAAGATTTTAATATACCTTTCTCAATATCTGACAGAAAAAGCAGACAAAACATTGGTAAAATGTGACCTAATGGACATATAGGGAACATTCCATAATAAGTGCAGAATACATTATTTTCAAGTGGTCATAGTCTCTTTACCCAAATAGATGATAGGTGGGGCCACGAATGAAGTCTACAAATGTTAAACCCTGAAATTAACTAGATTCTATTCTTAGACCACAGGGGAATTGAGCCACAGTCATAGGAAAAAGAAAACCAGGAAGTCCTTCAATGTTTAAAAATTAAATGGAACTTTGCTACATATCCTAAAGGTGAGAGAGGGAATCTCAATGGAAATTCTGAACCTTTTCTACATGAGGGCTCACACACAATGGCACTTTCTTTGTGAAGAGCATTATAATAACCTAGACAGGAGTTGAGCCTTAAGTCAGAGTTCTGCCTACCCCAGCCACACCTGGCAGCCTTGGCCTGTGGTCCCCCTCAGCTGTTCTTTCTGGTGGCCCTGAGCTAAGGGGGTCAACATTGCCATATGGAAATGGGAAGCTCCCCACTCATAGTGATGATGGTGCCCCCTCCCCAGCTGCCCTTTCTGGTGGCTCTGAGCTAAGGGGTCAACATGGCCGTATGGAAATTAGAAGCTCCCCACTCTTAGTGATGACGTTGCTATCGTATCGTCCTCACCAGTCCAACAACATGATTTCTGAGTGAAATATGACACAAGAGCGACTTCTTGGCCTTCCTTCAGGTTTGAAAATCATCTGGTGAGTCATCTATTAGGAATATGGATTCAACATGTGTTCTTTCTTCTGGAAAAGAAATAGACCCAATAGCAATTATGGCTTCCTGAGCACCTGTTCCTGAGAGACATCATACTGGCTCTTTGTAGCATTCTGCCTCTTAAACTTCTCAACTAGGGTGTAGATATTTTTAGGCACATTTTCAGGTGGTTAGACAGGGACTCAGATGATATGAGTCACAGCGGATTTTAGTGTCAGAAACCTAAGTGGGATCCCCAAATTGACTCCAAATCCCTTGTTGTTCCATACAGGGTACTATTTCCCTCTTATCTCTGGTCTTCTCAATCTGGAAACCTATCAAGTATCAGGATTTTCTTGTCATGTGGACAACTGGAACGAATTCAGCGGGCCTTTTCACGTCTGCCCATGGTGATCATTAAGATCATTATCTCAGTGGAGGACCTCTGGGTAAGATACTCAAAGATCCTTAGGAATACAGACAGTATAATATTTTCCTGGTATTAAAGTTACAGAAACCAACTATCATTTTTAGTCGATTCAGGCTCTGGTATGTTCAAACCGTGCTGTAAAACTGGTCTGAAATAGTATTTAAAAACACTCAGCTCAGCCTCTTCTACAAAGTGAGCCAATGCTTATAAACATGGCTAAAATATTCCCTTACCTACGATGACTTCCCAGCCATCGTAGTGTTTATATGGTATGACTGTGACTTACATTAGTCAACATTTGCAGAGAAAGAACTTAGTGCATCCAGGGGGCACATCATGTTGAAATTAGTTTGTGACAATGAGCTACTGTGTTTTATTCTGCAGTCCAAGGGAATGGTGCCAGACATCTCTAAGGTGTCTAGCAGTTCTACAATTCTGATTTTAAGTGGTCTGTGTGCTTCAGAGATTTGGGCAGGAGAAGGGCAGGAGTCCAGAGACTGTGAACACTCTGTCACCTGTGCTGACCATGGAGCAGGCAGCCTTCTGTGGACAACATTTTGATTTCTTGGTACTCTTGGGAAAGGTGCTTTTGTCTCACATTCCTCCATTTAGGAGTAATTATAATGATGAAAGTAATTTTTATCTTATATCATCTGTGGGCCCTGATCCTGGGCTCCCAGGGAAGCTATCCTTTAACATTTTACCCGGCTCAAAATGACTGGGCAACACCTCAAAGCATGGGCCCTATTTCTGCCCCAAGCACATGTTGTACATCTGCTTCGAGAAGAAAACAATAACCAAAAATGCCAACATAAAGATAAGACAAAATAAAGAACCTCTTTGGCTCCCATAATATTAAAGTCATACTGACATGTATATACTGAAAATGCATGAAATCATTGCATTTCCTAAAGCCCAAGTCTTGGAGGGTCTGAGAGTCACTGACCTTGCCCAGAACCAGGCACACCCCAGCAGGGAGGGCTGGTGCAGAAAGGGAAGGGGCAGGACGCTGAGGGTGGTCTGCAGCTAGAGGGGTCCCTGGAATGGGCCAGGTGTGTGTGGAGGCCCCAGCCCACGAGCCCACCCATGCCTGTGCCTGGTGTTGGGTAGAGGAGGCTCCTCTTGGGCCCCCTGCACTTTCAGGGTTCCAGGGGCTTGAGGGCGGGTTGCCCAGCATCCAAGGAGCTCAGGCACAGCCCTCCCAGACAATTCACCACTTGGGGGTGGAGCTACATCACTGTGGGCGGTCCCAGATTTGCAGTGGGTTGCAGACCTGGGGCAGAAGGGGCACTGAGAGAGAGAGAGTTGCCCTGTGGAGATCCCTGCTGGTGAGTGAGCAGCATGCACTGGGGTGGGGGTCCGGGTCAGGGTGCGCCCCAGGTGGGAGGCAGGGTTCTGGAAGGGAACGTGGAGAGGGTTCATTGTGTGGACTCAGGTGAGTTTTCCTTTTCCTTTTAAAGTCTCTTCTGCCCCATGTCCTCAACTGGCCTTATTCTCCATCCCCGTGAACTATAGGGTGCCCGCTCACCTGAGCTTTTGTGGGATGGGTTGCAGAATTTCAGGGTTTCCCCTGTTCCCCTGGAAGAGTGCGGGAAAGGACCTCACACAATCCCCACCTTCAGTTCTCTGACACAGTGCAGGTGATGCCTCTTGGGCATTACCCCGAGTTCAGCAGAGTGTGCCCTGGTCCCCCAGGCACAGGTGTGGCAGTAGCAAGCCCCAGAGCCGTCCCCCAACTTAGAATTATGCCCCCTGTGCCCCCAGGTTAGTGGTAATTGGCTATTAGAAGCATGCAGGAAAATCCTCCAGGTGGGGGCCTGGAGGCGGGCGTAAACCAGACCCCACTCTAGTTGCATTGGGAATAGACGAATTGAGGGTTTCTTTAGAAGAGTAAGTCTGCTTTCCAGAAAAGGAAAGGTCATTGGTCTGTTGAGAATGAAGATAATTACTGCTAAACAACAAGTATGTGTTGCCCCTTCGCCCAGAAACCGAAGCAGGTGTGCAGGCTTTAGGTCAGAGGTGCCTTCTTCTCCACAGCTGAGAACACTACTCTGCTCTGGCTCCTAGACACCCGAGGTTTTGAACGTCAGCATCAGAGTCAGCGAGGCAGATTGTCACAGGACGCCAGTGTTCAGAGAAAGCACAGGTATGTTTGGCAAAATGTCCTATCTATGTCAGGGCTGGAGGTAAAACCTCTCATTATACCAAACCTCCTGGGCTTTTGTCTTTTCTCTAGTTGAGCCACAAAGTAAAATTGAAGTAGCTGTCAGCATTCTGGGTTTGGTGCAAGAATTACTTAGTTTCCCTGCAGATAGAACTTTGCAGGGGAACACAATTTCTCTGTCCATTTATTGCTTACAAATGTATTTTGACCATCTGTTTCCTAGGAACCCACTTTTATTAGAAAGGGAAGGTGAGATTCACTCTGTGCCTGTTTGTAACATCTAATTTGTTCCTTCCTGTAACACTGTTTATTCAATTATGCCTTAGATATGGTTGAGTGGTCAGCATCTAGAGTTAGGTGGCTTTTATCATCTGATACAGACTTGGATGATGTCATTTGACAAAGGTGATGTTTCATCATTGATTAGTTTATTCATCAGAAGAGTTAAAATTAGGGTGGAGGGAAAATTCAAAATTATCCAAAGCGGCCTGTTCCTGTTTAAAAGTTGAGCTTGACTTTCTAGTTTTACTAAAAGTATTATCTCGATATTTTGAGGTGCCATATTCTCTCTGTAGTTTCTTTGGTGGTGGAGTCAGAAGGAGAGTCTGGGAATTCTTTCAGAGAGTGGCATGCTGGTGGCTTCAAGGGGCTTGGCATCAGGAGCCTTGGGGTGAATTCTGCAACTGCTTGTCTGACCCTGAGTGCATCTCCCAGAGGTTTTGTTTCCTCTTATGAAATTGCCGGCAGATAATGTTCTGCTTGAAGGGGAACCCTCCCATCCTGTTGGTGGGAATGCAAAGTGGTGCAGCCAGTCTAGGAAACAGTGTGGGGGTTCCTCAAAAAGTTAAACATTGAACAACCCCATGATCCAGCTATTGCTCTCCTAGGTATTTACCCAAAGGATTCAAAAATGTGGATTCAAAGGGGGTCCATGCACCATGATGTTTAGAGCAGCAATGTCCACAGTAGCCAAATTATGGAGAGAATCCCAAAGTCCATGCACTGATGAATGGATCAAGCAGATGTGGGATACCTATATATAATGGAATATGACCCAGCTTCAAAAAGAATGAAATCTTACCACTTGCAAGGATGTGGATGGACATAGAGTGTATTAAGCTAAGCAAAATCAGTGAGGAAAGACTAATATCCTATCCTCTCACGCTTGTGGAATTTCAGAAAGAAAACAGATGAACAGAGTGTTGGGGTGATGAGAGAGGCAAACAAGGCAATAGACTCAACCTTGGAGAACAAACTGAGTGTTGCTGCAGGACAGGAGTGTGGGGGGAAGAGTTAAATGGGTGAGGGGTATTAAGGAGGGTACTTGTGATGAGCACCAGGTACTGTATGCAGGTGAGGAATCACTAAATCCTACCCCTGAAGCGAATATTCCATGGCATGTGAACTAACTGGAATTTAAGTAAAAGAAGAAAGGAAAAAGTGTTCTGCTTCATGAAGAGTGAGGTAAAATTGTAGTGATTTGGGCTGTACTATTCTATAGAGGATAGATGTAAAACACCCTGTTGTAGGATACACTAGTTTCTTATCACATCAGGAGTCCTCAGAGAGCTGCAATGAAAGATTCAGGTCTCAGAGCATGTTCATGTTCCACTGATATGTTACAGTTTGCACAGGTAGGAAAGAAGGTGGAGAGAAAGGCAACAGAAGGGGAAAGTAGGTGTGAACCTTTCATTAGTTAGCACTATAGCTTTCTCATGAAAGCCTTGTGGCAGTGTGATTTTGCAAGAAGAGGGGGAATCCGGGAGCTTTGCAGGAGACGGGGGAGTTACAGGTCTGGGTAAAGCTGACAGGGGTCCCAGATGAGAGCTGAATGCATTCTGCAGCAGGGTGTGGGCAGGGTGGGCTCCAGGGGTGGCTGTGGGTCTCCTGGGTGAGAGTTGTGACAGGTGAGGGCTGTGTGCAAGTTCCTGGCTGAGGACAAATGAGGCACAGGCGGAGAGCTGGCAGAGAACCTTCTTCTGGGCCACCAGCCTCACCCAACACACACAGCCTCATCTTCTGTCCCTGTCACTCCAATTCAGACTTCTCCGAAGGTGAGTGAGAACACATCAAGAGCATTCTGAACAAAAGGGAAAGCATGTGCAATGGCTCTGGGGCAGGAGATTTCCAGGTATGTCCAGGAGCAGCAAGAAGGCCCTGTGGCCACAGGAGACAGCTTAGGACATGAGCTCAGAGAGGTGACAGAAAGCCATTCCAGGGCTATAACCCCATGAGACCCTGTTTCACTGGGCCATCCTGGCTACAGTGTTGAGAACAGATGACAGAGGGTTGAAGATGGCAAGGCAGGTCAATGACGAGGCTTTTCCAGGAACTCAGGCACTGTGGACCAGACAGGTGGCCTTGGATGGAGTGGTTAGACCTATTCTGGGTCCATTTTGAAGATGGAGCTCACAGGATTTGCTGATGGGTTAGCTATTAGGAGCAGGAGAACGGAGGCGTTGGGGTAACTCCCAGCTGTTGTGGGTTGTCCTGATCGAGGGGAAGGAGAGTGTTTCTGGGGATAGGAGGTAGTCTGTGTTCCGCATCCTGAGGAAGGTGCCTTTCCCGGTGGGTCTGCTGATATTTGTTTCTGGGAGAACCTTTCACATCTCCTCCCTCAGAAATGCTCAAGTACAAGTATCCCCCACTTTTTAAGCGTTCACAGTAAGACACTGGGCTTTCTTGAAAGAACTATGTTATTACCCAGCTTCAGTAAGAGGAAGAGACCTGAAGAGGCTTTCCCTCTTATGCAAAAAGGTGAACAGTGAGAATCGCGTTCAGCATCTGTTTTGGGGAGAAGCACAACAGAGGCAGCGTGCACCCCAACCAGCTCCTTCCGCTGGGAACAGCTATCCACATCCAGCCACCAGCACTTTGAATGGTGTCTGTGAGCCTCTGCTGTGCTTTATCTTCATTTATGCTGGGCCTCCCTTAGAAACTTGTGTCCTGAGGCCTAAGAAAAGCCAAAGAGAAGGAATTTTGGAGTCTGAGCACACTGTCTAATTGTTCCGTGTAAATTAATGGCCATTCCTTCTTGACACCATTTCTGCTGTGCAAGGTTTCTCAGAAGCCCTGTACTTTCAAAGAGCAGGGAAACCTATACCCCATGCTGCAGGGTTAGTTTTAGTCTCCATGCTGGACAGAACATTTCATGACTGTCGGATTTTCTCACTTCAACATTGAGACTTTGACCACCTTCACCCATTTCTACCACCCCATCCCCGAATCTGGCACCTACCAATCTGCTCTCAGTGTCTATGTGTTCAGTATTTGTTTATTCCTCCTGGAATGTACATGAGAGCATCTGGTATTGGTCTTTCTGTGTCTGAGTTACTTGGCATAAGGCCCCCAAGGTCTGTGTTTCCATGTCTGGTTCTTGTGAATAATGCTGCAGTGAACGTGGGAGTGCATCTGTCTTTTTGAGGCAGTATTTTTGTGTTCTCCGAATCAATACTCAGTAGAGCCATTACTGGGTCATGGGGTAGTTGCATTAATTTTTTCAGGAACCTCCATACCGTTTGTCACAGTGGCTGCACCAATTTCCATTCCCACCAACAATGCTCAGAGTCCTCTCGTCTTCACACCCTTGACCCCACCTGGTGTCTGTCTCTGGGACAATAGGTGTTCCAACACTTGTGAGGGAATAACCAGTTGTGGGTTTGACTGATGTTTCCCTGACGATATTTAGTGATGTCGAACAACTTTTTCTGTCTGTTGGCACCTGTGAGCTGTCTTTGGAAAGTATCTATTCACATATTCCCCACATTTTTTATACAGTTTTTTTTGTTTGTTTGTTTTGATTTGTATGAGTGTTGTGTGTATTTTGGATGTTAGCCTCTTCTCACACATATGATTCGCAGATATTTTTTTTCTTATTGGGTCTGTGGCCTTGTAAGTTTTTGCTGGTTTCTTTTTCCGTGTGGAAGATTTCAGTTGAAGTTGTTCCACCTGTTTATTTTTGCTTTTGTTGCCTTTGCATTTGGTGTCCAATCTGAAGACTCTTTGCCAAAACCAATGTCGAGAGACTTAGTACCTGTGTCTTCTTGGAGGTTTATGGATTCAGGTCTTACGTTCATATCATTCATCCATTAAAAATATTGTGTGTGGTGTAAGAAAGTGACCCAGTTATATTCTTCTGCATTTAGTGTCCAGTTTGCCTGTTACCGCTCACTGAAGAGACAGTCCTTCCCTCATGGCATATCTTCTGCTGCTGTGTCGTAAGTTAGGATCATCTACGTGTGGGTAAGTTTCTGAGCTTTCTGTTCTGTTCCACTGACCTGGTGTCTGTGTTTATGCCAGTACCATCCTGTTTTGATGACAACAGCTTTGTAATCTAGCTTGAAATCCAACAGTGTGTTGTCTGCACCTTTCTTTCTTCACGTTGCTTTGGGTATTTGGGGTGTTTTATGATTCCATACAAGTTTGAGGACTGTTTTCTATTTGCTCAAATAATGCCACTGGAATTCAGATAGGGATTTCATCACATGTGTCAATTGCTTTGGGTACGATGGACATGTTCACATAATTAACTCTTCCATTTAAGGAGCATGGCGTATGCTTCCATTTGTTTGTGTTGCCTTCCAAATCTTTGACCCATACATCCTGCCCCCCTCGACACACATGTTTTTCATTTCTTTTCTGCCATGTGTTGAGTGTACTATGTCTTTCTCATTCTTGGTTGCTTTTATTCCTAAATTTTTTTTGATGCAATTGTAAATGGCATTGCTTTTTTAATTTCTCTTTGCGAAAGTGTGTCATCAGTATACAGAAATGCAAGAAGTTGGGTCATCTGGGTGGCCCCATAGGTGAAGCGTCTGCCTTCAGCTCAGGTCATGAACCCAGAGTTCTGGGTTCGAGCCCCGTGTTGGGCTCCCCGCTTACAGAAGGTCTGTTTCTCCCTCTTTCTCACACTCCCCCTGCTCGTGCTTTTTCTCTTCCTGTCAAATAAATAAATAAAATTTGAAAATACATAAAGACAACAGGTCTCTGTATATTGACTTTATATCCTGCAGCTTTCTTGAATTTGTTTATTCTAACAGTTTTTTTTTTTTTTTGTGGAATCATTCGGGATTTCATATCATTTGCAAATAGTGACAGTTTTCCTGTATGGATTTCATATCTTTCTTTTTTTAAAATGATGTCACCCTACAGTACTTCATTTGTTTTTGATGTAGTGTTCCATGATTCATTGTTTGCATATAACACCAAGTGCTCATTATGACACATGCCCTCCTTTTTTAAAAAAAGAATTTATTTATTTATTCAACAGATATAGAGACTGCCAGCGAGAGAGGGAACACAAGCAGGGGGAGTGGGAGAGGAAGAAGCAGGCTCACAGCGGAGGAGCCTGTTGTGGGGCTCGATCCCATAATGCCGGGATCACACCATGAGCCAAAGTCAGACGCTTAACCGCTGTGCCACCCAGGGGCCCCAACAGGGGCCCTCCTTAATACCCATCACCAGGTTAACCCATTACCCTACCCCTCCCTTTCTGCAACCTTCAGTTTGTTTCCCAGTGTCAATAGTCTCTCATGGTTCATCTCCCCCTCTCATTCCCCCCCTTCACTTTTCCCTTCCTTCTTCTAATGTCCTCCATGCTACTCCTTCCGTTCCACATAGGAGTGAAACCATATGATAATTGTCTTTCTCTGCTTGACTTAATTTCACTTAGCATAATCCCCTCCTGGTCCATCCACGTTGGTGCAAATGGGGGGTATTCATCCTTTCTGATGACTGAGTAATATTCCATTGTATAGATGAACCACATCTTCTTTGTCCAATCATCTGCTGAAGGACATCTTGGCTCCTTCCACAGTTAGGCTATTATGGACATTGCTGCTATGTACATTGGGATACAGGTGCCCCTTCTTTTCATTACTCTGTGTCTATGGGGTAAATACCCAGTAGTTCAATTGGTGGGTCTTAGGATAGCTCTGTTTTTAACGTCTTGAGGAACCTCCATATTGTTTTCAAAAGTGGCTGTACCAGCTTGAATTCTCACGAGTAGTGTAAGAGGGCTCCCCTTTCTTCACATACTCTCTGACTTTTTTTTATTTCTGTCTTGTTAATTTTTTTTCAAGATTTTATTTATTCATTCCACAGTGATAGAGACATCCAGCGAGAGAGGGAACACAAACAGGGGAGTGGGAGAGGAAGAAGCAGGCTCATAACGGAGGAGCCCGATGTGGGGTTTGATCCCATAATGCCAGGATCACGCCCTTAGCCGAAGGCAGAGGCTTAACCTCTGTGCCACCCAGGTGCCCCCTGCCTTGTTAATTTTAACATTTCTAACTGGTGTAAGGTGGTATCTCATTGTCATTTTGATTTGTATTTGCCTGATGGCAAGTGATGTGGAGCATTTTTTCATGTGTCTGTTGGCCATTTGTATGTCTTCTCTGGAGAAGTATCTCTTTGTGTCTTCTGCCCATTTTTTTGATGTCGAGTTTGAGGAGTTCTTTATAGATCTTGGATACCAACCCTTTATCTGTAATATCATTTGCAGATATCTTCTTCAATTCCATAGGTGCCTTTTTGTTATTTGATCATTTGCTTTGCCAAGCAGAAGCCTTTTATCCTGATGAAGTGCCAATAGTTCATTTTTTGCTTTTATTTCCTGTGCCTTTAGAGACGTGGCTTGCAAGAAGTTGTTGTGTCCAAGGTTGAAGAGTTCTTTTGATTTTGATATGAGACAGGAATCCATTATCTTATTTTCCTGATTGTATTCGAGTCCTCTGTCTTTCTTGGTGAGTCTAGCTAAGTTGGTCAGTTTTGTTTATCTTTCCAAAAAAGGCTGCTCTCATTTTCATTGGTTTTTTTTTTGTCTTTTTAGTCTCCGTTGGATTTATTAATGCATTCCTTTTTGTTATTTCCTTATTTCTACTAATTTGGGGCTTTGTTTGTTGTTTTTTTTTCTACTTATTTACCACATAAAGCAGGTTGTTTATTGGAGAGCATTTTCATGGATTGATGAAGACTTTAATTTCTATGAATGTCCCCCATAAAGCTACTTTTGCTGCATCCCATAAGTTTTTGTAGGTTGTCTTTTTCATCAGTGACCAGGTACTTCTAAAAGTTTTTTGATTTCTTCTTTGACTGTTGGATGTTCAGTAGCATGTTGTTAAATCTCCACATATTTTTTAAGATTATTTTAGTATCTGACAGAGAGTGAGACAGCGAGAGAGGGAACACAAGCAGGGGGGTGGGAGAGGGAGAAGCAGGCTTCCCACTGAGCAAGGAGCCTGATTTGGGGCTAGATCCCAGGATCCGGGGTCAAGACCTGAGCTGAAAGCACATCCTTAACGACTGAGCCACCCAGGCCCCAAAAATCTCCACCTATTTTTGACTGTCCCATTTTTTTCTTGAGACTGATTTCTAATTTCATATCATTGTGGTTGGACAAGATTTGAAGCAGAAGGTGAAAAGAGCATTCAGATGAAAGGTTTGTTTCCTGGAGGGTTTTCTGAGGGCAGACCATGAGTTCAGTGGGGATGGAGGAAGGTTTTGTGAGACGGGGGGTGGGGTTAACCCTCGTTAGAATTACTGACTACTACCATGCAGGCTGTGTGCTACCGTTCACACCATAGTCCTGATGGACTTGTACTTCATTAAATATTTTCTAGGAGGTGTAGGCATAGCCTTTACTTAAAGAAAGGTGCCATGTGGGTTCATGGCATTACCCCAGGTCAGCAACCAGGATGTATGGTATTGTGGGGGATCAGAAGCAGGCTTTCTGTGGGAAGCGACAGAAATAGGGTATGGTGAGCTCCATGACCATAGGTGAGGTCCCTAGTGACCCACTGGGTGTTGGGTTCTGTGGATCTGTCTCATCAGGTGCTGTGGAATTCAGGGACACCCTCCTGTCTGTGGATTTGTGTGGAGACAGGTAGACATCAGTGTCTGGCCAGGCACGAGGGTCGCAATGGACCACCACCAGAGGTGCAGCGTGCGGGGGAGCCACTGCTTGGTTTCCACGAAAGCTGATCAGGGTCTGTGACCGTGATTCCTAGCAGCTGCAAGGGAAGAGGAGGCCGGGGTGGTGCACACTCCCTAGACTTGTGCTCAGGACTAGTCTGGAGCCCACTGAAGTCAGCCACACCTGGCACAGAAGGCACCCAGTCAGTGTAGCTGTGGGCACTGCTCCCATGGCACTTTTGGGCCGGCTCCATGCTGCCACCTCCTGCTTTTCATCATCATCTTCAAGGTCATGTGCCTCTGCTCTTGCCCCATGGCCTCCGGGGTATTGTCCGTCCTCCATCTGGCCCTCGTCCCTGGTGCCCTGTGCAGTCCGATGACAGGGTAGCCTTCTCGAGACAAACATCTGGCCCTGATGGAAAACTTCCATGGATCTCTTGTGATGCGAGGATGATGCCCTGCCCTGGAAGGGGGCTGCTGGTCCAAAATCAGGAGAGCCATGTCTCCCTTTTCAGCATGGCCTGCACTCCCCTCAGTCTTCTTCAGGGAAGCTCTCCCCACTTCCTGAGCTGACAGCTCTGAACTTAAAAATGAATGTTATTTTACATATCTCTATGCTTTAGTTCATCAATGGCATGTCTTTCAACCCGGTTAGTGGGTTTTTTTTTTTTTTTTTGCAGTTCTGAAGGGCTGTCTGCTCAAGGAGGGGATGACCTGGGCAGGGCAGCTTTCCCTCTCATCTCCCTCAGCATGTCTCTGAGCCCTGGGGCCAGCTGTCCCACTGAGGATTGAGGGACCTGAGCCAGCCCATCCTGAGCCCAGGCTGTGTCAGCTCATAGACTGATGCGTGTCGGAGCGGTGGGCAGCTGGCATGGGCCAGGGGCAGGCAGTGTCTCCTTCTCATTCCTTCCCTCCCTTCCTCACAGAAGTAGCTCAGAGCAGCCTTCAACCCCTGCATCTCCAGATACCTTGACCTGTGCCTCCTGTGTTCAGCTGGTGACCTTGGAGTTTCGCATGGATTCTACCTCCCGTACCCTCTCCTGTAGCAGTTCCTTGATCAGGGGAGGGGTCGGACCCTTGTCTGCTTTTGGTCTTCTTCCTGTCCCGCACCGAGCCCACCGACCGTTTCATCTTCCATGTATGTGCTTGGAAGCAAGCCCATCCACAGAGAACCTATAAGCCAAATGGATCCAGGCAATGAACATTGAAGTAGAGATCCAGAATCCATAATAAACCTGCTCTGAAACCTGTCCCAAAGTCTGTGACTCTCTCACACTGAAACAGAAACAATAATAGCTTTCTGGACTGTGAAGTGATATGTGTCTCTACTTCCAATCTTGAATGCATAGGTGCTGAACCTGGACAGAAAGGGACCATGGCTCCTGTGGGCTGGGATCCACAGTAAGAACGCAGTGAAATCTGAATTTTAGGCATTAAGTGAATAATTATTGTAGAGTGAATCCCAAGTAGGGCTTTTGCACATTGCACAGGAAAAGCTTTTTCAAAGAGTTTTCTGAAAGAAAAATCTTTTTTTAAAATTTATTTTAATTCCATTAGAGCTAACATACAGTGTTACATTCGTTTCAGGTGTACAGTAGAGTGATTCAGTAATTCTATATATTACAAAGTGGTCATCAAGAAAAGTGTCCTCTTAATCCCCTTCATCTATTTCACTCATCCCTCTATCCACCTCCTCTCTGGTAACCATCCGTTTGTTCTCTATTGAAAAGAGTTTGTATTTTGGTGTGTCTCCTTTTTCTCTTTTAGTTATTTATTTTTGTTTGTTTTTTAAATTCCCCATTAGAGTGACATCATATGGGATTTGTCTTTCTCTGACTGACTGATTTTAGTTTGGATAATACTCTCTAGCTCCATCCATGTGGCTGCAAATGGCAAGGTTTCATTCTTTTTCAAGCCGAGTAATACTCCATTGTGTGTGTGTGTGTGTGTGTGTGTGTGTGTGTGTGTGTGTGTGAATACACACATCTATCATCTCATTTGTCAATTTTTCTACAGACACTTGGGTTGCTTCCATATTGTGATATTGTAAATAATAGTGCAAGAAACATAGGGGTGCACGTATCCTTTTTACTTACTGTTTTCCTATTCTTTGGGTAAATACGAGTAGTGTGATTGTTGGATCGTAGGGTAGTTCTATATTTAATTTTTTGAGGAAACTTCATACTGTTTTCCACGGTGGCCACCACAGTTTGCATTCCCACCCACAGTTCACGAGGATTTCCCTTCATCCACATCCTCCCAACACCTGCTCTTTGTTGTGCTTTTGATGTTAGCCATTCTGACAGGTTTGATGTAATACCTCATTGTCCTTTGGATTTACATTTTCCTGATGATGGGTGATGGTGAACATCTTTTCACGGGACTCTTGGCCATTTGTATTTCTTCTTTGGAGAAATGTCTGTCCATGTCTTCTGCCTATTTTTTAACTGGATTATTTGTTTTTTGGGGGGTCGAGTAGAATCAGTTGTATATGTTTTGAACACTATTCCTTTATTGCATATGATCTTTGCAAATATCTTCTCCCTTTGAGTAGGTTGTCTTATGATTTTTACGTTTTCATTGTTCTTCTGCTGTGTGGAAACTTTTTATTTTGCTGTATTCCCAATAGTTTATTTTTGCTTTCATTTCCTTTGCCTCAGGACACAGTCTAGAAAAACGTTGGTATGGTCCATGTCAAGAAGTTACTGTCTTCCCTCCTGTAGGATTTTTATGGATTCAGGTCTCATATTGAGGTCTTGAAACTGTTTTGTGTTTGTCTGTATTGTGTAAGAAAGCAGTCTAATTTCATTCTTTTGTGCGTAGCTGTCTAGTTTTCCCAACACCATTTGCTGTAGAGACTGTCCTTTTCCCTTTTGATATCGTTGCTTGCTTTGTGGAAGATTCATGGACCACATAATTATGGGTTTCTGTCTGAACTTGTATCCTGTTCCTTTGGTCGCTGTTTCTATTTTTGTGCCATACTGTCTTGTTAGGATGACTGCAGCTTTGTAGTATAACCTGAAATCTGAAATAGTGAGTCCTCCAGCTTTGTTTTTCTTTTCCACATTGCACTGTCTGTTCGAAATCTTTAGTGGATCCATACAAATGTTTAGGATTGTTTATTCGAGGTCTTTTGTTCTTTAATTTAAATTCAATTAGCCAACTTACAGTACACCATTAGTTTCAGACGTAGTCTTAAATAAATTTTCAGTCGTGTGTAACACCCAGTGCTCATTGTATCATGTGGCCTCCTTAATGCTACTCACCCAGTTACCCCCCCCCAACTTCTCCAACAATCATCAGTTTCTTGTGATAGTTAAGAGTCCATCATGGGTTTTCTCCCTCTCTGATGACTTCCCATTCTATTTTCCCTTCCTTCCCCTATGGTCTTCTTCCTTGTTTCTGATATTCCACATAGGAGTGAAAGCATATGATCATTGTCTTTCTTTCATTGACTTATTCCACTCAGCATAATACCCTCCAGCTCCACCCATGTCGGTGTGATGGTAAGTATTCATCCTTTCTGATGGCTGAGTAATATTCCATTATATATATATATGATCCACATCTTCTTTATCCATTCATCTGTCCATGATCATCTGCACTCCTTCCACAGTTTGTCTATGATGGACATTGCTGCTATGAACACTGGGGTGCATGTGTCCCGTCTTCACTACATCTGTCTCTTTGGGGTCGATACCCCGTAGTGCAATTGCTGGGACATAGGGTAGCTTTATTTATAACTTCTTGAGGAAACTCTGTACCATTTTCAAGAGTGGCTGTACCGCACTGCATTCTTACAGGGGTGTAAGAGGGTTCCCGTTTCTCCACATCCTCTCCAAGATGTGTAGTTTCATGTCTTCTTATTTTTAGATATTCGGCCTCGTGTGGTAGGGCATCTATAGGGGTTTAGATTTCCATTTCCCTGAAGCCAAGTGATATGAAGCATTTATGCATGTATCTTTTGGTCACCAGTATGTCGTCATCATTGAAATGTCTTCCCATTTTAATCCATCTCAAGACCTAAAGCTGGGTAAGGCACTGAAGCTGGATGATGCCATCGGTTGGACGTGTGGAGAATTTCAAAAGATCTCCGTGGAGAGCAAGTTTAAAGGTCAGTGTGAAGCTACTAATTGGATCCGGGGAGATCTCTGAAAGTGGGGGTTGACTGGGATGGGCTGAGGGGGGCCCTCCGATTTTCCTATGAATCCTTGCTGCAGCCCCAAATGGACAGTTTCCTCCTGTGGGGCAGGCTGAGTCCTCTAGTCGTACAGAGGTGAGCCCAATGCCTGGTGCCTTGGAGGCAGGCAAACGGGGAGGGACCCTCAGCAGAAGACCCAGAGTTAGGTTAGGCCTCAAGAGACAGCAGGTCCGAACTGCCCAGTGTTCAGATAACTCCCAGGCCGAGTGAGATGAGGGCACAAGGGCGGGTGAGTGTGAGCCTGAGGTTCCATCCGGAAGGGCCCACAAAGGTCGGGGTTCAGCAGAAGGAGCTCTCAGGGGGTGCCCCAATTCTCTTGCCCTGAATGCTCTGTTGTGCCCCAAAATGGTACAGTTTACTGTGGGTTGCAGGCTGAGTCCTACGGTGGGTCTTGGGTGTCCCCAATCCGCTGGAGTGGGGTGCCAGGACCCCGGGGAGGGGCCCCTCTGTGGCCAACCTTGGGTAAGGGTTAGTGTTCAGGAGCCCGGCAGGGACAATCTGCAGGCTGTGCGGCAAGCTCTGTGGAGGGCTGAGAGGAGGCCATTGGGGAGGGTGCACATGGGCCTCAGGGTTGGGGCACGGGGGGCTGCCAAAGGATGGGGATGGGCTCCGGGGGCCTCCCCAAGTTCTCGTGCCCTGTAGGCTCTGTAGAGCCCCAAGGGGCACGGTTTCCTGTCGGGTGGCAAGCTGAGTCCTGCGGTGGGGCACAGGTATCCCAATTACCCGGGTCTGTGGTGTAAGGCTCCTGGGGAGGCCCCCAAACCCACGGCAGACCTAGGGCTAGGGATAGGCCCAGGAGCCCCGCAGGCCCGATCTGTTGGCTGTATGGCGAGCTACACGGGCTGAGGTGAGGATGTGGGGAGAGTGAGCATGGGCCTCAGGGTTGGGGTGCGGGAGGCCACCGAAGTTCGCTGGTGGCTCAGGAGGGCCCTCCTGGTTCTCCCGCCCTGAATGCTCTATGGCCTCCCAAGGCACACGGTTTCCTGCAGGGTGGCAAACTGAGTCCTGCTGTGGGGCTCAGGTGTCCCGAATCCCCGCGGCTGCGGCTCCAGGCTCCTGGGGAGGGGCCCCTCCACAGATGAACTATGGTTAGGGTTGGGGCCCAGGAATCCCGCAGGCCAGATCTGCCCACTATGTGGCAAGCTCCGCCCTGGGCTGAGTTGAAGGTGCGGGGTGGGGTGAGCATGGGCTTCACGGTTGAGTTTAGGGATCGCCGAAGTTCGCCGGGGGCTCTGGGGGCCCTCCTGGTTCTTCCGCCCTGAATGCTCTACAGCCTCCCAAGGGGCACAGTTTCCCGTGGGCTGGCAGGCTTTATCCTTCAGTGGGGCTCAGGTGTCCCCAGTCCCTGGGGCTGCGGCACCGGGCCCCAGGGGAGGGGCCCTACCCAGCCGACCTAGGGTCAGGTGTAGGCCCCAGGAACCCGGCAGGCCTGATCTGCCGGCTCTGCGACGAGTTCGGTGGCAACCTGAAGGGAAGGCGTGGGGCGGGCTGAGTGTGGGCCTCAGGGTTGGGGTGTAGGGGCCACCGAGGATCCCTGGGGGCTCAGGGGGGCCCTACCAGTTCTCTTGCATGGGATGTTCTGTGGCGCCCCAATGGGCATGGTTTCCTGAGGGGTGGCAGGCTGAGTCCCGTGGTGGGGCTCAGGTGTACCCAATCCCTGGGGTTAGGGTACAGATTAGGGTATGGGTTGAGGTTAGGGTATGGGTTAAGGTTAGGGTATGGGTTACGGTTAGGGTATGGGTGAGGGTAGGGGTTAGGGTTTGGGTAAGGAGAGGGTACGGGTTAGGGTTGGGTTTTGGGGTTACAGGTTAGAGGTTATGGGTTAGGGTACAGATTAGGGTTTAGGGTACGGGTTAGGGTTTAGGGTTCGGGTTTAGGGTTAGGGTTAGGGTTGGAGTACGGGTTAGGTTTAGGGTATGGGTTAGGTTTAGGGTATGGGTTAGGGTACGCATTAGGGTACGGTTTAGGGTACAGGTTAGGGGACGGTTTAGAGTAAGTGTTGGCGTACGGATTTGGGTACGGCATAGGGTACGGATTAGGGTTAGGGTACGGGTTAGGAAACACGTTAGGGATTGGGATTGGGTACGGTTTAGGGTTAGGGTATGGGTTAGGGTACGGGTTAGGGTACAGATTAGGGTTAGGTATGGGTTAGGGTATGGGTTAGGGTCCAGGTTAGTGATAGGGTACGGGTTAGTTTATGGGTTAGGGTACGGGTTAGGGTATGGGTTAAAGTTAAGGTAAGGGTACTGGTTAGGGTTAGGGTAAGGGTTACAGTTTAGTGTTTAGGGTTACGGTTAGGGTATGGGTTAGGGTTAGGTTATGGGTAGGGTTAGGGTACGGGTTATGGTATGAGTTAGGACATGGGTTAGTGTCAGGTTTTAAGGTTTAGGTTAAAGTTAGGGTATGGGTTAGGGTACTTGTTAGGGTTACGGTTAGGTTTAGGGTACGGTTTAAGTTACGGGTTAGGGTACAGTTTAGGGTTAGGGTTAGGGTATGGGTTAGAGTACGTTTTAGGGTTACGGTTAGGGTTAGGGTACAGGTTAGGTTTAGGGTTAGGGTACAGGTAGGGTTAGGGTTAGGGTACGGGTTAGGGTTAGGTTTAGGGTTAGGTTACGGGTTATGGGTAGGGTTAGCTGAAGGGGTAGGGTTAGGGGTTAGGGTTAGGGGTTAAGTTTTAGGGTTTAAGGTTAGGTGTTAGGGTTTAGGCTTAGGGTTAGACCCCAGTAGGCCAGCAGGACCGATGCGCCTGCTGTGCGGGGAGCGGAGGAGTGGGACGAGGTGAGGGCGCTGGCGAGCAGGAGTATGGTATCCAGCGTTTTGGCGCAGGAGGCCTTTGAACATTGATAGAGGCTCGGAGGGCCCTGCCCGTTCTCCCGCCCTAAATGACCAGTGACGCCCCAGCGGGCCGATGTCGACGGGGTGGCAGGGTGAGTCCGGCACTGCAGCTCGGGTGTCCCCAATCCCCGGCTTTGGTCACCAGTCCCCTTGTGAGGGCCCCCTCTGGGGCCAATCTAGTGTTAGGGTTAGCCCCCAGGAGGCCAGCAGGCCCCATACGCCAGCTGTGCAGTGAGCGGAGGGGCGGGCCATGGTGAGGGACTGGCGAGCTGGAAGGTGGTACCCAAAGTTTTGGCGCCGGGGGCCCTCGAATGTCGCCGGGGACTCAGAGGGCCCTGCCCATTCTCCTGCCCTGAATGAGTGGCGGCTCCACTAGCAGCCCGAGTGGTGGCGGGGTGGCAGGGTGGGTCTGGCGCTGAGGCTCGGGGCTCTCCAATGCCAGACGTTGCAGCACGAGGCCCCTTGGGAGAGGCCCCTTGGGGGCCGACCTAGGGTAAAGGTTAGCTCCTGGAGGCCGTAGGCACAATCCGCAGTCTGGGGCGAATGGAGACGCGGTCGAAGATCAGGGCGCTGGCGAGCAGGAGAGTGGGCCCCAGCCTTTTGGCGCTGGGGGCCTTCGAAGGTCACCGGGGCAGGGAGGGCCCTGCCCATTCTCCAGCCCTGAATGATCGGCGGTACCCTAGTGGCCCGGGTGTGGGTGGGGCGGAACGGTGAGTCCAGCGTTGTGACTCAGGGGTCCCCAATCCCTGGCGTTCGGCGGCAGTCCCTTTGGGAGGGGCCCCTTGGAGGCCGACCTAGGGTTAGGGTTAGCCCCCAGGAGGCTGGCAGGCTCGATCCACCGGCTCCGTGGCAAATGGAGGGGTGGGCCAAGGTGAGGTCGCTGGCGAGCGGAAGCGTGGGCCCCAACATTTTGGCTCGGTGGGCCTTCGAATGTCGCAGGGGGCTCGGAGGGCCCTGCTCGTTCTCCCGCCATGAAGGACCGGTGACGCCCTTAGCTCCCTGGGTGGCAGCGGGGTGGCAGGGTCAGTCCTGCACTGGTGCTTGGGTTTCCCCAATCCCCAGCGTTGCGGCGCCAGGCCCCTTGGGAGGGGCCCCTCGGGGACTGTCCTAGGGTTAGGTTAACCCCCAGGAGGCCGCAGTCCAGATCCGCCGGCTGTGCAGTGAGCGGAGGGATTGACCGTGGTAGGGCTCAGTCGAGCGGTAGCGTGGTACCCAGCGTTTTGGCGTGGGGGCCTTCTTATTTTACCAGAGGCTCGGAGGGCCCTGCCGGTTATCCCGCCCTGAATGCCTGGCGGCACCCCTAGCGGCCCACGTGGCGGCGGGGCGGCAGGGTGAGCCCGGCGCTGGGGCTTGCAGGTCCCCAATCCCTGCCGTTGCGGCACCAAGCCTCTTGGGAGGGGCCACTCTGGGGCCCACCTAGGGTTACGGTTAGCCCCGAGGAGCCCGGGAGGCAGGATCTGCCAGCTGTGTGGCTAGAGGGGGGGCAGGCCGAGGTGAGGGCGCTGTAGAGCGGGAGCATGGGCCTCAGCGTTTTGGCATGGGGGACCTACGAATGTCGCCGGGGGCTCGGAGGGCCGTGCCCGTTCCCCCACCCTGATTGGCCGGCGGCGCCCCAAGTGCCCCGGGTGGCGGCAGAGGGGCAGGTTGAGAACATCGCTGGGGCTTGTGGGTCCCCAATGTCTGGCGTCGCGGTGCCAGGCCCTTTGGGAGTGCTCTTCGGGGGCCGACCTAGGGTTAGGGTTAGCCCCCAGGAGGCCGGCAGTCCGGATACGATGGCTGTGGGGCGAGCGGAGGGGTGGGCCGAGGTGAGGGTGCTGGGGAGCGGGATTGTGGGCCCCTGCATTTTGGCGCTGGAGGCTTCAAATGACGCTTGTTTCTCCAGGGCCCTGTCCCTTCTACCGCCCTGAATGACCAGCGGCGCCCCTAGCGGCCCGTGTGGCAGTGTTGTGGGAGGGTGAGTCTGGCTCTGGGGCTTGGAGTCCCAGATCCCAGGCTTAGTGGCACCAGGACCCTTGGGAGGGGCCCTAGGGTTAGGGTTAGCCCCAAGGAGACCGTCAGGCCCAATCCGCACACTGTGCGGCAAGCGGAGGTGCGGGCCCAGGTGAGGGCGCTGGGGAGCAGGAGCGTGGGAACCAGCGTTTTGGCGTGGGGAGCCTTTGAAGGTCACCGGTGGCTCAGAAGGCCCTGCCCTTCTCTCGCTCTCTATGACCGGCTGCACCCCTAGCGGCCCGGGTGGGTACAGTGCTGCAGGGTGAGTCTGGCTCTGGGGCTCTGAGTCACCAATCCCCAGCATTGCAGAGCCAGGCATCTTGGGATGTCCCCACAGGGCCGACCTAGGTTTTGGTTAGCTGCCAGGAGCCCAGCAGGCCCTATCCACCAGCTCTGAAGCAAGCGGAGGGGCGGGCCGAGGTGAGGGCACTGGCGAGCAGGATCCTGGGAGCCAACGGTTTTGCACGGGGAGCCTTCAATGGTCAGCGTGGGCTTGGAGGGCCCTGCCCGATCTCCTGCCCTGATTGACCGGCGGGGCCTCTAGTGGCTCGGGTGGCTGAAGGGCAGCAGGGTGAGTCCGGCACATGGGCTCGGGGTCCCCATCCCCAGTGTTGCGACGCCAGGCCCCTTGGGAAGGGCCCCTCGGGGGCCGACCTATGGTTAGGGTTAGCCTCCAGGAGCGCCGCAGGCCCGATACACCACCTGTGCGTCGAGCGGAGAGTTGGGCCGAGGTGAGGGTGCTGGTGAACATGAGCCTGGGCCCAAGCGTTTTGTTTCGGTGTGCCTTCGAATGTCGGCAGGGGTTCGGAGGGCCCTCCAGTTCTCCCACCCTGAATGAATGGCGGCGCCCCTAGCGGCCCATGTGGGGTGGGGCGGCAGCGTGAATCCGGCGCTGGGGCTTGGGGGTCCCCAATCCCTGGCGTTGCGGCGTCAGGCCCCTTAGGAAGGGACCTTCAGGGGCTGTCCTAGGGTTAGTGTTAGTGCCCAGGAGGCCGGCAGGCCCGAGTCGCTGGCTCTGCGAAGAGTGGAGGTGTGGGCCGAGTTGAGGGTGATGCAGAGCGGGAGCGTGATCCCCAGCGTTTTGGCGCCCTGGGCCTTCGAATGTTGCCATGTCTCGAAGGGCCCTGCCTGTTCTCCTGCCCTGAATAACCAGCAGCGCGCTTTGTGGCTCCGTTGGCGGTGGGGTGGCAGGGTGATTCCCGTGCTGCAGCTCAGGTTTCCCCAATCCCCGGCGTTGCAGCACCACGCCGCTTGGGAAGGGCCCCTCGGTGGTCGACCTAGGGTTAGAATTTGCCCCCAGGAGGCCGGCAGGCCTGATCCGCGGGCTCTACTACGAGCGGAGGTGCGGGCCGAGATGAGGATGCTGGCGAACAGGAGGGTGGGCCCAACCGTTTTGGCGCGGGGGGCCTTCGTAGGTCGCCGGGGGCTCGGAGGGCCCTACACGTTCTCCCGCCCTGAATGACCGGCGGCGCCCCTAGCGGCTCGGCTGCTGGCAGAGTGGTAAGGTTAGTCTGGTGCTGGGGTTCGGGGGTCCCCAATCCCCGCATTGCGGTGCCAGGCCCCTTGGGAAGGGCCCCTCGGTGGTCGACCTAGGGTTAGGGTTAACCCCCAGGGGGCCGGCAGTCCCGATCCACCCATTGGGTGGCGAGCGGAGGGGCGGGATGAAGTGAGGGTGCTGACGAGTGCGAGCCTGGACCCAAGCGTTTTGGTGCGGTGGGCCTTCGAAGGACAAGGGGGGCTCGGAGGCCCCTGCCCGTGCTCACGCCCTGAATGACCAGCGGCGCCTCTAGAGGCCCGGGTGTCAGCGGGGCAGCACGGTCAGTCCGGCGCTGGAGCTCATGGTTCAGCAGTCCCAGGCGTTGAGGCGCCAGGACCCATCGGACGGGTCCCTGGTGGGCCGACCTAGGGTTTGAGTAACCCCCCTGGAGTCGGGCAGGCCTGATCCGCCCTCTGTCGGGCGAGCGAAGGGGCAGGCCTAGGTGAGGGCGCTGGCGAGCGGGAGCATGGGCCCAAGCGTTTTGGCGCGGGGCGCCTTCAAATGTCACCATGGGCTAGGAGGGCCCTGCCCGTTCTCATACCCTGTATGACCGGCGGTGCCCCTAGAAGCCCAGATGGTGGCGGAGCGGCAGGTTGAGTCCGACGCTAGGGCTCTGGGGTCCCCAATTACCAGCGTTGTGGCCCCAGACCCCTTGAGAGGGCCCCCTTGGGTGCCGACCTAGGGTTAGGGTTACCCCAGGAGGCCAGTAGGCCCGATCTGCCAGCTGTGCAGTGAGCAGAGGGGCGGGTTGAGATGACGGCGTTGGCGAGCGGGAACGTGGGCCCAAAGTTTTGGAGCGAGGGGCCTTCGAAGGTCACCAGGGGCTCAGAGGGTCCTGCCCGTTCTCCTGCCCTGAATGACCGGGGGTGCCCCTTGTGGCCCGGGTGGTGGTGGGGGGCATGGTGAGTCCGGCGCTGGGGCTCAGGAGTCCCCAATCCCCCTCGTTGCAGCGCCAGGCCCCTTGGGAGGGGCCACTAGGGGGCAGACCTAGGGTTTGGGTTAGCCCCCAGAAGGCCCCCAGGCCTGATCCGCCAGCTGTGTGGCGAGCGGGGGGGAGGGCCGAGGTAAGGGCGCTGGCGAGCCAGAGCGTGGGCCCAAGCGTTTTGGTGCGGGGGTCCTTCGAAGGTTGCCGTGGGCTCGGAGGGCCCTGCCCATTCTCCTGCACTGAATGACCAGCGGCACCCCTAGCGGCCCGGGTGGCAGCGGGGCAGCACGGTGATTCCGGTGCTGAGGCTCGGGGGTCCCTAATACCCGGCGTTGCGGCGCCAGGCCCCTTGGGACGGGCCCCTCGGGGGCTGACCTAGGGTTAGGGTTAGCCCCCAGGAGACTGGCAGGCTCGTTCCACCCATGTGCAGAGAATGGAGGTGTGGGTCCAGGTGAGGTAGCTGGCGAGCGGGAGCATGGGTCAGAGCATTTGGCTTTGGCTCGGGGTGCCTTCGAAGGTCGTAGGTGGCTCAGAGGGTCCTGCCCGTTCTGTCGCCCTGAAGGACTGGCGACGCCCCTAGCACCCCATGTGGCAGCGGGGCGGCAGGGTGCGTCTGGTGCTGGGACTTGGGGTCCCCAATCCCTGGCATGTGGCACCAGGCCACTTGGGAGGGGGCCCTTGGGGGTGACCTAGGGATAGGGTTAGCCCCCAGGAAGCCAGCAGGCCCGATCCACCAGCTCTGCAGCGAGCGGAGGGGTGAGCCGAGGTTAGGGCGCTGGCGAGCAGGAGCGTGGAAGCCAGAGTTTTTGTGCGGGCGGCCTTCGAAGGTCGCAGGGGGATCAGAGGGCCCTGCCCGTTCTCCCTTCCTGAATGACTTCCCACACCCCTAGCGCCCTGGGTGATTGCGGGGTGGCAGAGTGAGTCCAGCACTGGGGGTCGGGGGTCCCAAACCCCTGGCATTGCGGTGCCAGGCTCCTTGGGAGGGGCCTCTCGGGGGCCGACCTAGGGTAAGTGTTAGCCTCCAGGATTCCAGCAGGCCCCTTCCGCCAGCTCTGCGGCAGGCAGAGGGGCAGGCCGAGGTGAGGGCACTAGCGAGAGGGAGTGTAGGCCCAAGCGTTTTAGCGCGGGTGGCTTCAAAGTTCGCCGGGGGCTTGGAGGGCCCTGCCTGTTCTCTCGCCCTGAAAGACTGGCGGCGCCCCTAGCACCCCGGGTTGCTGGGGGGTGGCAGGGTGACTCCGGCGCTGGGCTCGGGTGTCCACAATCCCCGGTTGTGGCGCCAGGCCCCTTGGAAGGGGCCCCTCGGGGGCCGACCTAGGGTTAGGGTTCATCCCCAGGAGGCCGGCAAGCCCAGCGCTACGTGGCTCTGGCAATGTAACAAAAATGCCATACACTTATCTGTAAGAAATAACAGTGTACAGGAACCCTCTTAGCCCTAACATCATCCTTTGTGAATATGGAAGCCAGCCCCAAAGTGGTTGTGGAAGTCTGACGAAAAGGCTAAGCACTTTTCTCTGAGTCACCACACTATACAGGAAAGACCAATGTACATCATCTTTCACGAGTAGGAAGCATTAATGAAAAGGTTCTGGAATCTCGAGGACTCTGACCCATCCTTATTGGTAATAAACCACCGTGTACAGGAAAACACCTTCAACTCTCATCAGCCTCCTCAATCCTGATTCCGATTCAACTTTGGGTGTGTAGGACTAGGGAAATGTCCACATCTTATTGCTAAGAAAGAACGATGTCAGGGTAATGCCCTTCAAGTCACCTCAGCCTTCCTGAAGACGGAAGCAGGAATCAAGGTGGTTATGTTACCATGAGGTAAGGAAGATGAGCATATAAGTGAGAAACAACAGTTGGCAGGACCTCTCTTCCAAGGAACAGTATCTTTGCTTAATATTGAATCCCTATGGTAAGTGGTTGTGGGCATTTGTGAGGTCAAAATCTTGAGTGTTTTGTAAAACCTCTTGGCCATTCACAGATGAGACTAAGGTAGTTGGGGACTCCTAGGCAGTGATTTGTCCACTGTCAAAAATATGAAAAGATAAAAGAGACAGATGAGGTCTCCTCAGGCATTGTCCTTTATCCTCATCCTCCGTGAGGATGGCCATCTCCGGACAGCTCAGTGGCAGGGTCTCATTCACAATGGGGACATCTGTTCCTCACAGACATCAGGCAGGGAAATGGATTTGGTTCTCTGTGCCAGCCCAGCCACAGCTGAGTGTCACAGCACCCTCTCGTGGGCTCATAAGAGTTTCACTGTCACCAGGCAGGTCATTGTATTTGATAAACCACTGTGAGAGTTTGCAATTGCCTTCATCTACAACCTCCTAGAGGCAAATGCAGGTGTCTGGTACCATGTGAAGTCATGTGAAGGCATTGTGAGAAAGTGTCCTTTTGCTTAAGAAAAACATGGCTGGGGCTCCTGGCTGGCTCAGCCAGTTAAGCATGTGCCTTTGGTTCAGGTTATGAACCCAGGGTTCTGGGATCGAGCCCGGGCTCCCTGCTCAGCTGGAAAGGAGTTAGGGAAATAGCTTAGAACCCACAGAGAATGTGAATAAAGGGGAGTGAAATGGAACTTGGTCTGTGTTTTGCTTTAGGGATTGGAAGTTAGTTTTTTCTCAATTGTGATTATTCTTGAAACAGAAAAGCTGTATTGTTTTTTTTTACCTTTTTTTCTAATAACAATTTTTTATTATGATATGTTAGTCACTATACAGTATTTCCTTAGATTTTGATGTAGTGTTCCGTGATTCATTATTTGCATATAACACCCAGTGCTCCATGCAATATGTACCTTCCTTAATACCCATCACTGGCCCATCCCAATCCCCCACCCCTCTCCCCTCTGAAGTCCTCAGTTTGTTTCCCAGAGTCCATAGTCTCTCGTGGTTCATTCCCCCTTCTGTTTAGGGTCCATTGTCTAAAGGGACAGACAGTGGAAGTTCACCAAATATAAGATCGAAATTTCATTGTTCATTATAGATGCTGCCAAGTAGTTCCCAGACATTTCATTCTACTGTAGTAATTCATTATACCTGTGCAGGTGCATGTGGAAGATAACTGATGCATGTTTAGTGGTAATAAAACACGCCCCTCAGTAGTAAAATAGTAGAGGATGCACATGTGTAAAATTATTCGACTGCAGCTTCCATGCTTTGCCTTTGGTTCCTTATTATCTATGAAATTGGACAATTTTTGTTCTCTAGGCTTAAAACTCATTGTCAGTATTTAGAGTTTTTCAATGCTGATCTTCTCCTGTATAAGTTACCAAAAACCTAAAATATGTATGAACTTTAAAAAACGCTATATTGAAAATGACAGCAGGGAAGTTCCATTTTGTGAATATTGTGTCAATAGATCTCTATTTTGACATCAGTGTTCATTAGAAATGATGACATTTCATGTGAGTATAAATATCAATGTGAAAAAGAAAAGGTAGGAAGAACCTTGAATGTTTAAGTAATTGCTGAAATGACAGGTGTGTGTGTGTGTGTGTGTGTGTGTGTGTGTGTAATTGATTATCAGTGAATGGTTCACCTTCTTGTAGGGCCTCCGAGAGAGCCCAGGTGAACCTTTCAATGAGTTGGTATCTGTTTTCAGAACATGGGAATCTCTTAGTCCAATAGTCAATCAGGCAAGCTTTGAGGTCCTGAAGAGTTTCAGTCCTCAGAGATGGTGTTGCAGACCCTTGTGAGCAAACCCTAGGTATGCTCAGAGCCCTCATTAGCTGGTACCAACGTGTGACGATTTCAGACAACATTTCCCAAAGAAGTACCTCTTGAGTCTCTGTCCTTGTCAGTTCCCTACACTTCCTTACACTAGTTATGTGTTCAGTGTGTTTCAGGATAATCCCCACATGTGATTTTTGCTATTTCCTACTAGTCCTATCTGTTTCTCATCTTCTTCTTTTATGGTAGGGGTTGGGAAGCAACCTGTGTGGTGTAGGAAGGGGTGTGGTAGTTGTCTGCCTTCAGAGGACCGAATGCTGCCTAAAAATTGTACTGTAGTTTGAGGTCAATTGTCCATCCTCTGAGTGTCAGGAATTCCATCACTTTACTTTGATGCTAGTCTGTTCTTCAAGCTTTCCTCAGAAATAAGGACGTCATCCATCTAGGGAATACTGGTTTGTGTGTATGTTTTCATTTTAGGAAAGGCCTTGCTGCTCCTGAAAATAATACTGTAGAGCACCCTTTCCTGTTCTTATTGGCCATCAGTCAATCTTTTGTGAAGTATTTGTTTATAAATAGACTTTTTATGGTTGATGAGCAGGAATTCTTTATTGACAAGTCTTTGTCAGTGTGTGTATTGCAAATCTTTACTTCCCAGCCTGCGGTTCACTTTTTCATTTTCATATGGTCATAAGATAAGGAGAAATGTCACATTTTTATGAAGTCCCACTGAATTCTTTTAAATGGTTAGTGCACCCTATGTCCTACCCCAAGATTGACAGGTTCTATGGTTTCTTTCAGAAACTGTCCAATGGGAAGCTACAATCCATCTCAAATTTATAAATTGCATTTTTAATTCTAAGGGTATTTATAGACTGTTTTGGATTTTCTATGTACACAATCGTATTATCTGTGAATAGTCACAATTATCCCCTCAATTCTTATACTTTTTGTTTCTCTTGCCTTCTAACACTGGTAGACTCTACGATGCCACGTTGAATAGAGCAGCATTGTTGAAGATTTTAATATACCTTTCTCAATATCTGACAGAAAAAGCAGACAAAACATTGGTAACAAATGTGACCTAATTGACATATAGGGAACATTCCATAATAAGTGCAGAATACATTATTTTCAAGTGGTCATAGACTCTTTACCCAAATAGATGATAGGTGGGGCCACGAATCAAGTCTACAAATGTTAAACCCTGAAATTAACTAGATTCTATTCTTAGACCACAGGCGAATTTAGCCACAGTCATAGCGAAAAGAAAACCAGGAAGTCCTTCAATGTTTAAAAATTAAATGGAACTTTGCTACATATCCTAAAGGTGAGAGAGGGAATCTCAATGGAAATTCTGAACCTTTTCTACGTGAGGGCTCACACACAATGGCACTTTCTTTGTGAAGAGCATAATAATAACCTAGCCAGGAGTTGAGCCTTAAGTCAGAGTTCTGCCTGCCCCAGCCACACCTGGCAGCCTTGGCCTGTGGTCCGCCTCAGCTGTGCTTTCTGGTGGCCCTGAGCTAAGGGGGTCAACATGGCCATATGGAAATGGGAAGCTCCCCACTCATAGTGATGGCGGTTCCCCCTCCCCAGCTAACCTTTCTGGTGGCTCTGAGCTAAGGGGGTCAACATGGCCGTATGGAAATTAGAAGCTCCCCACTCTTATTGATGACGTTGCTATCGTATCGTCCTCACCAGTCCAACAACATGATTTCTGAGTGAACTATGACACAAGTGTGACTTCTTGGCCTTCCTTCAGGTTTGAAAATCATCTGGTGAGTCATCTATTAGAAATATGGATTCAACATGTGTTCTTTCTTCTGGAAAAGAAATAGAACCAATAGCAATTAGGGCTTCCTGAGCACCTGTACTTGAGAGACATCATACTGGCTCTTTGTAGCATTCTGCCTCTTAAACTTCTCAACTAGGGTGTAGATATTTTTAGGCACATTTTCAGGTGGTTAGACAGGGACTCGGATGATATGAGTCACAGAGGATTTTAGTGTCAGAAACCTAAGTGGGATCCCCAAATTGACTCCAAATCCCTTGTTGTTTCATACAGGGTACTATTTCCCTCTTATCTCTGGTCTTCTCGATCTGGAAACCTATCAAGTATCAGGATTTTCGTGTCATGTGGACAACTGGAACGAATTCAGCGGGCCTTTCACCTCTGCCCATGGTGATTATTAAGATCATTATCTCAGTGGAGGACCTCTGGGTAAGATACTCAAAGATCCTTAGGAACAGAGACAGTATAATATTTTTCTGGTATTAAAGTTACTGAAACCAACTATCTTTTTTAGTCCATTCAGGCTCTGGTATGTTCAGAGGGTGCTGTAAAACAGGTCTGAAATAGTATTTAAAAGCACTCAGCTCAGCCTCTTCTACAAAGTGAGCCAATGCTTATAAACATGGCTAAAATATTCCCTTACCTACGATGACTTCCCAGCCATCGTAGTGTTTATATGGTATGACTGTGACTTACATTAGTCAACATTTGCAGAGAAAGAACTTAGTGCATCCAGTGGGCACTTCATGTTGAAATTAGTTTGTGACAACGAGCTACTGTGTTTTATTCTGCAGTACAAATGAATAGTGCCAGACATCTCTAAGGTGTCTAGCAGTTCTACAATTCTGATTTTAAGTGGTCTGTGTGCTTCAGAGATTTGGGCAGGAGAAGGGCAGGAGCCCAGAGACTGTGAACACTTCTGTTACCTGTGCTGACCATGGAGCAGGTAGCCTTCTGTGGGCATCATTTTGATTTCTTGGTACTCTTGTGAAAGGTGCTTTTGTCTCAAATTCCTCCATTTTAGAAGTAATTATAATGATGAAAGTAATTTTTATCTTATATCATCTGTGGGCGCTGATCCTGGGCTCCCAGGGAAGTTATCCCTTTACATTTTACCCGGCTCAAAATGACTAGGCAAAACCTCAAAGCATGGGCCTTGTTTCTGCCCCAAGCATGTTGTACATCTGCTTTGAGAAGAAAACAATAACCAAAAATGCCAACATAAAGATAAGAAAAAATAAAGAACCTCTTTGGCTCCCACAAGATTAAAGTCATACTGACATGTACATACTGAAAACATAAGAAAGAGTCTGTCACTTTCTGGAATCTAAGAAGATCCTCATTGTGGTGTGTAACTCTGTATGTAAAACAAAACAGAAAAAAATACATAAGCGTGCCCCAAAAGTTCCTTCCCCGGAGCACTCCCTTCTTGGTGAAGATTGTGTCTCCCAGGCAGCTGTCCTGACTTGGGTTTGAATAGAGGTCTCTTCCTTTCTCTCTAAAATGTTTTTAAAAGTTCATTCATGCAATGTCGACAATAACAGTGTTTTCTATTTAAGTGAGAAATAAATGTTCCACTCTATTTGCATTGGGAATAGACGAATTGAGGGTTTCTTTAGAAGAGTAAGTCTGCTTTCCAGAAAAGGCAAGGACATTGGTGTATTGAGAATGAAGATAATTACTGCTAAACAACAAGTATGTGTTGCCCCTTCGCCCAGAAACCGAAGCAGATGTGCAGGCTTTAGGTTAGAGGTGGCTTCTTCTCCCCAGCTGACAGCACTTCTCTGCTCTGGCTCCAAGAAACCCGAGGTTTTGAACGTCACCATCTGAGTCAGCAAGGAAGCTTGTCACAGGACGCCAGTGTTCAGAGAAAGCACAGGTATGTTTGGCAAAATGTCCTATCTATGTCAGGGCTGGAGGTAAAACCTCTCATTATCCCAAAACCTCCTGGGCTTTTCTCTTTTCTCTAGTTGAGCCACAAAGTAAAATTGAAGTAGCTGTCAGCATTCTGGGTTTGGTGCAAGAATTACTTAGTTTCCCTGCAGGTAGAACTTTGCAGGGGATCACAATTTGTCTGTCCATTTATTGCTGACAAATGTATTTTGACCATCTGTTTCCTAGGAACCCTCTTTTATTAGAAAGGGAAGGTGAGATTCACTCTGTGCCTGTTTGTAACATCTAATTTGTTCCTTCATCTAACAGTGTTTATTCAATTGGGCCTAAGATATGGTTGAGTGGCCAGCATCTAGAGTTAGGTGGCTTTATTCATCTGATACAGACTTGGGTGATGTCATTTGACAAAGGTGATGTTTCATCATTGATTAGTTTATTCATCAGAAGAGTTAAAATTAGGGTGGAGGGAAAATTCAAAATTATCCAAAGCGGCCTGTTCCTGTTTAAAAGTTGAGCTTGACTTTCTAGTTTTACTAAATGTATTATCTCGATATTTTGAGGTGCCATATTCTCTCTGTAGTTTCTTTGGTGGTGGAGTCAGAAGGAGAGTCTGGGAATTCTTTTGGATAGTGGCATGCTGGTGGCTTCAAGGGGCTTGGCGTCAGGAGCCTTGGGTTGAAGTCTGCAACTGCTTGCCTGACCCTGGGTGCATCTCCCAGAGGTTTTGTTTCCTCTTATGAAATTGCCCGCAGATAATGTTCTGCTTGAAGGGGAACTCTCCCATCCTGTTGGTGGGAATGCAAAGTGGTGCAGCCAGTCTGGGAACCAGTGTGGGGGTTCCTCAAAAAGTTAAACATTGAACAACCACATGATCCAGCAATTGCTCTCCTAGGTATTTACCCAAAGTATACAAAAATGCGGATTCGAAGGGGGAACATGCACCATGATGTTTATAGCAGCATTGTCCACAGTAGACAAACTATGGAGAGAATCCCAAAGTCCATGCACTGATGAATGGATAAAGCAGATGTGGGATACATATATATATAACGGAATATGACCCAGCTTCAAAAAGAATGAAATCTTACCATTTGCAAGGATGTGGATGGACCTAGAGTGTATTAAGCTAAGCAAAATCAGTGAGGAAAGACAAATATCCTATGCTCTCACGCTTGTGGAATTTCAGAAAGAAAACAGAGGAACAGAGTTGAGGGGTGGTGAGAGTGGCAAACAAGGAAATAGACTCAACCTTGGAGAACAAACTGAGTGTTGCTGCAGGACAGGGGCGTGGGGGGAAGAGTTAAATCGGTGAGGGGTATTAAGGAGGGCACTTGTGATGAGCACCGGGTACTCCTTGCAGGTGAGGAATCACTAAATCCTACCCCTGAAGCGAATATTCCATCGCATGTGAACTAACTGGAATTTAATAAAAGAAGAAAGGAAAAAGTGTTCTGCTTCATGAAGAGTGAGGTAAAATTGTAGTGATTTGAGCTGTAGTCTTCTATAGATGATATTTGTAAAACACCCTGTTGTAGGATACACTAGTTGCTTATCACATAAGGAGTCCTCAGAAAGCTGCAATGAAAGATTCAGGTCTCAGAGCATGTTCATGTTCCACTGATATGTTACAGTTTGCACAGGTAGGAAAGAAGGTGGAGAGAAAGGCAACAGAAGGGGAAAGTAGGTGTGAACCTTTCATTAGTTAGCGTTATAGCTTTCTCATGAAAGCCTTGCGCCAGTGTGATTTTGGAAGCAGAGAGGTAATCCGGGAGCTGTGCAGGAGATGGGGAGTTGCAGGTCTGGGTAAAGCTGACAGGGGTCCCAGAGGAGAGCTGAATGCATTCTGCAGCAGGGTGTGTTCAGGGTGGGCTCCAGGGGTGGCTGTGGGTCTCCTGGGTGAGACTTGTGACAGGTGAGGGCTGTGTGCAAGTTCCTGGCTGAGGACAAGGGAGACACAGGCGGAGAGCTGGCAGAGAACCTTTTTCTGGGCCACCAGCCTCACCCAACACACACAGCCTCATCTTCTGTCCCTGTCACTCCAATTCAGACTTCTCCGAAGGTGAGTGAGAACACATCAAGAGCATTCTGAACAAAAGGGAAAGCATGTGCAATGGCTCTGGGGCAGGAGAATTCCAGGTATGTCCAGGAGCAGCAAGAAGGCCCTGTGGCCACAGGAGACAGCTTAGGACATGAGCTCAGAGAGGTGACAGAGGGTGACAGAAAGGCATTCCAGGGCTATAACCCCATGAGACCCTGTTTCACTGGGCCATCCTGGCGACAGTGTTGAGAACAGATGACAGAGGGTTGAAGATGGCAAGGCAGGTCAATGACGAAGGTTTTCCAGTTACTCAGCCACTGTGGACCAGACAAGTGGCCTTGGATGGAGTGGTTAGACCTATTCTGGGTCTATTTTGAAGATGGAGCTCACAGGATTTGCTGATGGGTTAGCTATTAGAAGCAGGAGAATGGAGGAATTGGGGTAACTCCCAGCTGTTGTGGGTTGTCCTGATTGAGGGGAAGGAGAGGGTTTCTGGGGGTAGGAGGTAGTCCGTCTTCAGCATGCTGAGGAAGGTGCCTTTCCCAGTGGATCTGCTGAGGTTTGTGTCTGGAAGAACCTTTCACATCTCCTCCCTCAGCATTGCTTAAGTACAATTATCCCCCACTTTTTGAACGTTCACAGTAAGACACTGGGCATTCTTGAAAGAACTACGTTTATTACCCAGCTTCAGTAAGAGGAAGATACCTGAAGAGGATTTTCCTCTTATGAAAAAAGGTGAACAGTGAGAATCGCGTTCAGCATCTCTTTTGGGGAAAAGCACAACAGAGGTGGCATGCACACTAACCAGCTCCTTCTGCTGGGAACCGCTCTCCGCATCCAGCCACCAGCACTTTGAATGGTGTCTGTGAGCCTCTGCTGTGCTTTATCTTCATTTATGCTGGGCCTCCGTTAGAAACTTGTGTCCTGAGGCCTAAGAAAAATAAAAGAGAAGGAATTTTGGAGTCTGAGCACACTAAATGTTCCGTGTAAATTAATGGCCATTCCTTCTTGACACCATTTCTGCTGTGCAAGGTTTGTCAGAAGTCCTGTACTTTTGAAGAGCAGGGAAACCTATACCCCATGCTGTGGATTTAGTTTTAGTCTCCATGCTGGACAGAACATTTCATGACTGTCGGATTTTCTCACTCAAACATTGAGACTTGGACCACCTTCACCCGTTTCTACCACCCCATCCCCGAATCTGGCACCTACCAATCTGCTCTCAGTATCTATGCGTTCAGTATTTGTTTATTCCACGTGGAATGTACATGAGAGCATCTGGTATTGGTCTTCCTGTGTCTGAGTTACTTGGCATAAGGCCCCCAAGGTCTGTGTTTCCATGTCTGGTTCTTGTGAATAATGCTGCAGTGAATGTGGGAGTGCATCTGTCTTTTTGAGGCAGTATTTTTGTGTTCTCTGAATCAATACTCATTAGAGCCATTACTGGGTCATGGGGTAGTTGTATTTATTTTTTCAGGAACCTCCATACCGTTTGTCACAGTGGCTGCACCAATTTCCATTCCCACCAACAGTGCACAGTGTCTCCTCGTCTGCACACCCATGACCCCACTTTTTGTCTGTCTCTGGGACAATTGCTGTTCCAACAGTTGTGAGGGGATAGCCGATTGTGGGTTTGACTGATGTTTCCCTGACGATGATTAGTGATGTCGAACAACTTTTTCTGTCTGTTGGCACCTGTGTGCCATCTTTGGAAAGTATGTATTCACATATACCCCCCATTTTTATACCTTTTTTTGTTTGTTTGTTTTGATTTGTATGAGTGTTGTGTGTATTTTGGATATTAGCCTCTTCTCACACATATGATTCACAGATACATTTTTCATATTGGGTCAGTGGCCTTTTAAGTTTTTGCTGGTTTCTTTTGCCGTGTGGAAGATTTCAGTTTGATGTTGTTCCACTGGTTTATTTTTGCTTTTGTTGTCTTTGCATTTGGTGTCCGATCTGAAGACTCTTTGCCAAAACCAATGTCAAGAGACTTAGTACCTGTGTCTTCTTGGAGGTTTATGGATTCAGATCTTATGTTCAAATCATTCATCCATTAAAAATTTTGTGTGTGGTGTAAGAAAGTGACCCAGCTATATTCTTCTGCATTTAGTGTCCAGTTTGCCTGTTACCGCTCACTGAAGAAACAGTCCTTCCCTCATGGCATATCTTCTGCTGCTGTGTCATAAGTTAGGATCATCTACGTGTGGGTAAGTTTCTGAGCTTTCTGTTCTGTTCCACTGACCTGGTGTCTGTGTTTATGCCAGTACCATCCTGTTTTGATGACAACAGCTTTGTAATCTACCTTGAAATCCAGGAGTGTGTTGACTGCACCTTTCTTTCTCCAGGTTCCTTTGGGTATTTGGGGTCTTTAGTGACTCCATCCAAGTTTGAGGACTGTTTTCTATTTCCTCGAATAATGCCACTGGAATTCAGATAGGGATTTCATCACATCTGTCGATTGCTTTGGGTACGATGGACATGTTCACATAATTAACTCTTCCAGTTAAGGAGCATGGCGTATGCTTCCATTTGTTTGTGTTGCCTTCCAAATCTTTGACCCATACATTCCGCCCCCCTCGACAGATATGTTTTTCATTTCTTTTCTGCCATGTGTTGAGTGTACTATGTCTTTCTCATTTTTGGTTACTTTTATTCCTAGATTTTTTTGATGCAATTGTAAATGGCATTGCTTTTTTAATTTCTCTTTACGATATGTGTCATCAATATACAGAAATGCAAGAAGTTGGGTCATCTGGGTGGCCCCATAGGTGAAGCATCTGCCTTCAGCTCAGGTCATGATCCCAGAGTTCTGGCATTGAGCCCCGTGCTGGGCCCCCGCTTAGCAAGGGTCTGCTTCTCCCTCTTTCTGACACTCCCCCTGCTCGTGGTTTTTCTCTTCCTGTCAAATAAATAAATAAAATCTGAAAAAAAATAAAGACAACAGGTCTCTGTATATTGACATTATATCCTGCAGCTTTCTTGAATTTTTTTATTCTAACAGTTTTTTTTTGTGTGTGTGTGGAATCTTTCGGGTTTTCATGTCATTTGCAAATAGTGACAGTTTTCCTGTATGGATTTCATATCTTTCTCTTTCTTTAAAATGATGTTAGTCACCCTACAGTACTTCATTTGTTTTTGATGTAGTGTTCCATGATTCATTGTTTGCATATAACACCTAGTGCTCATTATGACACGTGCCCTCCTTAATACCCATCACCAGGATAACCCATTCCCCTACCCCTCCCTTTCTGCAACCTTCAGTTTGTTTCCCAGTATCAATAGTCTCTCATGGTTCATCTCCCCCTCTCATTCCCCCTCTTCACTTTTCCCTTCCTTCTCCTAATGTCCTCCATGCTATTCCTTCCATTCCACATAGGAGTGAAACCATATGATAATTGTCTTTCTCTGCTTGACTTAATTTCACTTAGCATAATCCCCTCCTGGTCCATCCATGTTGGTGCAAATGGTGGGTATTCATCCTTTCTGATGACTGAGTAATATTCCATTGTACAGATGACCACATCATCTTTGTCCATTCATCTGCTGAAGGACATCATGGCTCCTTCCACAGTTTGGCTGTTATGGACATTGCTGCTATGAACATTGGGATACTGGTGCCCCTTCTTTTCATTACTCTGTGTCTATGGGGTAAATACCCAGTAGTACAATTGGTGGGTCGTAGGATAAATCTGTGTTTAACGTCTTGAGGAGCCTCCATATTGTTTTCAAAAGTGGCTGTACCAGCTTGAATTCTCACGAGTAGTGTAAGAGGGTTCCCCTTTCTCCACATCCTCTCTGACTTTTTTTTATTTCCTGTCTTGTTAATTTTTTTCAAGATTTTATTTATTTATTCCACAGAGATAGAGACAGCCAGCGAGAGAGGGAACACAAGCAGGGGGAGTGGGAGAGGAAGAAGCAGGCTCATAACGGAGGAGCCTGATGTGGGGCTCGATCCCATAATGCCAGGATCACGCCCCTAGCCGAAGGCAGACACTTAACTGCTGTGCCACCCAGATGCACCCTGCCTTGTTAATTTTAACCATTCTATCTGGTGTAAGGTGGTATCTCATTGTCGTTTTGATTTGTATTTGCCTGATGGCAAGTGATGTGGAGCATTTTTTCATGTGTCTGTTGGCCATTTGTGTTTCCCCTCTGGAGAAGTATCTCTTTGTGTCTTCTGCCCATTTTTTGGGTGTCGAGTTAGAGGAGTTCTTTATAGATCTTGAATACCAGCCCTTTATCTGTAATATCATTTGCAGATATCTTCTTCGATTCCATAGATTGCCTTTTTGTTTTGTTGATCGTTTGCTTTGCCGAGCAGAAGCTTTTTATCCTGATGAAGTGCCAATAGTTCATTTTTGCTTTTATTTCCTTTGCCTTTAGAGACGTGGCTTGCAAGAAGTTGTTGTGTCCAAGGTTGAAGAGTTCTTTTGATTTTGATATGAGACAGGAATCCATTATCTTCCTTTCCTGATTGTATTGGAGTCCTCTTTCTTGGTGAGTCTAGCTAAGTTTGTCAGTTTTGTTTATCTTTCCAAAAAAGGCAGCTCTCATTTTCGTTGTTTTTTTTTTTTTTGTCTTTTTAGTCTCCTTTGGATTTATTTATGCATTCCTTTTTGTTATTTCCTTATTTCTACTAATTTGGGGCTTTGTTTGTTGTTTTTTTTTCTACTTCTTTACCACATAAATCAGGTTGTTTATTGGAGAGCATTCTCATGGATTGATGAAGACTTGAATTTCTACGAATGTCCCCCATAAAGCTACTTTTGCTGCATCCCATAAGTTTTTGTAGGTTGTCTTTTGCATCAGTGTCAAGGTACTTCTAAAAATTTTTTGTTTTCTTCTTTGACTGTTGGTTGTTCAGTAGCATGTTGTTAAGTCTCCACATATTTTTTTAAGATTATTTGAGTATCTGACAGAGAGTGAGACTGCGAGAGAGGGAACGCAAGCAGGGGGGTGGGAGAGGGAGAAGCGGGCTTCCCACTGAGCAAGGAGCCTGATTCGGGGCTAGATCCCAGGATCCTGGGATCACGACCTGAGCTGAAAGCAGATCCTTAACGACTGAGCCACCCAGGCCCCCCAATCTCCACCTATTTTTGACTGTCCCATTTTTTTCTTGAGACTGATTTCTAGTTTCATATCATTGTGGTTGGACAAGATTTGAAGCAGAAGGTGAAGAGAGCATTCAGATGAAAGGTTTGTTTCCTGGAGGGTTTTTTGAGGCATACCATGAGTTCAGTGGGGATGGAGGAAGGTTTTGTGAGACGGGGGTTGGGGTTAACCCTTGTTAGAATTACTGACTACTACCATGCAGGCTGTGTGCTACTGTTCACACCATAGTCCTGATGGACTTGTACTTCATTAGAAATATTTTCTAGGAGGTGTAGGCATAGCCTTCTCTAAAAGAAAGGTGCCATGTGGGTTTATGGCATGACCCCAGGTCAGCAACCAGGATGTATGGTATTGTGGGGGATCAGAACCAGGCTTTCTGTGCGAATTGACAGAAATGGGGTATGGTGAGCTCCATGACCATAGGTGAGGTCCCAAGTGACCCACTGGGTGTTGGGTTCTGTGGATCTGTCTCATCAAGTGCTGTGGAATTCAGGGACACCCTCCTGTCTGTGGATTTGTGTGGAAACAGGTAGACATCAGTGTCTGGCCTGGCATGAGGGTCGCACTGGACCGCCACCAGAGGTGCAGCGTGCGGGGGAGCCACTGCTTGGTTTCCATGAAAGCTGACCAGGGTCTGTGACCGTGATTCCTAGCAGCTGCAAGGGGAGAGGAGGCCGGGGTGGTGCACACTTCCTAGACTTGTGGTCAGGACTAGTCTGGAGCCCACTGAAGTCAGCCACACCTGACACAGAAGGCACCCAGTTAGTGTAGCTGTGGGCACTGCTCCCATGTTACTTTCAGGCTGGCTCCGTGCTGCCACCTCCTGCTTTTCATCATCATCTTCAAGGTCATGTGCCTCTGTTCTTGCCCCATGGCCTCTGGAGTATTGTCCGTCCTCCATCTGGCCCTCGTCCCTGGTGCCCTGTGCAGTCCGATGACAGGGTAGCCTTCTCGAGACAATCATCTGGCCCTGATGGAACACTTCCATGGATCTCGTGTGATGCGAGGTTGATACCCTGCCCTGGAAGGGGGCTGCAGGTCCCCAATCAGGAGAGCCATGTCTCCCTTTTCAGCATGGCCTCCCCTCCCCTCAGTCTTCTTCAGGGAAACTCTCCCCACTTCCTGAGATGACAGCTCTGAACTTAAAAATGAATGTTATTTTACATATCTCTATGCCTTAGTTCATCCATGGCATGTCTTTCAACCCCGTTAGTGGTTTTTTTTTTAGCAGTTCTGAAGGGCAGTCTGCTCAAGGAGGGGATGACCTGGGTGGGGCAGCTTTCCCTCTCATCTCCCTCAGCATGTCTCTGAGCCCTGGGGCCAGCTGTCCCACTGAGGATTGAGGGACACGAGCCAGCCCTTCCTGAGCCCAGGCTGTGTCAGCTCATAGACTGATGCGTGTCGGAGCGGTGGGCAGCTGGCATGGGCCAGGGGCAGGCAGTGTCTCCTTCTCATTCCTTCCCTCCCTTCCTCACAGAAGTAGCTCAGAGCAGCCTTCAACCCCTGCATCTCCAGATACCTTGACCTGTGCCTCCTGTGTTCAGCTGGTGACCTTGGAGTTTCGCATGGATTCTACCTCCCGTACCCTCTCCTGTAGCAGTTCCTTGATCAGGGGAGGGGTCGGACCCTTGTCTGCTTTTGGTCTTCTTCCTGTCCCGCACCGAGCCCACCGACCGTTTCATCTTCCATGTATGTGCTTGGAAGCAAGCCCATCCACAGAGAACCTATAAGCCAAATGGATCCAGGCAATGAACATTGAAGTAGAGATCCAGAATCCATAATAAACCTGCTCTGAAACCTGTCCCAAAGTCTGTGACTCTCTCACACTGAAACAGAAACAATAATAGCTTTCTGGACTGTGAAGTGATATGTGTCTCTACTTCCAATCTTGAATGCATAGGTGCTGAACCTGGACAGAAAGGGACCATGGCTCCTGTGGGCTGGGATCCACAGTAAGAACGCAGTGAAATCTGAATTTTAGGCATTAAGTGAATAATTATTGTAGAGTGAATCCCAAGTAGGGCTTTTGCACATTGCACAGGAAAAGCTTTTTCAAAGAGTTTTCTGAAAGAAAAATCTTTTTTTAAAATTTATTTTAATTCCATTAGAGCTAACATACAGTGTTACATTCGTTTCAGGTGTACAGTAGAGTGATTCAGTAATTCTATATATTACAAAGTGGTCATCAAGAAAAGTGTCCTCTTAATCCCCTTCATCTATTTCACTCATCCCTCTATCCACCTCCTCTCTGGTAACCATCCGTTTGTTCTCTATTGAAAAGAGTTTGTATTTTGGTGTGTCTCCTTTTTCTCTTTTAGTTATTTATTTTTGTTTGTTTTTTAAATTCCCCATTAGAGTGACATCATATGGGATTTGTCTTTCTCTGACTGACTGATTTTAGTTTGGATAATACTCTCTAGCTCCATCCATGTGGCTGCAAATGGCAAGGTTTCATTCTTTTTCAAGCCGAGTAATACTCCATTGTGTGTGTGTGTGTGTGTGTGTGTGTGTGTGTGTGTGTGTGTGAATACACACATCTATCATCTCATTTGTCAATTTTTCTACAGACACTTGGGTTGCTTCCATATTGTGATATTGTAAATAATAGTGCAAGAAACATAGGGGTGCACGTATCCTTTTTACTTAC
Organism: Ursus americanus; assembly: GCF_024610735.1. NCBI lineage: Eukaryota > Metazoa > Chordata > Mammalia > Carnivora > Ursidae > Ursus > Ursus americanus. The sequence continues at coordinate 500,972 of NW_028273679.1, forward strand.
TGTTTTCCTATTCTTTGGGTAAATACGAGTAGTGTGATTGTTGGATCGTAGGGTAGTTCTATATTTAATTTTTTGAGGAAACTTCATACTGTTTTCCACGGTGGCCACCACAGTTTGCATTCCCACCCACAGTTCACGAGGATTTCCCTTCATCCACATCCTCCCAACACCTGCTCTTTGTTGTGCTTTTGATGTTAGCCATTCTGACAGGTTTGATGTAATACCTCATTGTCCTTTGGATTTACATTTTCCTGATGATGGGTGATGGTGAACATCTTTTCACGGGACTCTTGGCCATTTGTATTTCTTCTTTGGAGAAATGTCTGTCCATGTCTTCTGCCTATTTTTTAACTGGATTATTTGTTTTTTGGGGGGTCGAGTAGAATCAGTTGTATATGTTTTGAACACTATTCCTTTATTGCATATGATCTTTGCAAATATCTTCTCCCTTTGAGTAGGTTGTCTTATGATTTTTACGTTTTCATTGTTCTTCTGCTGTGTGGAAACTTTTTATTTTGCTGTATTCCCAATAGTTTATTTTTGCTTTCATTTCCTTTGCCTCAGGACACAGTCTAGAAAAACGTTGGTATGGTCCATGTCAAGAAGTTACTGTCTTCCCTCCTGTAGGATTTTTATGGATTCAGGTCTCATATTGAGGTCTTGAAACTGTTTTGTGTTTGTCTGTATTGTGTAAGAAAGCAGTCTAATTTCATTCTTTTGTGCGTAGCTGTCTAGTTTTCCCAACACCATTTGCTGTAGAGACTGTCCTTTTCCCTTTTGATATCGTTGCTTGCTTTGTGGAAGATTCATGGACCACATAATTATGGGTTTCTGTCTGAACTTGTATCCTGTTCCTTTGGTCGCTGTTTCTATTTTTGTGCCATACTGTCTTGTTAGGATGACTGCAGCTTTGTAGTATAACCTGAAATCTGAAATAGTGAGTCCTCCAGCTTTGTTTTTCTTTTCCACATTGCACTGTCTGTTCGAAATCTTTAGTGGATCCATACAAATGTTTAGGATTGTTTATTCGAGGTCTTTTGTTCTTTAATTTAAATTCAATTAGCCAACTTACAGTACACCATTAGTTTCAGACGTAGTCTTAAATAAATTTTCAGTCGTGTGTAACACCCAGTGCTCATTGTATCATGTGGCCTCCTTAATGCTACTCACCCAGTTACCCCCCCCCCAACTTCTCCAACAATCATCAGTTTCTTGTGATAGTTAAGAGTCCATCATGGGTTTTCTCCCTCTCTGATGACTTCCCATTCTATTTTCCCTTCCTTCCCCTATGGTCTTCTTCCTTGTTTCTGATATTCCACATAGGAGTGAAAGCATATGATCATTGTCTTTCTTTCATTGACTTATTCCACTCAGCATAATACCCTCCAGCTCCACCCATGTCGGTGTGATGGTAAGTATTCATCCTTTCTGATGGCTGAGTAATATTCCATTATATATATATATGATCCACATCTTCTTTATCCATTCATCTGTCCATGATCATCTGCACTCCTTCCACAGTTTGTCTATGATGGACATTGCTGCTATGAACACTGGGGTGCATGTGTCCCGTCTTCACTACATCTGTCTCTTTGGGGTCGATACCCCGTAGTGCAATTGCTGGGACATAGGGTAGCTTTATTTATAACTTCTTGAGGAAACTCTGTACCATTTTCAAGAGTGGCTGTACCGCACTGCATTCTTACAGGGGTGTAAGAGGGTTCCCGTTTCTCCACATCCTCTCCAAGATGTGTAGTTTCATGTCTTCTTATTTTTAGATATTCGGCCTCGTGTGGTAGGGCATCTATAGGGGTTTAGATTTCCATTTCCCTGAAGCCAAGTGATATGAAGCATTTATGCATGTATCTTTTGGTCACCAGTATGTCGTCATCATTGAAATGTCTTCCCATTTTAATCCATCTCAAGACCTAAAGCTGGGTAAGGCACTGAAGCTGGATGATGCCATCGGTTGGACGTGTGGAGAATTTCAAAAGATCTCTGTGGAGAGCAAGTTTAAAGGTCAGTGTGAAGCTACTAATTGGATCCGGGGAGATCTCTGAAAGTGGGGGTTGACTGGGATGGGCTGAGGGGGGCCCTCCGATTTTCCTATGAATCCTTGCTGCAGCCCCAAATGGACAGTTTCCTCCTGTGGGGCAGGCTGAGTCCTCTAGTCGTACAGAGGTGAGCCCAATGCCTGGTGCCTTGGAGGCAGGCAAACGGGGAGGGACCCTCAGCAGAAGACCCAGAGTTAGGTTAGGCCTCAAGAGACAGCAGGTCCGAACTGCCCAGTGTTCAGATAACTCCCAGGCCGAGTGAGATGAGGGCACAAGGGCGGGTGAGTGTGAGCCTGAGGTTCCATCCGGAAGGGCCCACAAAGGTCGGGGTTCAGCAGAAGGAGCTCTCAGGGGGTGCCCCAATTCTCTTGCCCTGAATGCTCTGTTGTGCCCCAAAATGGTACAGTTTACTGTGGGTTGCAGGCTGAGTCCTACGGTGGGTCTTGGGTGTCCCCAATCCGCTGGAGTGGGGTGCCAGGACCCCGGGGAGGGGCCCCTCTGTGGCCAACCTTGGGTAAGGGTTAGTGTTCAGGAGCCCGGCAGGGACAATCTGCAGGCTGTGCGGCAAGCTCTGTGGAGGGCTGAGAGGAGGCCATTGGGGAGGGTGCACATGGGCCTCAGGGTTGGGGCACGGGGGGCTGCCAAAGGATGGGGATGGGCTCCGGGGGCCTCCCCAAGTTCTCGTGCCCTGTAGGCTCTGTAGAGCCCCAAGGGGCACGGTTTCCTGTCGGGTGGCAAGCTGAGTCCTGCGGTGGGGCACAGGTATCCCAATTACCCGGGTCTGTGGTGTAAGGCTCCTGGGGAGGCCCCCAAACCCACGGCAGACCTAGGGCTAGGGATAGGCCCAGGAGCCCCGCAGGCCCGATCTGTTGGCTGTATGGCGAGCTACACGGGCTGAGGTGAGGATGTGGGGAGAGTGAGCATGGGCCTCAGGGTTGGGGTGCGGGAGGCCACCGAAGTTCGCTGGTGGCTCAGGAGGGCCCTCCTGGTTCTCCCGCCCTGAATGCTCTATGGCCTCCCAAGGCACACGGTTTCCTGCAGGGTGGCAAACTGAGTCCTGCTGTGGGGCTCAGGTGTCCCGAATCCCCGCGGCTGCGGCTCCAGGCTCCTGGGGAGGGGCCCCTCCACAGATGAACTATGGTTAGGGTTGGGGCCCAGGAATCCCGCAGGCCAGATCTGCCCACTATGTGGCAAGCTCCGCCCTGGGCTGAGTTGAAGGTGCGGGGTGGGGTGAGCATGGGCTTCACGGTTGAGTTTAGGGATCGCCGAAGTTCGCCGGGGGCTCTGGGGGCCCTCCTGGTTCTTCCGCCCTGAATGCTCTACAGCCTCCCAAGGGGCACAGTTTCCCGTGGGCTGGCAGGCTTTATCCTTCAGTGGGGCTCAGGTGTCCCCAGTCCCTGGGGCTGCGGCACCGGGCCCCAGGGGAGGGGCCCTACCCAGCCGACCTAGGGTCAGGTGTAGGCCCCAGGAACCCGGCAGGCCTGATCTGCCGGCTCTGCGACGAGTTCGGTGGCAACCTGAAGGGAAGGCGTGGGGCGGGCTGAGTGTGGGCCTCAGGGTTGGGGTGTAGGGGCCACCGAGGATCCCTGGGGGCTCAGGGGGGCCCTACCAGTTCTCTTGCATGGGATGTTCTGTGGCGCCCCAATGGGCATGGTTTCCTGAGGGGTGGCAGGCTGAGTCCCGTGGTGGGGCTCAGGTGTACCCAATCCCTGGGGTTAGGGTACAGATTAGGGTATGGGTTGAGGTTAGGGTATGGGTTAAGGTTAGGGTATGGGTTACGGTTAGGGTATGGGTGAGGGTAGGGGTTAGGGTTTGGGTAAGGAGAGGGTACGGGTTAGGGTTGGGTTTTGGGGTTACAGGTTAGAGGTTATGGGTTAGGGTACAGATTAGGGTTTAGGGTACGGGTTAGGGTTTAGGGTTCGGGTTTAGGGTTAGGGTTAGGGTTGGAGTACGGGTTAGGTTTAGGGTATGGGTTAGGTTTAGGGTATGGGTTAGGGTACGCATTAGGGTACGGTTTAGGGTACAGGTTAGGGGACGGTTTAGAGTAAGTGTTGGCGTACGGATTTGGGTACGGCATAGGGTACGGATTAGGGTTAGGGTACGGGTTAGGAAACACGTTAGGGATTGGGATTGGGTACGGTTTAGGGTTAGGGTATGGGTTAGGGTACGGGTTAGGGTACAGATTAGGGTTAGGTATGGGTTAGGGTATGGGTTAGGGTCCAGGTTAGTGATAGGGTACGGGTTAGTTTATGGGTTAGGGTACGGGTTAGGGTATGGGTTAAAGTTAAGGTAAGGGTACTGGTTAGGGTTAGGGTAAGGGTTACAGTTTAGTGTTTAGGGTTACGGTTAGGGTATGGGTTAGGGTTAGGTTATGGGTAGGGTTAGGGTACGGGTTATGGTATGAGTTAGGACATGGGTTAGTGTCAGGTTTTAAGGTTTAGGTTAAAGTTAGGGTATGGGTTAGGGTACTTGTTAGGGTTACGGTTAGGTTTAGGGTACGGTTTAAGTTACGGGTTAGGGTACAGTTTAGGGTTAGGGTTAGGGTATGGGTTAGAGTACGTTTTAGGGTTACGGTTAGGGTTAGGGTACAGGTTAGGTTTAGGGTTAGGGTACAGGTAGGGTTAGGGTTAGGGTACGGGTTAGGGTTAGGTTTAGGGTTAGGTTACGGGTTATGGGTAGGGTTAGCTGAAGGGGTAGGGTTAGGGGTTAGGGTTAGGGGTTAAGTTTTAGGGTTTAAGGTTAGGTGTTAGGGTTTAGGCTTAGGGTTAGACCCCAGTAGGCCAGCAGGACCGATGCGCCTGCTGTGCGGGGAGCGGAGGAGTGGGACGAGGTGAGGGCGCTGGCGAGCAGGAGTATGGTATCCAGCGTTTTGGCGCAGGAGGCCTTTGAACATTGATAGAGGCTCGGAGGGCCCTGCCCGTTCTCCCGCCCTAAATGACCAGTGACGCCCCAGCGGGCCGATGTCGACGGGGTGGCAGGGTGAGTCCGGCACTGCAGCTCGGGTGTCCCCAATCCCCGGCTTTGGTCACCAGTCCCCTTGTGAGGGCCCCCTCTGGGGCCAATCTAGTGTTAGGGTTAGCCCCCAGGAGGCCAGCAGGCCCCATACGCCAGCTGTGCGGTGAGCGGAGGGGCGGGCCATGGTGAGGGACTGGCGAGCTGGAAGGTGGTACCCAAAGTTTTGGCGCCGGGGGCCCTCGAATGTCGCCGGGGACTCAGAGGGCCCTGCCCATTCTCCTGCCCTGAATGAGTGGCGGCTCCACTAGCAGCCCGAGTGGTGGCGGGGTGGCAGGGTGGGTCTGGCGCTGAGGCTCGGGGCTCTCCAATGCCAGACGTTGCAGCACGAGGCCCCTTGGGAGAGGCCCCTTGGGGGCCGACCTAGGGTAAAGGTTAGCTCCTGGAGGCCGTAGGCACAATCCGCAGTCTGGGGCGAATGGAGACGCGGTCGAAGATCAGGGCGCTGGCGAGCAGGAGAGTGGGCCCCAGCCTTTTGGCGCTGGGGGCCTTCGAAGGTCACCGGGGCAGGGAGGGCCCTGCCCATTCTCCAGCCCTGAATGATCGGCGGTACCCTAGTGGCCCGGGTGTGGGTGGGGCGGAACGGTGAGTCCAGCGTTGTGACTCAGGGGTCCCCAATCCCTGGCGTTCGGCGGCAGTCCCTTTGGGAGGGGCCCCTTGGAGGCCGACCTAGGGTTAGGGTTAGCCCCCAGGAGGCTGGCAGGCTCGATCCACCGGCTCCGTGGCAAATGGAGGGGTGGGCCAAGGTGAGGTCGCTGGCGAGCGGAAGCGTGGGCCCCAACATTTTGGCTCGGTGGGCCTTCGAATGTCGCAGGGGGCTCGGAGGGCCCTGCTCGTTCTCCCGCCATGAAGGACCGGTGACGCCCTTAGCTCCCTGGGTGGCAGCGGGGTGGCAGGGTCAGTCCTGCACTGGTGCTTGGGTTTCCCCAATCCCCAGCGTTGCGGCGCCAGGCCCCTTGGGAGGGGCCCCTCGGGGACTGTCCTAGGGTTAGGTTAACCCCCAGGAGGCCGCAGTCCAGATCCGCCGGCTGTGCAGTGAGCGGAGGGATTGACCGTGGTAGGGCTCAGTCGAGCGGTAGCGTGGTACCCAGCGTTTTGGCGTGGGGGCCTTCTTATTTTACCAGAGGCTCGGAGGGCCCTGCCGGTTATCCCGCCCTGAATGCCTGGCGGCACCCCTAGCGGCCCACGTGGCGGCGGGGCGGCAGGGTGAGCCCGGCGCTGGGGCTTGCAGGTCCCCAATCCCTGCCGTTGCGGCACCAAGCCTCTTGGGAGGGGCCACTCTGGGGCCCACCTAGGGTTACGGTTAGCCCCGAGGAGCCCGGGAGGCAGGATCTGCCAGCTGTGTGGCTAGAGGGGGGGCAGGCCGAGGTGAGGGCGCTGTAGAGCGGGAGCATGGGCCTCAGCGTTTTGGCATGGGGGACCTACGAATGTCGCCGGGGGCTCGGAGGGCCGTGCCCGTTCCCCCACCCTGATTGGCCGGCGGCGCCCCAAGTGCCCCGGGTGGCGGCAGAGGGGCAGGTTGAGAACATCGCTGGGGCTTGTGGGTCCCCAATGTCTGGCGTCGCGGTGCCAGGCCCTTTGGGAGTGCTCTTCGGGGGCCGACCTAGGGTTAGGGTTAGCCCCCAGGAGGCCGGCAGTCCGGATACGATGGCTGTGGGGCGAGCGGAGGGGTGGGCCGAGGTGAGGGTGCTGGGGAGCGGGATTGTGGGCCCCTGCATTTTGGCGCTGGAGGCTTCAAATGACGCTTGTTTCTCCAGGGCCCTGTCCCTTCTACCGCCCTGAATGACCAGCGGCGCCCCTAGCGGCCCGTGTGGCAGTGTTGTGGGAGGGTGAGTCTGGCTCTGGGGCTTGGAGTCCCAGATCCCAGGCTTAGTGGCACCAGGACCCTTGGGAGGGGCCCTAGGGTTAGGGTTAGCCCCAAGGAGACCGTCAGGCCCAATCCGCACACTGTGCGGCAAGCGGAGGTGCGGGCCCAGGTGAGGGCGCTGGGGAGCAGGAGCGTGGGAACCAGCGTTTTGGCGTGGGGAGCCTTTGAAGGTCACCGGTGGCTCAGAAGGCCCTGCCCTTCTCTCGCTCTCTATGACCGGCTGCACCCCTAGCGGCCCGGGTGGGTACAGTGCTGCAGGGTGAGTCTGGCTCTGGGGCTCTGAGTCACCAATCCCCAGCATTGCAGAGCCAGGCATCTTGGGATGTCCCCACAGGGCCGACCTAGGTTTTGGTTAGCTGCCAGGAGCCCAGCAGGCCCTATCCACCAGCTCTGAAGCAAGCGGAGGGGCGGGCCGAGGTGAGGGCACTGGCGAGCAGGATCCTGGGAGCCAACGGTTTTGCACGGGGAGCCTTCAATGGTCAGCGTGGGCTTGGAGGGCCCTGCCCGATCTCCTGCCCTGATTGACCGGCGGGGCCTCTAGTGGCTCGGGTGGCTGAAGGGCAGCAGGGTGAGTCCGGCACATGGGCTCGGGGTCCCCATCCCCAGTGTTGCGACGCCAGGCCCCTTGGGAAGGGCCCCTCGGGGGCCGACCTATGGTTAGGGTTAGCCTCCAGGAGCGCCGCAGGCCCGATACACCACCTGTGCGTCGAGCGGAGAGTTGGGCCGAGGTGAGGGTGCTGGTGAACATGAGCCTGGGCCCAAGCGTTTTGTTTCGGTGTGCCTTCGAATGTCGGCAGGGGTTCGGAGGGCCCTCCAGTTCTCCCACCCTGAATGAATGGCGGCGCCCCTAGCGGCCCATGTGGGGTGGGGCGGCAGCGTGAATCCGGCGCTGGGGCTTGGGGGTCCCCAATCCCTGGCGTTGCGGCGTCAGGCCCCTTAGGAAGGGACCTTCAGGGGCTGTCCTAGGGTTAGTGTTAGTGCCCAGGAGGCCGGCAGGCCCGAGTCGCTGGCTCTGCGAAGAGTGGAGGTGTGGGCCGAGTTGAGGGTGATGCAGAGCGGGAGCGTGATCCCCAGCGTTTTGGCGCCCTGGGCCTTCGAATGTTGCCATGTCTCGAAGGGCCCTGCCTGTTCTCCTGCCCTGAATAACCAGCAGCGCGCTTTGTGGCTCCGTTGGCGGTGGGGTGGCAGGGTGATTCCCGTGCTGCAGCTCAGGTTTCCCCAATCCCCGGCGTTGCAGCACCACGCCGCTTGGGAAGGGCCCCTCGGTGGTCGACCTAGGGTTAGAATTTGCCCCCAGGAGGCCGGCAGGCCTGATCCGCGGGCTCTACTACGAGCGGAGGTGCGGGCCGAGATGAGGATGCTGGCGAACAGGAGGGTGGGCCCAACCGTTTTGGCGCGGGGGGCCTTCGTAGGTCGCCGGGGGCTCGGAGGGCCCTACACGTTCTCCCGCCCTGAATGACCGGCGGCGCCCCTAGCGGCTCGGCTGCTGGCAGAGTGGTAAGGTTAGTCTGGTGCTGGGGTTCGGGGGTCCCCAATCCCCGCATTGCGGTGCCAGGCCCCTTGGGAAGGGCCCCTCGGTGGTCGACCTAGGGTTAGGGTTAACCCCCAGGGGGCCGGCAGTCCCGATCCACCCATTGGGTGGCGAGCGGAGGGGCGGGATGAAGTGAGGGTGCTGACGAGTGCGAGCCTGGACCCAAGCGTTTTGGTGCGGTGGGCCTTCGAAGGACAAGGGGGGCTCGGAGGCCCCTGCCCGTGCTCACGCCCTGAATGACCAGCGGCGCCTCTAGAGGCCCGGGTGTCAGCGGGGCAGCACGGTCAGTCCGGCGCTGGAGCTCATGGTTCAGCAGTCCCAGGCGTTGAGGCGCCAGGACCCATCGGACGGGTCCCTGGTGGGCCGACCTAGGGTTTGAGTAACCCCCCTGGAGTCGGGCAGGCCTGATCCGCCCTCTGTCGGGCGAGCGAAGGGGCAGGCCTAGGTGAGGGCGCTGGCGAGCGGGAGCATGGGCCCAAGCGTTTTGGCGCGGGGCGCCTTCAAATGTCACCATGGGCTAGGAGGGCCCTGCCCGTTCTCATACCCTGTATGACCGGCGGCGCCCCTAGAAGCCCAGATGGTGGCGGAGCGGCAGGTTGAGTCCGACGCTAGGGCTCTGGGGTCCCCAATTACCAGCGTTGTGGCCCCAGACCCCTTGAGAGGGCCCCCTTGGGTGCCGACCTAGGGTTAGGGTTACCCCAGGAGGCCAGTAGGCCCGATCTGCCAGCTGTGCAGTGAGCAGAGGGGCGGGTTGAGATGACGGCGTTGGCGAGCGGGAACGTGGGCCCAAAGTTTTGGAGCGAGGGGCCTTCGAAGGTCACCAGGGGCTCAGAGGGTCCTGCCCGTTCTCCTGCCCTGAATGACCGGGGGTGCCCCTTGTGGCCCGGGTGGTGGTGGGGGGCATGGTGAGTCCGGCGCTGGGGCTCAGGAGTCCCCAATCCCCCTCGTTGCAGCGCCAGGCCCCTTGGGAGGGGCCACTAGGGGGCAGACCTAGGGTTTGGGTTAGCCCCCAGAAGGCCCCCAGGCCTGATCCGCCAGCTGTGTGGCGAGCGGGGGGGAGGGCCGAGGTAAGGGCGCTGGCGAGCCAGAGCGTGGGCCCAAGCGTTTTGGTGCGGGGGTCCTTCGAAGGTTGCCGTGGGCTCGGAGGGCCCTGCCCATTCTCCTGCACTGAATGACCAGCGGCACCCCTAGCGGCCCGGGTGGCAGCGGGGCAGCACGGTGATTCCGGTGCTGAGGCTCGGGGGTCCCTAATACCCGGCGTTGCGGCGCCAGGCCCCTTGGGACGGGCCCCTCGGGGGCTGACCTAGGGTTAGGGTTAGCCCCCAGGAGACTGGCAGGCTCGTTCCACCCATGTGCAGAGAATGGAGGTGTGGGTCCAGGTGAGGTAGCTGGCGAGCGGGAGCATGGGTCAGAGCATTTGGCTTTGGCTCGGGGTGCCTTCGAAGGTCGTAGGTGGCTCAGAGGGTCCTGCCCGTTCTGTCGCCCTGAAGGACTGGCGACGCCCCTAGCACCCCATGTGGCAGCGGGGCGGCAGGGTGCGTCTGGTGCTGGGACTTGGGGTCCCCAATCCCTGGCATGTGGCACCAGGCCACTTGGGAGGGGGCCCTTGGGGGTGACCTAGGGATAGGGTTAGCCCCCAGGAAGCCAGCAGGCCCGATCCACCAGCTCTGCAGCGAGCGGAGGGGTGAGCCGAGGTTAGGGCGCTGGCGAGCAGGAGCGTGGAAGCCAGAGTTTTTGTGCGGGCGGCCTTCGAAGGTCGCAGGGGGATCAGAGGGCCCTGCCCGTTCTCCCTTCCTGAATGACTTCCCACACCCCTAGCGCCCTGGGTGATTGCGGGGTGGCAGAGTGAGTCCAGCACTGGGGGTCGGGGGTCCCAAACCCCTGGCATTGCGGTGCCAGGCTCCTTGGGAGGGGCCTCTCGGGGGCCGACCTAGGGTAAGTGTTAGCCTCCAGGATTCCAGCAGGCCCCTTCCGCCAGCTCTGCGGCAGGCAGAGGGGCAGGCCGAGGTGAGGGCACTAGCGAGAGGGAGTGTAGGCCCAAGCGTTTTAGCGCGGGTGGCTTCAAAGTTCGCCGGGGGCTTGGAGGGCCCTGCCTGTTCTCTCGCCCTGAAAGACTGGCGGCGCCCCTAGCACCCCGGGTTGCTGGGGGGTGGCAGGGTGACTCCGGCGCTGGGCTCGGGTGTCCACAATCCCCGGTTGTGGCGCCAGGCCCCTTGGAAGGGGCCCCTCGGGGGCCGACCTAGGGTTAGGGTTCATCCCCAGGAGGCCGGCAAGCCCAGCGCTACGTGGCTCTGGCAATGTAACAAAAATGCCATACACTTATCTGTAAGAAATAACAGTGTACAGGAACCCTCTTAGCCCTAACATCATCCTTTGTGAATATGGAAGCCAGCCCCAAAGTGGTTGTGGAAGTCTGACGAAAAGGCTAAGCACTTTTCTCTGAGTCACCACACTATACAGGAAAGACCAATGTACATCATCTTTCACGAGTAGGAAGCATTAATGAAAAGGTTCTGGAATCTCGAGGACTCTGACCCATCCTTATTGGTAATAAACCACCGTGTACAGGAAAACACCTTCAACTCTCATCAGCCTCCTCAATCCTGATTCCGATTCAACTTTGGGTGTGTAGGACTAGGGAAATGTCCACATCTTATTGCTAAGAAAGAACGATGTCAGGGTAATGCCCTTCAAGTCACCTCAGCCTTCCTGAAGACGGAAGCAGGAATCAAGGTGGTTATGTTACCATGAGGTAAGGAAGATGAGCATATAAGTGAGAAACAACAGTTGGCAGGACCTCTCTTCCAAGGAACAGTATCTTTGCTTAATATTGAATCCCTATGGTAAGTGGTTGTGGGCATTTGTGAGGTCAAAATCTTGAGTGTTTTGTAAAACCTCTTGGCCATTCACAGATGAGACTAAGGTAGTTGGGGACTCCTAGGCAGTGATTTGTCCACTGTCAAAAATATGAAAAGATAAAAGAGACAGATGAGGTCTCCTCAGGCATTGTCCTTTATCCTCATCCTCCGTGAGGATGGCCATCTCCGGACAGCTCAGTGGCAGGGTCTCATTCACAATGGGGACATCTGTTCCTCACAGACATCAGGCAGGGAAATGGATTTGGTTCTCTGTGCCAGCCCAGCCACAGCTGAGTGTCACAGCACCCTCTCGTGGGCTCATAAGAGTTTCACTGTCACCAGGCAGGTCATTGTATTTGATAAACCACTGTGAGAGTTTGCAATTGCCTTCATCTACAACCTCCTAGAGGCAAATGCAGGTGTCTGGTACCATGTGAAGTCATGTGAAGGCATTGTGAGAAAGTGTCCTTTTGCTTAAGAAAAACATGGCTGGGGCTCCTGGCTGGCTCAGCCAGTTAAGCATGTGCCTTTGGTTCAGGTTATGAACCCAGGGTTCTGGGATCGAGCCCGGGCTCCCTGCTCAGCTGGAAAGGAGTTAGGGAAATAGCTTAGAACCCACAGAGAATGTGAATAAAGGGGAGTGAAATGGAACTTGGTCTGTGTTTTGCTTTAGGGATTGGAAGTTAGTTTTTTCTCAATTGTGATTATTCTTGAAACAGAAAAGCTGTATTGTTTTTTTTTACCTTTTTTTCTAATAACAATTTTTTATTATGATATGTTAGTCACTATACAGTATTTCCTTAGATTTTGATGTAGTGTTCCGTGATTCATTATTTGCATATAACACCCAGTGCTCCATGCAATATGTACCTTCCTTAATACCCATCACTGGCCCATCCCAATCCCCCACCCCTCTCCCCTCTGAAGTCCTCAGTTTGTTTCCCAGAGTCCATAGTCTCTCGTGGTTCATTCCCCCTTCTGTTTAGGGTCCATTGTCTAAAGGGACAGACAGTGGAAGTTCACCAAATATAAGATCGAAATTTCATTGTTCATTATAGATGCTGCCAAGTAGTTCCCAGACATTTCATTCTACTGTAGTAATTCATTATACCTGTGCAGGTGCATGTGGAAGATAACTGATGCATGTTTAGTGGTAATAAAACACGCCCCTCAGTAGTAAAATAGTAGAGGATGCACATGTGTAAAATTATTCGACTGCAGCTTCCATGCTTTGCCTTTGGTTCCTTATTATCTATGAAATTGGACAATTTTTGTTCTCTAGGCTTAAAACTCATTGTCAGTATTTAGAGTTTTTCAATGCTGATCTTCTCCTGTATAAGTTACCAAAAACCTAAAATATGTATGAACTTTAAAAAACGCTATATTGAAAATGACAGCAGGGAAGTTCCATTTTGTGAATATTGTGTCAATAGATCTCTATTTTGACATCAGTGTTCATTAGAAATGATGACATTTCATGTGAGTATAAATATCAATGTGAAAAAGAAAAGGTAGGAAGAACCTTGAATGTTTAAGTAATTGCTGAAATGACAGGTGTGTGTGTGTGTGTGTGTGTGTGTGTGTGTGTAATTGATTATCAGTGAATGGTTCACCTTCTTGTAGGGCCTCCGAGAGAGCCCAGGTGAACCTTTCAATGAGTTGGTATCTGTTTTCAGAACATGGGAATCTCTTAGTCCAATAGTCAATCAGGCAAGCTTTGAGGTCCTGAAGAGTTTCAGTCCTCAGAGATGGTGTTGCAGACCCTTGTGAGCAAACCCTAGGTATGCTCAGAGCCCTCATTAGCTGGTACCAACGTGTGACGATTTCAGACAACATTTCCCAAAGAAGTACCTCTTGAGTCTCTGTCCTTGTCAGTTCCCTACACTTCCTTACACTAGTTATGTGTTCAGTGTGTTTCAGGATAATCCCCACATGTGATTTTTGCTATTTCCTACTAGTCCTATCTGTTTCTCATCTTCTTCTTTTATGGTAGGGGTTGGGAAGCAACCTGTGTGGTGTAGGAAGGGGTGTGGTAGTTGTCTGCCTTCAGAGGACCGAATGCTGCCTAAAAATTGTACTGTAGTTTGAGGTCAATTGTCCATCCTCTGAGTGTCAGGAATTCCATCACTTTACTTTGATGCTAGTCTGTTCTTCAAGCTTTCCTCAGAAATAAGGACGTCATCCATCTAGGGAATACTGGTTTGTGTGTATGTTTTCATTTTAGGAAAGGCCTTGCTGCTCCTGAAAATAATACTGTAGAGCACCCTTTCCTGTTCTTATTGGCCATCAGTCAATCTTTTGTGAAGTATTTGTTTATAAATAGACTTTTTATGGTTGATGAGCAGGAATTCTTTATTGACAAGTCTTTGTCAGTGTGTGTATTGCAAATCTTTACTTCCCAGCCTGCGGTTCACTTTTTCATTTTCATATGGTCATAAGATAAGGAGAAATGTCACATTTTTATGAAGTCCCACTGAATTCTTTTAAATGGTTAGTGCACCCTATGTCCTACCCCAAGATTGACAGGTTCTATGGTTTCTTTCAGAAACTGTCCAATGGGAAGCTACAATCCATCTCAAATTTATAAATTGCATTTTTAATTCTAAGGGTATTTATAGACTGTTTTGGATTTTCTATGTACACAATCGTATTATCTGTGAATAGTCACAATTATCCCCTCAATTCTTATACTTTTTGTTTCTCTTGCCTTCTAACACTGGTAGACTCTACGATGCCACGTTGAATAGAGCAGCATTGTTGAAGATTTTAATATACCTTTCTCAATATCTGACAGAAAAAGCAGACAAAACATTGGTAACAAATGTGACCTAATTGACATATAGGGAACATTCCATAATAAGTGCAGAATACATTATTTTCAAGTGGTCATAGACTCTTTACCCAAATAGATGATAGGTGGGGCCACGAATCAAGTCTACAAATGTTAAACCCTGAAATTAACTAGATTCTATTCTTAGACCACAGGCGAATTTAGCCACAGTCATAGCGAAAAGAAAACCAGGAAGTCCTTCAATGTTTAAAAATTAAATGGAACTTTGCTACATATCCTAAAGGTGAGAGAGGGAATCTCAATGGAAATTCTGAACCTTTTCTACGTGAGGGCTCACACACAATGGCACTTTCTTTGTGAAGAGCATAATAATAACCTAGCCAGGAGTTGAGCCTTAAGTCAGAGTTCTGCCTGCCCCAGCCACACCTGGCAGCCTTGGCCTGTGGTCCGCCTCAGCTGTGCTTTCTGGTGGCCCTGAGCTAAGGGGGTCAACATGGCCATATGGAAATGGGAAGCTCCCCACTCATAGTGATGGCGGTTCCCCCTCCCCAGCTAACCTTTCTGGTGGCTCTGAGCTAAGGGGGTCAACATGGCCGTATGGAAATTAGAAGCTCCCCACTCTTATTGATGACGTTGCTATCGTATCGTCCTCACCAGTCCAACAACATGATTTCTGAGTGAACTATGACACAAGTGTGACTTCTTGGCCTTCCTTCAGGTTTGAAAATCATCTGGTGAGTCATCTATTAGAAATATGGATTCAACATGTGTTCTTTCTTCTGGAAAAGAAATAGAACCAATAGCAATTAGGGCTTCCTGAGCACCTGTACTTGAGAGACATCATACTGGCTCTTTGTAGCATTCTGCCTCTTAAACTTCTCAACTAGGGTGTAGATATTTTTAGGCACATTTTCAGGTGGTTAGACAGGGACTCGGATGATATGAGTCACAGAGGATTTTAGTGTCAGAAACCTAAGTGGGATCCCCAAATTGACTCCAAATCCCTTGTTGTTTCATACAGGGTACTATTTCCCTCTTATCTCTGGTCTTCTCGATCTGGAAACCTATCAAGTATCAGGATTTTCGTGTCATGTGGACAACTGGAACGAATTCAGCGGGCCTTTCACCTCTGCCCATGGTGATTATTAAGATCATTATCTCAGTGGAGGACCTCTGGGTAAGATACTCAAAGATCCTTAGGAACAGAGACAGTATAATATTTTTCTGGTATTAAAGTTACTGAAACCAACTATCTTTTTTAGTCCATTCAGGCTCTGGTATGTTCAGAGGGTGCTGTAAAACAGGTCTGAAATAGTATTTAAAAGCACTCAGCTCAGCCTCTTCTACAAAGTGAGCCAATGCTTATAAACATGGCTAAAATATTCCCTTACCTACGATGACTTCCCAGCCATCGTAGTGTTTATATGGTATGACTGTGACTTACATTAGTCAACATTTGCAGAGAAAGAACTTAGTGCATCCAGTGGGCACTTCATGTTGAAATTAGTTTGTGACAACGAGCTACTGTGTTTTATTCTGCAGTACAAATGAATAGTGCCAGACATCTCTAAGGTGTCTAGCAGTTCTACAATTCTGATTTTAAGTGGTCTGTGTGCTTCAGAGATTTGGGCAGGAGAAGGGCAGGAGCCCAGAGACTGTGAACACTTCTGTTACCTGTGCTGACCATGGAGCAGGTAGCCTTCTGTGGGCATCATTTTGATTTCTTGGTACTCTTGTGAAAGGTGCTTTTGTCTCAAATTCCTCCATTTTAGAAGTAATTATAATGATGAAAGTAATTTTTATCTTATATCATCTGTGGGCGCTGATCCTGGGCTCCCAGGGAAGTTATCCCTTTACATTTTACCCGGCTCAAAATGACTAGGCAAAACCTCAAAGCATGGGCCTTGTTTCTGCCCCAAGCATGTTGTACATCTGCTTTGAGAAGAAAACAATAACCAAAAATGCCAACATAAAGATAAGAAAAAATAAAGAACCTCTTTGGCTCCCACAAGATTAAAGTCATACTGACATGTACATACTGAAAACATAAGAAAGAGTCTGTCACTTTCTGGAATCTAAGAAGATCCTCATTGTGGTGTGTAACTCTGTATGTAAAACAAAACAGAAAAAAATACATAAGCGTGCCCCAAAAGTTCCTTCCCCGGAGCACTCCCTTCTTGGTGAAGATTGTGTCTCCCAGGCAGCTGTCCTGACTTGGGTTTGAATAGAGGTCTCTTCCTTTCTCTCTAAAATGTTTTTAAAAGTTCATTCATGCAATGTCGACAATAACAGTGTTTTCTATTTAAGTGAGAAATAAATGTTCCACTCTATTTGCATTGGGAATAGACGAATTGAGGGTTTCTTTAGAAGAGTAAGTCTGCTTTCCAGAAAAGGCAAGGACATTGGTGTATTGAGAATGAAGATAATTACTGCTAAACAACAAGTATGTGTTGCCCCTTCGCCCAGAAACCGAAGCAGATGTGCAGGCTTTAGGTTAGAGGTGGCTTCTTCTCCCCAGCTGACAGCACTTCTCTGCTCTGGCTCCAAGAAACCCGAGGTTTTGAACGTCACCATCTGAGTCAGCAAGGAAGCTTGTCACAGGACGCCAGTGTTCAGAGAAAGCACAGGTATGTTTGGCAAAATGTCCTATCTATGTCAGGGCTGGAGGTAAAACCTCTCATTATCCCAAAACCTCCTGGGCTTTTCTCTTTTCTCTAGTTGAGCCACAAAGTAAAATTGAAGTAGCTGTCAGCATTCTGGGTTTGGTGCAAGAATTACTTAGTTTCCCTGCAGGTAGAACTTTGCAGGGGATCACAATTTGTCTGTCCATTTATTGCTGACAAATGTATTTTGACCATCTGTTTCCTAGGAACCCTCTTTTATTAGAAAGGGAAGGTGAGATTCACTCTGTGCCTGTTTGTAACATCTAATTTGTTCCTTCATCTAACAGTGTTTATTCAATTGGGCCTAAGATATGGTTGAGTGGCCAGCATCTAGAGTTAGGTGGCTTTATTCATCTGATACAGACTTGGGTGATGTCATTTGACAAAGGTGATGTTTCATCATTGATTAGTTTATTCATCAGAAGAGTTAAAATTAGGGTGGAGGGAAAATTCAAAATTATCCAAAGCGGCCTGTTCCTGTTTAAAAGTTGAGCTTGACTTTCTAGTTTTACTAAATGTATTATCTCGATATTTTGAGGTGCCATATTCTCTCTGTAGTTTCTTTGGTGGTGGAGTCAGAAGGAGAGTCTGGGAATTCTTTTGGATAGTGGCATGCTGGTGGCTTCAAGGGGCTTGGCGTCAGGAGCCTTGGGTTGAAGTCTGCAACTGCTTGCCTGACCCTGGGTGCATCTCCCAGAGGTTTTGTTTCCTCTTATGAAATTGCCCGCAGATAATGTTCTGCTTGAAGGGGAACTCTCCCATCCTGTTGGTGGGAATGCAAAGTGGTGCAGCCAGTCTGGGAACCAGTGTGGGGGTTCCTCAAAAAGTTAAACATTGAACAACCACATGATCCAGCAATTGCTCTCCTAGGTATTTACCCAAAGGATACAAAAATGCGGATTCGAAGGGGGAACATGCACCATGATGTTTATAGCAGCATTGTCCACAGTAGACAAACTATGGAGAGAATCCCAAAGTCCATGCACTGATGAATGGATAAAGCAGATGTGGGATACATATATATATAACGGAATATGACCCAGCTTCAAAAAGAATGAAATCTTACCATTTGCAAGGATGTGGATGGACCTAGAGTGTATTAAGCTAAGCAAAATCAGTGAGGAAAGACAAATATCCTATGCTCTCACGCTTGTGGAATTTCAGAAAGAAAACAGAGGAACAGAGTTGAGGGGTGGTGAGAGTGGCAAACAAGGAAATAGACTCAACCTTGGAGAACAAACTGAGTGTTGCTGCAGGACAGGGGCGTGGGGGGAAGAGTTAAATCGGTGAGGGGTATTAAGGAGGGCACTTGTGATGAGCACCGGGTACTCCTTGCAGGTGAGGAATCACTAAATCCTACCCCTGAAGCGAATATTCCATCGCATGTGAACTAACTGGAATTTAATAAAAGAAGAAAGGAAAAAGTGTTCTGCTTCATGAAGAGTGAGGTAAAATTGTAGTGATTTGAGCTGTAGTCTTCTATAGATGATATTTGTAAAACACCCTGTTGTAGGATACACTAGTTGCTTATCACATAAGGAGTCCTCAGAAAGCTGCAATGAAAGATTCAGGTCTCAGAGCATGTTCATGTTCCACTGATATGTTACAGTTTGCACAGGTAGGAAAGAAGGTGGAGAGAAAGGCAACAGAAGGGGAAAGTAGGTGTGAACCTTTCATTAGTTAGCGTTATAGCTTTCTCATGAAAGCCTTGCGCCAGTGTGATTTTGGAAGCAGAGAGGTAATCCGGGAGCTGTGCAGGAGATGGGGAGTTGCAGGTCTGGGTAAAGCTGACAGGGGTCCCAGAGGAGAGCTGAATGCATTCTGCAGCAGGGTGTGTTCAGGGTGGGCTCCAGGGGTGGCTGTGGGTCTCCTGGGTGAGACTTGTGACAGGTGAGGGCTGTGTGCAAGTTCCTGGCTGAGGACAAGGGAGACACAGGCGGAGAGCTGGCAGAGAACCTTTTTCTGGGCCACCAGCCTCACCCAACACACACAGCCTCATCTTCTGTCCCTGTCACTCCAATTCAGACTTCTCCGAAGGTGAGTGAGAACACATCAAGAGCATTCTGAACAAAAGGGAAAGCATGTGCAATGGCTCTGGGGCAGGAGAATTCCAGGTATGTCCAGGAGCAGCAAGAAGGCCCTGTGGCCACAGGAGACAGCTTAGGACATGAGCTCAGAGAGGTGACAGAGGGTGACAGAAAGGCATTCCAGGGCTATAACCCCATGAGACCCTGTTTCACTGGGCCATCCTGGCGACAGTGTTGAGAACAGATGACAGAGGGTTGAAGATGGCAAGGCAGGTCAATGACGAAGGTTTTCCAGTTACTCAGCCACTGTGGACCAGACAAGTGGCCTTGGATGGAGTGGTTAGACCTATTCTGGGTCTATTTTGAAGATGGAGCTCACAGGATTTGCTGATGGGTTAGCTATTAGAAGCAGGAGAATGGAGGAATTGGGGTAACTCCCAGCTGTTGTGGGTTGTCCTGATTGAGGGGAAGGAGAGGGTTTCTGGGGGTAGGAGGTAGTCCGTCTTCAGCATGCTGAGGAAGGTGCCTTTCCCAGTGGATCTGCTGAGGTTTGTGTCTGGAAGAACCTTTCACATCTCCTCCCTCAGCATTGCTTAAGTACAATTATCCCCCACTTTTTGAACGTTCACAGTAAGACACTGGGCATTCTTGAAAGAACTACGTTTATTACCCAGCTTCAGTAAGAGGAAGATACCTGAAGAGGATTTTCCTCTTATGAAAAAAGGTGAACAGTGAGAATCGCGTTCAGCATCTCTTTTGGGGAAAAGCACAACAGAGGTGGCATGCACACTAACCAGCTCCTTCTGCTGGGAACCGCTCTCCGCATCCAGCCACCAGCACTTTGAATGGTGTCTGTGAGCCTCTGCTGTGCTTTATCTTCATTTATGCTGGGCCTCCGTTAGAAACTTGTGTCCTGAGGCCTAAGAAAAATAAAAGAGAAGGAATTTTGGAGTCTGAGCACACTAAATGTTCCGTGTAAATTAATGGCCATTCCTTCTTGACACCATTTCTGCTGTGCAAGGTTTGTCAGAAGTCCTGTACTTTTGAAGAGCAGGGAAACCTATACCCCATGCTGTGGATTTAGTTTTAGTCTCCATGCTGGACAGAACATTTCATGACTGTCGGATTTTCTCACTCAAACATTGAGACTTGGACCACCTTCACCCGTTTCTACCACCCCATCCCCGAATCTGGCACCTACCAATCTGCTCTCAGTATCTATGCGTTCAGTATTTGTTTATTCCACGTGGAATGTACATGAGAGCATCTGGTATTGGTCTTCCTGTGTCTGAGTTACTTGGCATAAGGCCCCCAAGGTCTGTGTTTCCATGTCTGGTTCTTGTGAATAATGCTGCAGTGAATGTGGGAGTGCATCTGTCTTTTTGAGGCAGTATTTTTGTGTTCTCTGAATCAATACTCATTAGAGCCATTACTGGGTCATGGGGTAGTTGTATTTATTTTTTCAGGAACCTCCATACCGTTTGTCACAGTGGCTGCACCAATTTCCATTCCCACCAACAGTGCACAGTGTCTCCTCGTCTGCACACCCATGACCCCACTTTTTGTCTGTCTCTGGGACAATTGCTGTTCCAACAGTTGTGAGGGGATAGCCGATTGTGGGTTTGACTGATGTTTCCCTGACGATGATTAGTGATGTCGAACAACTTTTTCTGTCTGTTGGCACCTGTGTGCCATCTTTGGAAAGTATGTATTCACATATACCCCCCATTTTTATACCTTTTTTTGTTTGTTTGTTTTGATTTGTATGAGTGTTGTGTGTATTTTGGATATTAGCCTCTTCTCACACATATGATTCACAGATACATTTTTCATATTGGGTCAGTGGCCTTTTAAGTTTTTGCTGGTTTCTTTTGCCGTGTGGAAGATTTCAGTTTGATGTTGTTCCACTGGTTTATTTTTGCTTTTGTTGTCTTTGCATTTGGTGTCCGATCTGAAGACTCTTTGCCAAAACCAATGTCAAGAGACTTAGTACCTGTGTCTTCTTGGAGGTTTATGGATTCAGATCTTATGTTCAAATCATTCATCCATTAAAAATTTTGTGTGTGGTGTAAGAAAGTGACCCAGCTATATTCTTCTGCATTTAGTGTCCAGTTTGCCTGTTACCGCTCACTGAAGAAACAGTCCTTCCCTCATGGCATATCTTCTGCTGCTGTGTCATAAGTTAGGATCATCTACGTGTGGGTAAGTTTCTGAGCTTTCTGTTCTGTTCCACTGACCTGGTGTCTGTGTTTATGCCAGTACCATCCTGTTTTGATGACAACAGCTTTGTAATCTACCTTGAAATCCAGGAGTGTGTTGACTGCACCTTTCTTTCTCCAGGTTCCTTTGGGTATTTGGGGTCTTTAGTGACTCCATCCAAGTTTGAGGACTGTTTTCTATTTCCTCGAATAATGCCACTGGAATTCAGATAGGGATTTCATCACATCTGTCGATTGCTTTGGGTACGATGGACATGTTCACATAATTAACTCTTCCAGTTAAGGAGCATGGCGTATGCTTCCATTTGTTTGTGTTGCCTTCCAAATCTTTGACCCATACATTCCGCCCCCCTCGACAGATATGTTTTTCATTTCTTTTCTGCCATGTGTTGAGTGTACTATGTCTTTCTCATTTTTGGTTACTTTTATTCCTAGATTTTTTTGATGCAATTGTAAATGGCATTGCTTTTTTAATTTCTCTTTACGATATGTGTCATCAATATACAGAAATGCAAGAAGTTGGGTCATCTGGGTGGCCCCATAGGTGAAGCATCTGCCTTCAGCTCAGGTCATGATCCCAGAGTTCTGGCATTGAGCCCCGTGCTGGGCCCCCGCTTAGCAAGGGTCTGCTTCTCCCTCTTTCTGACACTCCCCCTGCTCGTGGTTTTTCTCTTCCTGTCAAATAAATAAATAAAATCTGAAAAAAAATAAAGACAACAGGTCTCTGTATATTGACATTATATCCTGCAGCTTTCTTGAATTTTTTTATTCTAACAGTTTTTTTTTGTGTGTGTGTGGAATCTTTCGGGTTTTCATGTCATTTGCAAATAGTGACAGTTTTCCTGTATGGATTTCATATCTTTCTCTTTCTTTAAAATGATGTTAGTCACCCTACAGTACTTCATTTGTTTTTGATGTAGTGTTCCATGATTCATTGTTTGCATATAACACCTAGTGCTCATTATGACACGTGCCCTCCTTAATACCCATCACCAGGATAACCCATTCCCCTACCCCTCCCTTTCTGCAACCTTCAGTTTGTTTCCCAGTATCAATAGTCTCTCATGGTTCATCTCCCCCTCTCATTCCCCCTCTTCACTTTTCCCTTCCTTCTCCTAATGTCCTCCATGCTATTCCTTCCATTCCACATAGGAGTGAAACCATATGATAATTGTCTTTCTCTGCTTGACTTAATTTCACTTAGCATAATCCCCTCCTGGTCCATCCATGTTGGTGCAAATGGTGGGTATTCATCCTTTCTGATGACTGAGTAATATTCCATTGTACAGATGACCACATCATCTTTGTCCATTCATCTGCTGAAGGACATCATGGCTCCTTCCACAGTTTGGCTGTTATGGACATTGCTGCTATGAACATTGGGATACTGGTGCCCCTTCTTTTCATTACTCTGTGTCTATGGGGTAAATACCCAGTAGTACAATTGGTGGGTCGTAGGATAAATCTGTGTTTAACGTCTTGAGGAGCCTCCATATTGTTTTCAAAAGTGGCTGTACCAGCTTGAATTCTCACGAGTAGTGTAAGAGGGTTCCCCTTTCTCCACATCCTCTCTGACTTTTTTTTATTTCCTGTCTTGTTAATTTTTTTCAAGATTTTATTTATTTATTCCACAGAGATAGAGACAGCCAGCGAGAGAGGGAACACAAGCAGGGGGAGTGGGAGAGGAAGAAGCAGGCTCATAACGGAGGAGCCTGATGTGGGGCTCGATCCCATAATGCCAGGATCACGCCCCTAGCCGAAGGCAGACACTTAACTGCTGTGCCACCCAGATGCACCCTGCCTTGTTAATTTTAACCATTCTATCTGGTGTAAGGTGGTATCTCATTGTCGTTTTGATTTGTATTTGCCTGATGGCAAGTGATGTGGAGCATTTTTTCATGTGTCTGTTGGCCATTTGTGTTTCCCCTCTGGAGAAGTATCTCTTTGTGTCTTCTGCCCATTTTTTGGGTGTCGAGTTAGAGGAGTTCTTTATAGATCTTGAATACCAGCCCTTTATCTGTAATATCATTTGCAGATATCTTCTTCGATTCCATAGATTGCCTTTTTGTTTTGTTGATCGTTTGCTTTGCCGAGCAGAAGCTTTTTATCCTGATGAAGTGCCAATAGTTCATTTTTGCTTTTATTTCCTTTGCCTTTAGAGACGTGGCTTGCAAGAAGTTGTTGTGTCCAAGGTTGAAGAGTTCTTTTGATTTTGATATGAGACAGGAATCCATTATCTTCCTTTCCTGATTGTATTGGAGTCCTCTTTCTTGGTGAGTCTAGCTAAGTTTGTCAGTTTTGTTTATCTTTCCAAAAAAGGCAGCTCTCATTTTCGTTGTTTTTTTTTTTTTTTGTCTTTTTAGTCTCCTTTGGATTTATTTATGCATTCCTTTTTGTTATTTCCTTATTTCTACTAATTTGGGGCTTTGTTTGTTGTTTTTTTTTCTACTTCTTTACCACATAAATCAGGTTGTTTATTGGAGAGCATTCTCATGGATTGATGAAGACTTGAATTTCTACGAATGTCCCCCATAAAGCTACTTTTGCTGCATCCCATAAGTTTTTGTAGGTTGTCTTTTGCATCAGTGTCAAGGTACTTCTAAAAATTTTTTGTTTTCTTCTTTGACTGTTGGTTGTTCAGTAGCATGTTGTTAAGTCTCCACATATTTTTTTAAGATTATTTGAGTATCTGACAGAGAGTGAGACTGCGAGAGAGGGAACGCAAGCAGGGGGGTGGGAGAGGGAGAAGCGGGCTTCCCACTGAGCAAGGAGCCTGATTCGGGGCTAGATCCCAGGATCCTGGGATCACGACCTGAGCTGAAAGCAGATCCTTAACGACTGAGCCACCCAGGCCCCCCAATCTCCACCTATTTTTGACTGTCCCATTTTTTTCTTGAGACTGATTTCTAGTTTCATATCATTGTGGTTGGACAAGATTTGAAGCAGAAGGTGAAGAGAGCATTCAGATGAAAGGTTTGTTTCCTGGAGGGTTTTTTGAGGCATACCATGAGTTCAGTGGGGATGGAGGAAGGTTTTGTGAGACGGGGGTTGGGGTTAACCCTTGTTAGAATTACTGACTACTACCATGCAGGCTGTGTGCTACTGTTCACACCATAGTCCTGATGGACTTGTACTTCATTAGAAATATTTTCTAGGAGGTGTAGGCATAGCCTTCTCTAAAAGAAAGGTGCCATGTGGGTTTATGGCATGACCCCAGGTCAGCAACCAGGATGTATGGTATTGTGGGGGATCAGAACCAGGCTTTCTGTGCGAATTGACAGAAATGGGGTATGGTGAGCTCCATGACCATAGGTGAGGTCCCAAGTGACCCACTGGGTGTTGGGTTCTGTGGATCTGTCTCATCAAGTGCTGTGGAATTCAGGGACACCCTCCTGTCTGTGGATTTGTGTGGAAACAGGTAGACATCAGTGTCTGGCCTGGCATGAGGGTCGCACTGGACCGCCACCAGAGGTGCAGCGTGCGGGGGAGCCACTGCTTGGTTTCCATGAAAGCTGACCAGGGTCTGTGACCGTGATTCCTAGCAGCTGCAAGGGGAGAGGAGGCCGGGGTGGTGCACACTTCCTAGACTTGTGGTCAGGACTAGTCTGGAGCCCACTGAAGTCAGCCACACCTGACACAGAAGGCACCCAGTTAGTGTAGCTGTGGGCACTGCTCCCATGTTACTTTCAGGCTGGCTCCGTGCTGCCACCTCCTGCTTTTCATCATCATCTTCAAGGTCATGTGCCTCTGTTCTTGCCCCATGGCCTCTGGAGTATTGTCCGTCCTCCATCTGGCCCTCGTCCCTGGTGCCCTGTGCAGTCCGATGACAGGGTAGCCTTCTCGAGACAATCATCTGGCCCTGATGGAACACTTCCATGGATCTCGTGTGATGCGAGGTTGATACCCTGCCCTGGAAGGGGGCTGCAGGTCCCCAATCAGGAGAGCCATGTCTCCCTTTTCAGCATGGCCTCCCCTCCCCTCAGTCTTCTTCAGGGAAACTCTCCCCACTTCCTGAGATGACAGCTCTGAACTTAAAAATGAATGTTATTTTACATATCTCTATGCCTTAGTTCATCCATGGCATGTCTTTCAACCCCGTTAGTGGTTTTTTTTTTAGCAGTTCTGAAGGGCAGTCTGCTCAAGGAGGGGATGACCTGGGTGGGGCAGCTTTCCCTCTCATCTCCCTCAGCATGTCTCTGAGCCCTGGGGCCAGCTGTCCCACTGAGGATTGAGGGACACGAGCCAGCCCTTCCTGAGCCCAGGCTGTGTCAGCTCATAGACTGATGCGTGTCGGAGCGGTGGGCAGCTGGCATGGGCCAGGGGCAGGCAGTGTCTCCTTCTCATTCCTTCCCTCCCTTCCTCACAGAAGTAGCTCAGAGCAGCCTTCAACCCCTGCATCTCCAGATACCTTGACCTGTGCCTCCTGTGTTCAGCTGGTGACCTTGGAGTTTCGCATGGATTCTACCTCCCGTACCCTCTCCTGTAGCAGTTCCTTGATCAGGGGAGGGGTCGGACCCTTGTCTGCTTTTGGTCTTCTTCCTGTCCCGCACCGAGCCCACCGACCGTTTCATCTTCCATGTATGTGCTTGGAAGCAAGCCCATCCACAGAGAACCTATAAGCCAAATGGATCCAGGCAATGAACATTGAAGTAGAGATCCAGAATCCATAATAAACCTGCTCTGAAACCTGTCCCAAAGTCTGTGACTCTCTCACACTGAAACAGAAACAATAATAGCTTTCTGGACTGTGAAGTGATATGTGTCTCTACTTCCAATCTTGAATGCATAGGTGCTGAACCTGGACAGAAAGGGACCATGGCTCCTGTGGGCTGGGATCCACAGTAAGAACGCAGTGAAATCTGAATTTTAGGCATTAAGTGAATAATTATTGTAGAGTGAATCCCAAGTAGGGCTTTTGCACATTGCACAGGAAAAGCTTTTTCAAAGAGTTTTCTGAAAGAAAAATCTTTTTTTAAAATTTATTTTAATTCCATTAGAGCTAACATACAGTGTTACATTCGTTTCAGGTGTACAGTAGAGTGATTCAGTAATTCTATATATTACAAAGTGGTCATCAAGAAAAGTGTCCTCTTAATCCCCTTCATCTATTTCACTCATCCCTCTATCCACCTCCTCTCTGGTAACCATCCGTTTGTTCTCTATTGAAAAGAGTTTGTATTTTGGTGTGTCTCCTTTTTCTCTTTTAGTTATTTATTTTTGTTTGTTTTTTAAATTCCCCATTAGAGTGACATCATATGGGATTTGTCTTTCTCTGACTGACTGATTTTAGTTTGGATAATACTCTCTAGCTCCATCCATGTGGCTGCAAATGGCAAGGTTTCATTCTTTTTCAAGCCGAGTAATACTCCATTGTGTGTGTGTGTGTGTGTGTGTGTGTGTGTGTGTGTGTGTGTGAATACACACATCTATCATCTCATTTGTCAATTTTTCTACAGACACTTGGGTTGCTTCCATATTGTGATATTGTAAATAATAGTGCAAGAAACATAGGGGTGCACGTATCCTTTTTACTTACTGTTTTCCTATTCTTTGGGTAAATACGAGTAGTGTGATTGTTGGATCGTAGGGTAGTTCTATATTTAATTTTTTGAGGAAACTTCATACTGTTTTCCACGGTGGCCACCACAGTTTGCATTCCCACCCACAGTTCACGAGGATTTCCCTTCATCCACATCCTCCCAACACCTGCTCTTTGTTGTGCTTTTGATGTTAGCCATTCTGACAGGTTTGATGTAATACCTCATTGTCCTTTGGATTTACATTTTCCTGATGATGGGTGATGGTGAACATCTTTTCACGGGACTCTTGGCCATTTGTATTTCTTCTTTGGAGAAATGTCTGTCCATGTCTTCTGCCTATTTTTTAACTGGATTATTTGTTTTTTGGGGGGTCGAGTAGAATCAGTTGTATATGTTTTGAACACTATTCCTTTATTGCATATGATCTTTGCAAATATCTTCTCCCTTTGAGTAGGTTGTCTTATGATTTTTACGTTTTCATTGTTCTTCTGCTGTGTGGAAACTTTTTATTTTGCTGTATTCCCAATAGTTTATTTTTGCTTTCATTTCCTTTGCCTCAGGACACAGTCTAGAAAAACGTTGGTATGGTCCATGTCAAGAAGTTACTGTCTTCCCTCCTGTAGGATTTTTATGGATTCAGGTCTCATATTGAGGTCTTGAAACTGTTTTGTGTTTGTCTGTATTGTGTAAGAAAGCAGTCTAATTTCATTCTTTTGTGCGTAGCTGTCTAGTTTTCCCAACACCATTTGCTGTAGAGACTGTCCTTTTCCCTTTTGATATCGTTGCTTGCTTTGTGGAAGATTCATGGACCACATAATTATGGGTTTCTGTCTGAACTTGTATCCTGTTCCTTTGGTCGCTGTTTCTATTTTTGTGCCATACTGTCTTGTTAGGATGACTGCAGCTTTGTAGTATAACCTGAAATCTGAAATAGTGAGTCCTCCAGCTTTGTTTTTCTTTTCCACATTGCACTGTCTGTTCGAAATCTTTAGTGGATCCATACAAATGTTTAGGATTGTTTATTCGAGGTCTTTTGTTCTTTAATTTAAATTCAATTAGCCAACTTACAGTACACCATTAGTTTCAGACGTAGTCTTAAATAAATTTTCAGTCGTGTGTAACACCCAGTGCTCATTGTATCATGTGGCCTCCTTAATGCTACTCACCCAGTTACCCCCCCCCAACTTCTCCAACAATCATCAGTTTCTTGTGATAGTTAAGAGTCCATCATGGGTTTTCTCCCTCTCTGATGACTTCCCATTCTATTTTCCCTTCCTTCCCCTATGGTCTTCTTCCTTGTTTCTGATATTCCACATAGGAGTGAAAGCATATGATCATTGTCTTTCTTTCATTGACTTATTCCACTCAGCATAATACCCTCCAGCTCCACCCATGTCGGTGTGATGGTAAGTATTCATCCTTTCTGATGGCTGAGTAATATTCCATTATATATATATATGATCCACATCTTCTTTATCCATTCATCTGTCCATGATCATCTGCACTCCTTCCACAGTTTGTCTATGATGGACATTGCTGCTATGAACACTGGGGTGCATGTGTCCCGTCTTCACTACATCTGTCTCTTTGGGGTCGATACCCCGTAGTGCAATTGCTGGGACATAGGGTAGCTTTATTTATAACTTCTTGAGGAAACTCTGTACCATTTTCAAGAGTGGCTGTACCGCACTGCATTCTTACAGGGGTGTAAGAGGGTTCCCGTTTCTCCACATCCTCTCCAAGATGTGTAGTTTCATGTCTTCTTATTTTTAGATATTCGGCCTCGTGTGGTAGGGCATCTATAGGGGTTTAGATTTCCATTTCCCTGAAGCCAAGTGATATGAAGCATTTATGCATGTATCTTTTGGTCACCAGTATGTCGTCATCATTGAAATGTCTTCCCATTTTAATCCATCTCAAGACCTAAAGCTGGGTAAGGCACTGAAGCTGGATGATGCCATCGGTTGGACGTGTGGAGAATTTCAAAAGATCTCCGTGGAGAGCAAGTTTAAAGGTCAGTGTGAAGCTACTAATTGGATCCGGGGAGATCTCTGAAAGTGGGGGTTGACTGGGATGGGCTGAGGGGGGCCCTCCGATTTTCCTATGAATCCTTGCTGCAGCCCCAAATGGACAGTTTCCTCCTGTGGGGCAGGCTGAGTCCTCTAGTCGTACAGAGGTGAGCCCAATGCCTGGTGCCTTGGAGGCAGGCAAACGGGGAGGGACCCTCAGCAGAAGACCCAGAGTTAGGTTAGGCCTCAAGAGACAGCAGGTCCGAACTGCCCAGTGTTCAGATAACTCCCAGGCCGAGTGAGATGAGGGCACAAGGGCGGGTGAGTGTGAGCCTGAGGTTCCATCCGGAAGGGCCCACAAAGGTCGGGGTTCAGCAGAAGGAGCTCTCAGGGGGTGCCCCAATTCTCTTGCCCTGAATGCTCTGTTGTGCCCCAAAATGGTACAGTTTACTGTGGGTTGCAGGCTGAGTCCTACGGTGGGTCTTGGGTGTCCCCAATCCGCTGGAGTGGGGTGCCAGGACCCCGGGGAGGGGCCCCTCTGTGGCCAACCTTGGGTAAGGGTTAGTGTTCAGGAGCCCGGCAGGGACAATCTGCAGGCTGTGCGGCAAGCTCTGTGGAGGGCTGAGAGGAGGCCATTGGGGAGGGTGCACATGGGCCTCAGGGTTGGGGCACGGGGGGCTGCCAAAGGATGGGGATGGGCTCCGGGGGCCTCCCCAAGTTCTCGTGCCCTGTAGGCTCTGTAGAGCCCCAAGGGGCACGGTTTCCTGTCGGGTGGCAAGCTGAGTCCTGCGGTGGGGCACAGGTATCCCAATTACCCGGGTCTGTGGTGTAAGGCTCCTGGGGAGGCCCCCAAACCCACGGCAGACCTAGGGCTAGGGATAGGCCCAGGAGCCCCGCAGGCCCGATCTGTTGGCTGTATGGCGAGCTACACGGGCTGAGGTGAGGATGTGGGGAGAGTGAGCATGGGCCTCAGGGTTGGGGTGCGGGAGGCCACCGAAGTTCGCTGGTGGCTCAGGAGGGCCCTCCTGGTTCTCCCGCCCTGAATGCTCTATGGCCTCCCAAGGCACACGGTTTCCTGCAGGGTGGCAAACTGAGTCCTGCTGTGGGGCTCAGGTGTCCCGAATCCCCGCGGCTGCGGCTCCAGGCTCCTGGGGAGGGGCCCCTCCACAGATGAACTATGGTTAGGGTTGGGGCCCAGGAATCCCGCAGGCCAGATCTGCCCACTATGTGGCAAGCTCCGCCCTGGGCTGAGTTGAAGGTGCGGGGTGGGGTGAGCATGGGCTTCACGGTTGAGTTTAGGGATCGCCGAAGTTCGCCGGGGGCTCTGGGGGCCCTCCTGGTTCTTCCGCCCTGAATGCTCTACAGCCTCCCAAGGGGCACAGTTTCCCGTGGGCTGGCAGGCTTTATCCTTCAGTGGGGCTCAGGTGTCCCCAGTCCCTGGGGCTGCGGCACCGGGCCCCAGGGGAGGGGCCCTACCCAGCCGACCTAGGGTCAGGTGTAGGCCCCAGGAACCCGGCAGGCCTGATCTGCCGGCTCTGCGACGAGTTCGGTGGCAACCTGAAGGGAAGGCGTGGGGCGGGCTGAGTGTGGGCCTCAGGGTTGGGGTGTAGGGGCCACCGAGGATCCCTGGGGGCTCAGGGGGGCCCTACCAGTTCTCTTGCATGGGATGTTCTGTGGCGCCCCAATGGGCATGGTTTCCTGAGGGGTGGCAGGCTGA
This sequence comes from Ursus americanus, assembly GCF_024610735.1. Lineage (NCBI taxonomy): Eukaryota > Metazoa > Chordata > Mammalia > Carnivora > Ursidae > Ursus > Ursus americanus. The sequence continues at coordinate 531,260 of NW_028273679.1, forward strand.
GTCCCGTGGTGGGGCTCAGGTGTACCCAATCCCTGGGGTTAGGGTACAGATTAGGGTATGGGTTGAGGTTAGGGTATGGGTTAAGGTTAGGGTATGGGTTACGGTTAGGGTATGGGTGAGGGTAGGGGTTAGGGTTTGGGTAAGGAGAGGGTACGGGTTAGGGTTGGGTTTTGGGGTTACAGGTTAGAGGTTATGGGTTAGGGTACAGATTAGGGTTTAGGGTACGGGTTAGGGTTTAGGGTTCGGGTTTAGGGTTAGGGTTAGGGTTGGAGTACGGGTTAGGTTTAGGGTATGGGTTAGGTTTAGGGTATGGGTTAGGGTACGCATTAGGGTACGGTTTAGGGTACAGGTTAGGGGACGGTTTAGAGTAAGTGTTGGCGTACGGATTTGGGTACGGCATAGGGTACGGATTAGGGTTAGGGTACGGGTTAGGAAACACGTTAGGGATTGGGATTGGGTACGGTTTAGGGTTAGGGTATGGGTTAGGGTACGGGTTAGGGTACAGATTAGGGTTAGGTATGGGTTAGGGTATGGGTTAGGGTCCAGGTTAGTGATAGGGTACGGGTTAGTTTATGGGTTAGGGTACGGGTTAGGGTATGGGTTAAAGTTAAGGTAAGGGTACTGGTTAGGGTTAGGGTAAGGGTTACAGTTTAGTGTTTAGGGTTACGGTTAGGGTATGGGTTAGGGTTAGGTTATGGGTAGGGTTAGGGTACGGGTTATGGTATGAGTTAGGACATGGGTTAGTGTCAGGTTTTAAGGTTTAGGTTAAAGTTAGGGTATGGGTTAGGGTACTTGTTAGGGTTACGGTTAGGTTTAGGGTACGGTTTAAGTTACGGGTTAGGGTACAGTTTAGGGTTAGGGTTAGGGTATGGGTTAGAGTACGTTTTAGGGTTACGGTTAGGGTTAGGGTACAGGTTAGGTTTAGGGTTAGGGTACAGGTAGGGTTAGGGTTAGGGTACGGGTTAGGGTTAGGTTTAGGGTTAGGTTACGGGTTATGGGTAGGGTTAGCTGAAGGGGTAGGGTTAGGGGTTAGGGTTAGGGGTTAAGTTTTAGGGTTTAAGGTTAGGTGTTAGGGTTTAGGCTTAGGGTTAGACCCCAGTAGGCCAGCAGGACCGATGCGCCTGCTGTGCGGGGAGCGGAGGAGTGGGACGAGGTGAGGGCGCTGGCGAGCAGGAGTATGGTATCCAGCGTTTTGGCGCAGGAGGCCTTTGAACATTGATAGAGGCTCGGAGGGCCCTGCCCGTTCTCCCGCCCTAAATGACCAGTGACGCCCCAGCGGGCCGATGTCGACGGGGTGGCAGGGTGAGTCCGGCACTGCAGCTCGGGTGTCCCCAATCCCCGGCTTTGGTCACCAGTCCCCTTGTGAGGGCCCCCTCTGGGGCCAATCTAGTGTTAGGGTTAGCCCCCAGGAGGCCAGCAGGCCCCATACGCCAGCTGTGCGGTGAGCGGAGGGGCGGGCCATGGTGAGGGACTGGCGAGCTGGAAGGTGGTACCCAAAGTTTTGGCGCCGGGGGCCCTCGAATGTCGCCGGGGACTCAGAGGGCCCTGCCCATTCTCCTGCCCTGAATGAGTGGCGGCTCCACTAGCAGCCCGAGTGGTGGCGGGGTGGCAGGGTGGGTCTGGCGCTGAGGCTCGGGGCTCTCCAATGCCAGACGTTGCAGCACGAGGCCCCTTGGGAGAGGCCCCTTGGGGGCCGACCTAGGGTAAAGGTTAGCTCCTGGAGGCCGTAGGCACAATCCGCAGTCTGGGGCGAATGGAGACGCGGTCGAAGATCAGGGCGCTGGCGAGCAGGAGAGTGGGCCCCAGCCTTTTGGCGCTGGGGGCCTTCGAAGGTCACCGGGGCAGGGAGGGCCCTGCCCATTCTCCAGCCCTGAATGATCGGCGGTACCCTAGTGGCCCGGGTGTGGGTGGGGCGGAACGGTGAGTCCAGCGTTGTGACTCAGGGGTCCCCAATCCCTGGCGTTCGGCGGCAGTCCCTTTGGGAGGGGCCCCTTGGAGGCCGACCTAGGGTTAGGGTTAGCCCCCAGGAGGCTGGCAGGCTCGATCCACCGGCTCCGTGGCAAATGGAGGGGTGGGCCAAGGTGAGGTCGCTGGCGAGCGGAAGCGTGGGCCCCAACATTTTGGCTCGGTGGGCCTTCGAATGTCGCAGGGGGCTCGGAGGGCCCTGCTCGTTCTCCCGCCATGAAGGACCGGTGACGCCCTTAGCTCCCTGGGTGGCAGCGGGGTGGCAGGGTCAGTCCTGCACTGGTGCTTGGGTTTCCCCAATCCCCAGCGTTGCGGCGCCAGGCCCCTTGGGAGGGGCCCCTCGGGGACTGTCCTAGGGTTAGGTTAACCCCCAGGAGGCCGCAGTCCAGATCCGCCGGCTGTGCAGTGAGCGGAGGGATTGACCGTGGTAGGGCTCAGTCGAGCGGTAGCGTGGTACCCAGCGTTTTGGCGTGGGGGCCTTCTTATTTTACCAGAGGCTCGGAGGGCCCTGCCGGTTATCCCGCCCTGAATGCCTGGCGGCACCCCTAGCGGCCCACGTGGCGGCGGGGCGGCAGGGTGAGCCCGGCGCTGGGGCTTGCAGGTCCCCAATCCCTGCCGTTGCGGCACCAAGCCTCTTGGGAGGGGCCACTCTGGGGCCCACCTAGGGTTACGGTTAGCCCCGAGGAGCCCGGGAGGCAGGATCTGCCAGCTGTGTGGCTAGAGGGGGGGCAGGCCGAGGTGAGGGCGCTGTAGAGCGGGAGCATGGGCCTCAGCGTTTTGGCATGGGGGACCTACGAATGTCGCCGGGGGCTCGGAGGGCCGTGCCCGTTCCCCCACCCTGATTGGCCGGCGGCGCCCCAAGTGCCCCGGGTGGCGGCAGAGGGGCAGGTTGAGAACATCGCTGGGGCTTGTGGGTCCCCAATGTCTGGCGTCGCGGTGCCAGGCCCTTTGGGAGTGCTCTTCGGGGGCCGACCTAGGGTTAGGGTTAGCCCCCAGGAGGCCGGCAGTCCGGATACGATGGCTGTGGGGCGAGCGGAGGGGTGGGCCGAGGTGAGGGTGCTGGGGAGCGGGATTGTGGGCCCCTGCATTTTGGCGCTGGAGGCTTCAAATGACGCTTGTTTCTCCAGGGCCCTGTCCCTTCTACCGCCCTGAATGACCAGCGGCGCCCCTAGCGGCCCGTGTGGCAGTGTTGTGGGAGGGTGAGTCTGGCTCTGGGGCTTGGAGTCCCAGATCCCAGGCTTAGTGGCACCAGGACCCTTGGGAGGGGCCCTAGGGTTAGGGTTAGCCCCAAGGAGACCGTCAGGCCCAATCCGCACACTGTGCGGCAAGCGGAGGTGCGGGCCCAGGTGAGGGCGCTGGGGAGCAGGAGCGTGGGAACCAGCGTTTTGGCGTGGGGAGCCTTTGAAGGTCACCGGTGGCTCAGAAGGCCCTGCCCTTCTCTCGCTCTCTATGACCGGCTGCACCCCTAGCGGCCCGGGTGGGTACAGTGCTGCAGGGTGAGTCTGGCTCTGGGGCTCTGAGTCACCAATCCCCAGCATTGCAGAGCCAGGCATCTTGGGATGTCCCCACAGGGCCGACCTAGGTTTTGGTTAGCTGCCAGGAGCCCAGCAGGCCCTATCCACCAGCTCTGAAGCAAGCGGAGGGGCGGGCCGAGGTGAGGGCACTGGCGAGCAGGATCCTGGGAGCCAACGGTTTTGCACGGGGAGCCTTCAATGGTCAGCGTGGGCTTGGAGGGCCCTGCCCGATCTCCTGCCCTGATTGACCGGCGGGGCCTCTAGTGGCTCGGGTGGCTGAAGGGCAGCAGGGTGAGTCCGGCACATGGGCTCGGGGTCCCCATCCCCAGTGTTGCGACGCCAGGCCCCTTGGGAAGGGCCCCTCGGGGGCCGACCTATGGTTAGGGTTAGCCTCCAGGAGCGCCGCAGGCCCGATACACCACCTGTGCGTCGAGCGGAGAGTTGGGCCGAGGTGAGGGTGCTGGTGAACATGAGCCTGGGCCCAAGCGTTTTGTTTCGGTGTGCCTTCGAATGTCGGCAGGGGTTCGGAGGGCCCTCCAGTTCTCCCACCCTGAATGAATGGCGGCGCCCCTAGCGGCCCATGTGGGGTGGGGCGGCAGCGTGAATCCGGCGCTGGGGCTTGGGGGTCCCCAATCCCTGGCGTTGCGGCGTCAGGCCCCTTAGGAAGGGACCTTCAGGGGCTGTCCTAGGGTTAGTGTTAGTGCCCAGGAGGCCGGCAGGCCCGAGTCGCTGGCTCTGCGAAGAGTGGAGGTGTGGGCCGAGTTGAGGGTGATGCAGAGCGGGAGCGTGATCCCCAGCGTTTTGGCGCCCTGGGCCTTCGAATGTTGCCATGTCTCGAAGGGCCCTGCCTGTTCTCCTGCCCTGAATAACCAGCAGCGCGCTTTGTGGCTCCGTTGGCGGTGGGGTGGCAGGGTGATTCCCGTGCTGCAGCTCAGGTTTCCCCAATCCCCGGCGTTGCAGCACCACGCCGCTTGGGAAGGGCCCCTCGGTGGTCGACCTAGGGTTAGAATTTGCCCCCAGGAGGCCGGCAGGCCTGATCCGCGGGCTCTACTACGAGCGGAGGTGCGGGCCGAGATGAGGATGCTGGCGAACAGGAGGGTGGGCCCAACCGTTTTGGCGCGGGGGGCCTTCGTAGGTCGCCGGGGGCTCGGAGGGCCCTACACGTTCTCCCGCCCTGAATGACCGGCGGCGCCCCTAGCGGCTCGGCTGCTGGCAGAGTGGTAAGGTTAGTCTGGTGCTGGGGTTCGGGGGTCCCCAATCCCCGCATTGCGGTGCCAGGCCCCTTGGGAAGGGCCCCTCGGTGGTCGACCTAGGGTTAGGGTTAACCCCCAGGGGGCCGGCAGTCCCGATCCACCCATTGGGTGGCGAGCGGAGGGGCGGGATGAAGTGAGGGTGCTGACGAGTGCGAGCCTGGACCCAAGCGTTTTGGTGCGGTGGGCCTTCGAAGGACAAGGGGGGCTCGGAGGCCCCTGCCCGTGCTCACGCCCTGAATGACCAGCGGCGCCTCTAGAGGCCCGGGTGTCAGCGGGGCAGCACGGTCAGTCCGGCGCTGGAGCTCATGGTTCAGCAGTCCCAGGCGTTGAGGCGCCAGGACCCATCGGACGGGTCCCTGGTGGGCCGACCTAGGGTTTGAGTAACCCCCCTGGAGTCGGGCAGGCCTGATCCGCCCTCTGTCGGGCGAGCGAAGGGGCAGGCCTAGGTGAGGGCGCTGGCGAGCGGGAGCATGGGCCCAAGCGTTTTGGCGCGGGGCGCCTTCAAATGTCACCATGGGCTAGGAGGGCCCTGCCCGTTCTCATACCCTGTATGACCGGCGGCGCCCCTAGAAGCCCAGATGGTGGCGGAGCGGCAGGTTGAGTCCGACGCTAGGGCTCTGGGGTCCCCAATTACCAGCGTTGTGGCCCCAGACCCCTTGAGAGGGCCCCCTTGGGTGCCGACCTAGGGTTAGGGTTACCCCAGGAGGCCAGTAGGCCCGATCTGCCAGCTGTGCAGTGAGCAGAGGGGCGGGTTGAGATGACGGCGTTGGCGAGCGGGAACGTGGGCCCAAAGTTTTGGAGCGAGGGGCCTTCGAAGGTCACCAGGGGCTCAGAGGGTCCTGCCCGTTCTCCTGCCCTGAATGACCGGGGGTGCCCCTTGTGGCCCGGGTGGTGGTGGGGGGCATGGTGAGTCCGGCGCTGGGGCTCAGGAGTCCCCAATCCCCCTCGTTGCAGCGCCAGGCCCCTTGGGAGGGGCCACTAGGGGGCAGACCTAGGGTTTGGGTTAGCCCCCAGAAGGCCCCCAGGCCTGATCCGCCAGCTGTGTGGCGAGCGGGGGGGAGGGCCGAGGTAAGGGCGCTGGCGAGCCAGAGCGTGGGCCCAAGCGTTTTGGTGCGGGGGTCCTTCGAAGGTTGCCGTGGGCTCGGAGGGCCCTGCCCATTCTCCTGCACTGAATGACCAGCGGCACCCCTAGCGGCCCGGGTGGCAGCGGGGCAGCACGGTGATTCCGGTGCTGAGGCTCGGGGGTCCCTAATACCCGGCGTTGCGGCGCCAGGCCCCTTGGGACGGGCCCCTCGGGGGCTGACCTAGGGTTAGGGTTAGCCCCCAGGAGACTGGCAGGCTCGTTCCACCCATGTGCAGAGAATGGAGGTGTGGGTCCAGGTGAGGTAGCTGGCGAGCGGGAGCATGGGTCAGAGCATTTGGCTTTGGCTCGGGGTGCCTTCGAAGGTCGTAGGTGGCTCAGAGGGTCCTGCCCGTTCTGTCGCCCTGAAGGACTGGCGACGCCCCTAGCACCCCATGTGGCAGCGGGGCGGCAGGGTGCGTCTGGTGCTGGGACTTGGGGTCCCCAATCCCTGGCATGTGGCACCAGGCCACTTGGGAGGGGGCCCTTGGGGGTGACCTAGGGATAGGGTTAGCCCCCAGGAAGCCAGCAGGCCCGATCCACCAGCTCTGCAGCGAGCGGAGGGGTGAGCCGAGGTTAGGGCGCTGGCGAGCAGGAGCGTGGAAGCCAGAGTTTTTGTGCGGGCGGCCTTCGAAGGTCGCAGGGGGATCAGAGGGCCCTGCCCGTTCTCCCTTCCTGAATGACTTCCCACACCCCTAGCGCCCTGGGTGATTGCGGGGTGGCAGAGTGAGTCCAGCACTGGGGGTCGGGGGTCCCAAACCCCTGGCATTGCGGTGCCAGGCTCCTTGGGAGGGGCCTCTCGGGGGCCGACCTAGGGTAAGTGTTAGCCTCCAGGATTCCAGCAGGCCCCTTCCGCCAGCTCTGCGGCAGGCAGAGGGGCAGGCCGAGGTGAGGGCACTAGCGAGAGGGAGTGTAGGCCCAAGCGTTTTAGCGCGGGTGGCTTCAAAGTTCGCCGGGGGCTTGGAGGGCCCTGCCTGTTCTCTCGCCCTGAAAGACTGGCGGCGCCCCTAGCACCCCGGGTTGCTGGGGGGTGGCAGGGTGACTCCGGCGCTGGGCTCGGGTGTCCACAATCCCCGGTTGTGGCGCCAGGCCCCTTGGAAGGGGCCCCTCGGGGGCCGACCTAGGGTTAGGGTTCATCCCCAGGAGGCCGGCAAGCCCAGCGCTACGTGGCTCTGGCAATGTAACAAAAATGCCATACACTTATCTGTAAGAAATAACAGTGTACAGGAACCCTCTTAGCCCTAACATCATCCTTTGTGAATATGGAAGCCAGCCCCAAAGTGGTTGTGGAAGTCTGACGAAAAGGCTAAGCACTTTTCTCTGAGTCACCACACTATACAGGAAAGACCAATGTACATCATCTTTCACGAGTAGGAAGCATTAATGAAAAGGTTCTGGAATCTCGAGGACTCTGACCCATCCTTATTGGTAATAAACCACCGTGTACAGGAAAACACCTTCAACTCTCATCAGCCTCCTCAATCCTGATTCCGATTCAACTTTGGGTGTGTAGGACTAGGGAAATGTCCACATCTTATTGCTAAGAAAGAACGATGTCAGGGTAATGCCCTTCAAGTCACCTCAGCCTTCCTGAAGACGGAAGCAGGAATCAAGGTGGTTATGTTACCATGAGGTAAGGAAGATGAGCATATAAGTGAGAAACAACAGTTGGCAGGACCTCTCTTCCAAGGAACAGTATCTTTGCTTAATATTGAATCCCTATGGTAAGTGGTTGTGGGCATTTGTGAGGTCAAAATCTTGAGTGTTTTGTAAAACCTCTTGGCCATTCACAGATGAGACTAAGGTAGTTGGGGACTCCTAGGCAGTGATTTGTCCACTGTCAAAAATATGAAAAGATAAAAGAGACAGATGAGGTCTCCTCAGGCATTGTCCTTTATCCTCATCCTCCGTGAGGATGGCCATCTCCGGACAGCTCAGTGGCAGGGTCTCATTCACAATGGGGACATCTGTTCCTCACAGACATCAGGCAGGGAAATGGATTTGGTTCTCTGTGCCAGCCCAGCCACAGCTGAGTGTCACAGCACCCTCTCGTGGGCTCATAAGAGTTTCACTGTCACCAGGCAGGTCATTGTATTTGATAAACCACTGTGAGAGTTTGCAATTGCCTTCATCTACAACCTCCTAGAGGCAAATGCAGGTGTCTGGTACCATGTGAAGTCATGTGAAGGCATTGTGAGAAAGTGTCCTTTTGCTTAAGAAAAACATGGCTGGGGCTCCTGGCTGGCTCAGCCAGTTAAGCATGTGCCTTTGGTTCAGGTTATGAACCCAGGGTTCTGGGATCGAGCCCGGGCTCCCTGCTCAGCTGGAAAGGAGTTAGGGAAATAGCTTAGAACCCACAGAGAATGTGAATAAAGGGGAGTGAAATGGAACTTGGTCTGTGTTTTGCTTTAGGGATTGGAAGTTAGTTTTTTCTCAATTGTGATTATTCTTGAAACAGAAAAGCTGTATTGTTTTTTTTTACCTTTTTTTCTAATAACAATTTTTTATTATGATATGTTAGTCACTATACAGTATTTCCTTAGATTTTGATGTAGTGTTCCGTGATTCATTATTTGCATATAACACCCAGTGCTCCATGCAATATGTACCTTCCTTAATACCCATCACTGGCCCATCCCAATCCCCCACCCCTCTCCCCTCTGAAGTCCTCAGTTTGTTTCCCAGAGTCCATAGTCTCTCGTGGTTCATTCCCCCTTCTGTTTAGGGTCCATTGTCTAAAGGGACAGACAGTGGAAGTTCACCAAATATAAGATCGAAATTTCATTGTTCATTATAGATGCTGCCAAGTAGTTCCCAGACATTTCATTCTACTGTAGTAATTCATTATACCTGTGCAGGTGCATGTGGAAGATAACTGATGCATGTTTAGTGGTAATAAAACACGCCCCTCAGTAGTAAAATAGTAGAGGATGCACATGTGTAAAATTATTCGACTGCAGCTTCCATGCTTTGCCTTTGGTTCCTTATTATCTATGAAATTGGACAATTTTTGTTCTCTAGGCTTAAAACTCATTGTCAGTATTTAGAGTTTTTCAATGCTGATCTTCTCCTGTATAAGTTACCAAAAACCTAAAATATGTATGAACTTTAAAAAACGCTATATTGAAAATGACAGCAGGGAAGTTCCATTTTGTGAATATTGTGTCAATAGATCTCTATTTTGACATCAGTGTTCATTAGAAATGATGACATTTCATGTGAGTATAAATATCAATGTGAAAAAGAAAAGGTAGGAAGAACCTTGAATGTTTAAGTAATTGCTGAAATGACAGGTGTGTGTGTGTGTGTGTGTGTGTGTGTGTGTGTAATTGATTATCAGTGAATGGTTCACCTTCTTGTAGGGCCTCCGAGAGAGCCCAGGTGAACCTTTCAATGAGTTGGTATCTGTTTTCAGAACATGGGAATCTCTTAGTCCAATAGTCAATCAGGCAAGCTTTGAGGTCCTGAAGAGTTTCAGTCCTCAGAGATGGTGTTGCAGACCCTTGTGAGCAAACCCTAGGTATGCTCAGAGCCCTCATTAGCTGGTACCAACGTGTGACGATTTCAGACAACATTTCCCAAAGAAGTACCTCTTGAGTCTCTGTCCTTGTCAGTTCCCTACACTTCCTTACACTAGTTATGTGTTCAGTGTGTTTCAGGATAATCCCCACATGTGATTTTTGCTATTTCCTACTAGTCCTATCTGTTTCTCATCTTCTTCTTTTATGGTAGGGGTTGGGAAGCAACCTGTGTGGTGTAGGAAGGGGTGTGGTAGTTGTCTGCCTTCAGAGGACCGAATGCTGCCTAAAAATTGTACTGTAGTTTGAGGTCAATTGTCCATCCTCTGAGTGTCAGGAATTCCATCACTTTACTTTGATGCTAGTCTGTTCTTCAAGCTTTCCTCAGAAATAAGGACGTCATCCATCTAGGGAATACTGGTTTGTGTGTATGTTTTCATTTTAGGAAAGGCCTTGCTGCTCCTGAAAATAATACTGTAGAGCACCCTTTCCTGTTCTTATTGGCCATCAGTCAATCTTTTGTGAAGTATTTGTTTATAAATAGACTTTTTATGGTTGATGAGCAGGAATTCTTTATTGACAAGTCTTTGTCAGTGTGTGTATTGCAAATCTTTACTTCCCAGCCTGCGGTTCACTTTTTCATTTTCATATGGTCATAAGATAAGGAGAAATGTCACATTTTTATGAAGTCCCACTGAATTCTTTTAAATGGTTAGTGCACCCTATGTCCTACCCCAAGATTGACAGGTTCTATGGTTTCTTTCAGAAACTGTCCAATGGGAAGCTACAATCCATCTCAAATTTATAAATTGCATTTTTAATTCTAAGGGTATTTATAGACTGTTTTGGATTTTCTATGTACACAATCGTATTATCTGTGAATAGTCACAATTATCCCCTCAATTCTTATACTTTTTGTTTCTCTTGCCTTCTAACACTGGTAGACTCTACGATGCCACGTTGAATAGAGCAGCATTGTTGAAGATTTTAATATACCTTTCTCAATATCTGACAGAAAAAGCAGACAAAACATTGGTAACAAATGTGACCTAATTGACATATAGGGAACATTCCATAATAAGTGCAGAATACATTATTTTCAAGTGGTCATAGACTCTTTACCCAAATAGATGATAGGTGGGGCCACGAATCAAGTCTACAAATGTTAAACCCTGAAATTAACTAGATTCTATTCTTAGACCACAGGCGAATTGAGCCACAGTCATAGCGAAAAGAAAACCAGGAAGTCCTTCAATGTTTAAAAATTAAATGGAACTTTGCTACATATCCTAAAGGTGAGAGAGGGAATCTCAATGGAAATTCTGAACCTTTTCTACGTGAGGGCTCACACACAATGGCACTTTCTTTGTGAAGAGCATAATAATAACCTAGCCAGGAGTTGAGCCTTAAGTCAGAGTTCTGCCTGCCCCAGCCACACCTGGCAGCCTTGGCCTGTGGTCCGCCTCAGCTGTGCTTTCTGGTGGCCCTGAGCTAAGGGGGTCAACATGGCCATATGGAAATGGGAAGCTCCCCACTCATAGTGATGGCGGTTCCCCCTCCCCAGCTAACCTTTCTGGTGGCTCTGAGCTAAGGGGGTCAACATGGCCGTATGGAAATTAGAAGCTCCCCACTCTTATTGATGACGTTGCTATCGTATCGTCCTCACCAGTCCAACAACATGATTTCTGAGTGAACTATGACACAAGTGTGACTTCTTGGCCTTCCTTCAGGTTTGAAAATCATCTGGTGAGTCATCTATTAGAAATATGGATTCAACATGTGTTCTTTCTTCTGGAAAAGAAATAGAACCAATAGCAATTAGGGCTTCCTGAGCACCTGTACTTGAGAGACATCATACTGGCTCTTTGTAGCATTCTGCCTCTTAAACTTCTCAACTAGGGTGTAGATATTTTTAGGCACATTTTCAGGTGGTTAGACAGGGACTCGGATGATATGAGTCACAGAGGATTTTAGTGTCAGAAACCTAAGTGGGATCCCCAAATTGACTCCAAATCCCTTGTTGTTTCATACAGGGTACTATTTCCCTCTTATCTCTGGTCTTCTCGATCTGGAAACCTATCAAGTATCAGGATTTTCGTGTCATGTGGACAACTGGAACGAATTCAGCGGGCCTTTCACCTCTGCCCATGGTGATTATTAAGATCATTATCTCAGTGGAGGACCTCTGGGTAAGATACTCAAAGATCCTTAGGAACAGAGACAGTATAATATTTTTCTGGTATTAAAGTTACTGAAACCAACTATCTTTTTTAGTCCATTCAGGCTCTGGTATGTTCAGAGGGTGCTGTAAAACAGGTCTGAAATAGTATTTAAAAGCACTCAGCTCAGCCTCTTCTACAAAGTGAGCCAATGCTTATAAACATGGCTAAAATATTCCCTTACCTACGATGACTTCCCAGCCATCGTAGTGTTTATATGGTATGACTGTGACTTACATTAGTCAACATTTGCAGAGAAAGAACTTAGTGCATCCAGTGGGCACTTCATGTTGAAATTAGTTTGTGACAACGAGCTACTGTGTTTTATTCTGCAGTACAAATGAATAGTGCCAGACATCTCTAAGGTGTCTAGCAGTTCTACAATTCTGATTTTAAGTGGTCTGTGTGCTTCAGAGATTTGGGCAGGAGAAGGGCAGGAGCCCAGAGACTGTGAACACTTCTGTTACCTGTGCTGACCATGGAGCAGGTAGCCTTCTGTGGGCATCATTTTGATTTCTTGGTACTCTTGTGAAAGGTGCTTTTGTCTCAAATTCCTCCATTTTAGAAGTAATTATAATGATGAAAGTAATTTTTATCTTATATCATCTGTGGGCGCTGATCCTGGGCTCCCAGGGAAGTTATCCCTTTACATTTTACCCGGCTCAAAATGACTAGGCAAAACCTCAAAGCATGGGCCTTGTTTCTGCCCCAAGCATGTTGTACATCTGCTTTGAGAAGAAAACAATAACCAAAAATGCCAACATAAAGATAAGAAAAAATAAAGAACCTCTTTGGCTCCCACAAGATTAAAGTCATACTGACATGTACATACTGAAAACATAAGAAAGAGTCTGTCACTTTCTGGAATCTAAGAAGATCCTCATTGTGGTGTGTAACTCTGTATGTAAAACAAAACAGAAAAAAATACATAAGCGTGCCCCAAAAGTTCCTTCCCCGGAGCACTCCCTTCTTGGTGAAGATTGTGTCTCCCAGGCAGCTGTCCTGACTTGGGTTTGAATAGAGGTCTCTTCCTTTCTCTCTAAAATGTTTTTAAAAGTTCATTCATGCAATGTCGACAATAACAGTGTTTTCTATTTAAGTGAGAAATAAATGTTCCACTCTATTTGCATTGGGAATAGACGAATTGAGGGTTTCTTTAGAAGAGTAAGTCTGCTTTCCAGAAAAGGCAAGGACATTGGTGTATTGAGAATGAAGATAATTACTGCTAAACAACAAGTATGTGTTGCCCCTTCGCCCAGAAACCGAAGCAGATGTGCAGGCTTTAGGTTAGAGGTGGCTTCTTCTCCCCAGCTGACAGCACTTCTCTGCTCTGGCTCCAAGAAACCCGAGGTTTTGAACGTCACCATCTGAGTCAGCAAGGAAGCTTGTCACAGGACGCCAGTGTTCAGAGAAAGCACAGGTATGTTTGGCAAAATGTCCTATCTATGTCAGGGCTGGAGGTAAAACCTCTCATTATCCCAAAACCTCCTGGGCTTTTCTCTTTTCTCTAGTTGAGCCACAAAGTAAAATTGAAGTAGCTGTCAGCATTCTGGGTTTGGTGCAAGAATTACTTAGTTTCCCTGCAGGTAGAACTTTGCAGGGGATCACAATTTGTCTGTCCATTTATTGCTGACAAATGTATTTTGACCATCTGTTTCCTAGGAACCCTCTTTTATTAGAAAGGGAAGGTGAGATTCACTCTGTGCCTGTTTGTAACATCTAATTTGTTCCTTCATCTAACAGTGTTTATTCAATTGGGCCTAAGATATGGTTGAGTGGCCAGCATCTAGAGTTAGGTGGCTTTATTCATCTGATACAGACTTGGGTGATGTCATTTGACAAAGGTGATGTTTCATCATTGATTAGTTTATTCATCAGAAGAGTTAAAATTAGGGTGGAGGGAAAATTCAAAATTATCCAAAGCGGCCTGTTCCTGTTTAAAAGTTGAGCTTGACTTTCTAGTTTTACTAAATGTATTATCTCGATATTTTGAGGTGCCATATTCTCTCTGTAGTTTCTTTGGTGGTGGAGTCAGAAGGAGAGTCTGGGAATTCTTTTGGATAGTGGCATGCTGGTGGCTTCAAGGGGCTTGGCGTCAGGAGCCTTGGGTTGAAGTCTGCAACTGCTTGCCTGACCCTGGGTGCATCTCCCAGAGGTTTTGTTTCCTCTTATGAAATTGCCCGCAGATAATGTTCTGCTTGAAGGGGAACTCTCCCATCCTGTTGGTGGGAATGCAAAGTGGTGCAGCCAGTCTGGGAACCAGTGTGGGGGTTCCTCAAAAAGTTAAACATTGAACAACCACATGATCCAGCAATTGCTCTCCTAGGTATTTACCCAAAGGATACAAAAATGCGGATTCGAAGGGGGAACATGCACCATGATGTTTATAGCAGCATTGTCCACAGTAGACAAACTATGGAGAGAATCCCAAAGTCCATGCACTGATGAATGGATAAAGCAGATGTGGGATACATATATATATAACGGAATATGACCCAGCTTCAAAAAGAATGAAATCTTACCATTTGCAAGGATGTGGATGGACCTAGAGTGTATTAAGCTAAGCAAAATCAGTGAGGAAAGACAAATATCCTATGCTCTCACGCTTGTGGAATTTCAGAAAGAAAACAGAGGAACAGAGTTGAGGGGTGGTGAGAGTGGCAAACAAGGAAATAGACTCAACCTTGGAGAACAAACTGAGTGTTGCTGCAGGACAGGGGCGTGGGGGGAAGAGTTAAATCGGTGAGGGGTATTAAGGAGGGCACTTGTGATGAGCACCGGGTACTCCTTGCAGGTGAGGAATCACTAAATCCTACCCCTGAAGCGAATATTCCATCGCATGTGAACTAACTGGAATTTAATAAAAGAAGAAAGGAAAAAGTGTTCTGCTTCATGAAGAGTGAGGTAAAATTGTAGTGATTTGAGCTGTAGTCTTCTATAGATGATATTTGTAAAACACCCTGTTGTAGGATACACTAGTTGCTTATCACATAAGGAGTCCTCAGAAAGCTGCAATGAAAGATTCAGGTCTCAGAGCATGTTCATGTTCCACTGATATGTTACAGTTTGCACAGGTAGGAAAGAAGGTGGAGAGAAAGGCAACAGAAGGGGAAAGTAGGTGTGAACCTTTCATTAGTTAGCGTTATAGCTTTCTCATGAAAGCCTTGCGCCAGTGTGATTTTGGAAGCAGAGAGGTAATCCGGGAGCTGTGCAGGAGATGGGGAGTTGCAGGTCTGGGTAAAGCTGACAGGGGTCCCAGAGGAGAGCTGAATGCATTCTGCAGCAGGGTGTGTTCAGGGTGGGCTCCAGGGGTGGCTGTGGGTCTCCTGGGTGAGACTTGTGACAGGTGAGGGCTGTGTGCAAGTTCCTGGCTGAGGACAAGGGAGACACAGGCGGAGAGCTGGCAGAGAACCTTTTTCTGGGCCACCAGCCTCACCCAACACACACAGCCTCATCTTCTGTCCCTGTCACTCCAATTCAGACTTCTCCGAAGGTGAGTGAGAACACATCAAGAGCATTCTGAACAAAAGGGAAAGCATGTGCAATGGCTCTGGGGCAGGAGAATTCCAGGTATGTCCAGGAGCAGCAAGAAGGCCCTGTGGCCACAGGAGACAGCTTAGGACATGAGCTCAGAGAGGTGACAGAGGGTGACAGAAAGGCATTCCAGGGCTATAACCCCATGAGACCCTGTTTCACTGGGCCATCCTGGCGACAGTGTTGAGAACAGATGACAGAGGGTTGAAGATGGCAAGGCAGGTCAATGACGAAGGTTTTCCAGTTACTCAGCCACTGTGGACCAGACAAGTGGCCTTGGATGGAGTGGTTAGACCTATTCTGGGTCTATTTTGAAGATGGAGCTCACAGGATTTGCTGATGGGTTAGCTATTAGAAGCAGGAGAATGGAGGAATTGGGGTAACTCCCAGCTGTTGTGGGTTGTCCTGATTGAGGGGAAGGAGAGGGTTTCTGGGGGTAGGAGGTAGTCCGTCTTCAGCATGCTGAGGAAGGTGCCTTTCCCAGTGGATCTGCTGAGGTTTGTGTCTGGAAGAACCTTTCACATCTCCTCCCTCAGCATTGCTTAAGTACAATTATCCCCCACTTTTTGAACGTTCACAGTAAGACACTGGGCATTCTTGAAAGAACTACGTTTATTACCCAGCTTCAGTAAGAGGAAGATACCTGAAGAGGATTTTCCTCTTATGAAAAAAGGTGAACAGTGAGAATCGCGTTCAGCATCTCTTTTGGGGAAAAGCACAACAGAGGTGGCATGCACACTAACCAGCTCCTTCTGCTGGGAACCGCTCTCCGCATCCAGCCACCAGCACTTTGAATGGTGTCTGTGAGCCTCTGCTGTGCTTTATCTTCATTTATGCTGGGCCTCCGTTAGAAACTTGTGTCCTGAGGCCTAAGAAAAATAAAAGAGAAGGAATTTTGGAGTCTGAGCACACTAAATGTTCCGTGTAAATTAATGGCCATTCCTTCTTGACACCATTTCTGCTGTGCAAGGTTTGTCAGAAGTCCTGTACTTTTGAAGAGCAGGGAAACCTATACCCCATGCTGTGGATTTAGTTTTAGTCTCCATGCTGGACAGAACATTTCATGACTGTCGGATTTTCTCACTCAAACATTGAGACTTGGACCACCTTCACCCGTTTCTACCACCCCATCCCCGAATCTGGCACCTACCAATCTGCTCTCAGTATCTATGCGTTCAGTATTTGTTTATTCCACGTGGAATGTACATGAGAGCATCTGGTATTGGTCTTCCTGTGTCTGAGTTACTTGGCATAAGGCCCCCAAGGTCTGTGTTTCCATGTCTGGTTCTTGTGAATAATGCTGCAGTGAATGTGGGAGTGCATCTGTCTTTTTGAGGCAGTATTTTTGTGTTCTCTGAATCAATACTCATTAGAGCCATTACTGGGTCATGGGGTAGTTGTATTTATTTTTTCAGGAACCTCCATACCGTTTGTCACAGTGGCTGCACCAATTTCCATTCCCACCAACAGTGCACAGTGTCTCCTCGTCTGCACACCCATGACCCCACTTTTTGTCTGTCTCTGGGACAATTGCTGTTCCAACAGTTGTGAGGGGATAGCCGATTGTGGGTTTGACTGATGTTTCCCTGACGATGATTAGTGATGTCGAACAACTTTTTCTGTCTGTTGGCACCTGTGTGCCATCTTTGGAAAGTATGTATTCACATATACCCCCCATTTTTATACCTTTTTTTGTTTGTTTGTTTTGATTTGTATGAGTGTTGTGTGTATTTTGGATATTAGCCTCTTCTCACACATATGATTCACAGATACATTTTTCATATTGGGTCAGTGGCCTTTTAAGTTTTTGCTGGTTTCTTTTGCCGTGTGGAAGATTTCAGTTTGATGTTGTTCCACTGGTTTATTTTTGCTTTTGTTGTCTTTGCATTTGGTGTCCGATCTGAAGACTCTTTGCCAAAACCAATGTCAAGAGACTTAGTACCTGTGTCTTCTTGGAGGTTTATGGATTCAGATCTTATGTTCAAATCATTCATCCATTAAAAATTTTGTGTGTGGTGTAAGAAAGTGACCCAGCTATATTCTTCTGCATTTAGTGTCCAGTTTGCCTGTTACCGCTCACTGAAGAAACAGTCCTTCCCTCATGGCATATCTTCTGCTGCTGTGTCATAAGTTAGGATCATCTACGTGTGGGTAAGTTTCTGAGCTTTCTGTTCTGTTCCACTGACCTGGTGTCTGTGTTTATGCCAGTACCATCCTGTTTTGATGACAACAGCTTTGTAATCTACCTTGAAATCCAGGAGTGTGTTGACTGCACCTTTCTTTCTCCAGGTTCCTTTGGGTATTTGGGGTCTTTAGTGACTCCATCCAAGTTTGAGGACTGTTTTCTATTTCCTCGAATAATGCCACTGGAATTCAGATAGGGATTTCATCACATCTGTCGATTGCTTTGGGTACGATGGACATGTTCACATAATTAACTCTTCCAGTTAAGGAGCATGGCGTATGCTTCCATTTGTTTGTGTTGCCTTCCAAATCTTTGACCCATACATTCCGCCCCCCTCGACAGATATGTTTTTCATTTCTTTTCTGCCATGTGTTGAGTGTACTATGTCTTTCTCATTTTTGGTTACTTTTATTCCTAGATTTTTTTGATGCAATTGTAAATGGCATTGCTTTTTTAATTTCTCTTTACGATATGTGTCATCAATATACAGAAATGCAAGAAGTTGGGTCATCTGGGTGGCCCCATAGGTGAAGCATCTGCCTTCAGCTCAGGTCATGATCCCAGAGTTCTGGCATTGAGCCCCGTGCTGGGCCCCCGCTTAGCAAGGGTCTGCTTCTCCCTCTTTCTGACACTCCCCCTGCTCGTGGTTTTTCTCTTCCTGTCAAATAAATAAATAAAATCTGAAAAAAAATAAAGACAACAGGTCTCTGTATATTGACATTATATCCTGCAGCTTTCTTGAATTTTTTTATTCTAACAGTTTTTTTTTGTGTGTGTGTGGAATCTTTCGGGTTTTCATGTCATTTGCAAATAGTGACAGTTTTCCTGTATGGATTTCATATCTTTCTCTTTCTTTAAAATGATGTTAGTCACCCTACAGTACTTCATTTGTTTTTGATGTAGTGTTCCATGATTCATTGTTTGCATATAACACCTAGTGCTCATTATGACACGTGCCCTCCTTAATACCCATCACCAGGATAACCCATTCCCCTACCCCTCCCTTTCTGCAACCTTCAGTTTGTTTCCCAGTATCAATAGTCTCTCATGGTTCATCTCCCCCTCTCATTCCCCCTCTTCACTTTTCCCTTCCTTCTCCTAATGTCCTCCATGCTATTCCTTCCATTCCACATAGGAGTGAAACCATATGATAATTGTCTTTCTCTGCTTGACTTAATTTCACTTAGCATAATCCCCTCCTGGTCCATCCATGTTGGTGCAAATGGTGGGTATTCATCCTTTCTGATGACTGAGTAATATTCCATTGTACAGATGACCACATCATCTTTGTCCATTCATCTGCTGAAGGACATCATGGCTCCTTCCACAGTTTGGCTGTTATGGACATTGCTGCTATGAACATTGGGATACTGGTGCCCCTTCTTTTCATTACTCTGTGTCTATGGGGTAAATACCCAGTAGTACAATTGGTGGGTCGTAGGATAAATCTGTGTTTAACGTCTTGAGGAGCCTCCATATTGTTTTCAAAAGTGGCTGTACCAGCTTGAATTCTCACGAGTAGTGTAAGAGGGTTCCCCTTTCTCCACATCCTCTCTGACTTTTTTTTATTTCCTGTCTTGTTAATTTTTTTCAAGATTTTATTTATTTATTCCACAGAGATAGAGACAGCCAGCGAGAGAGGGAACACAAGCAGGGGGAGTGGGAGAGGAAGAAGCAGGCTCATAACGGAGGAGCCTGATGTGGGGCTCGATCCCATAATGCCAGGATCACGCCCCTAGCCGAAGGCAGACACTTAACTGCTGTGCCACCCAGATGCACCCTGCCTTGTTAATTTTAACCATTCTATCTGGTGTAAGGTGGTATCTCATTGTCGTTTTGATTTGTATTTGCCTGATGGCAAGTGATGTGGAGCATTTTTTCATGTGTCTGTTGGCCATTTGTGTTTCCCCTCTGGAGAAGTATCTCTTTGTGTCTTCTGCCCATTTTTTGGGTGTCGAGTTAGAGGAGTTCTTTATAGATCTTGAATACCAGCCCTTTATCTGTAATATCATTTGCAGATATCTTCTTCGATTCCATAGATTGCCTTTTTGTTTTGTTGATCGTTTGCTTTGCCGAGCAGAAGCTTTTTATCCTGATGAAGTGCCAATAGTTCATTTTTGCTTTTATTTCCTTTGCCTTTAGAGACGTGGCTTGCAAGAAGTTGTTGTGTCCAAGGTTGAAGAGTTCTTTTGATTTTGATATGAGACAGGAATCCATTATCTTCCTTTCCTGATTGTATTGGAGTCCTCTTTCTTGGTGAGTCTAGCTAAGTTTGTCAGTTTTGTTTATCTTTCCAAAAAAGGCAGCTCTCATTTTCGTTGTTTTTTTTTTTTTTTTGTCTTTTTAGTCTCCTTTGGATTTATTTATGCATTCCTTTTTGTTATTTCCTTATTTCTACTAATTTGGGGCTTTGTTTGTTGTTTTTTTTTCTACTTCTTTACCACATAAATCAGGTTGTTTATTGGAGAGCATTCTCATGGATTGATGAAGACTTGAATTTCTACGAATGTCCCCCATAAAGCTACTTTTGCTGCATCCCATAAGTTTTTGTAGGTTGTCTTTTGCATCAGTGTCAAGGTACTTCTAAAAATTTTTTGTTTTCTTCTTTGACTGTTGGTTGTTCAGTAGCATGTTGTTAAGTCTCCACATATTTTTTTAAGATTATTTGAGTATCTGACAGAGAGTGAGACTGCGAGAGAGGGAACGCAAGCAGGGGGGTGGGAGAGGGAGAAGCGGGCTTCCCACTGAGCAAGGAGCCTGATTCGGGGCTAGATCCCAGGATCCTGGGATCACGACCTGAGCTGAAAGCAGATCCTTAACGACTGAGCCACCCAGGCCCCCCAATCTCCACCTATTTTTGACTGTCCCATTTTTTTCTTGAGACTGATTTCTAGTTTCATATCATTGTGGTTGGACAAGATTTGAAGCAGAAGGTGAAGAGAGCATTCAGATGAAAGGTTTGTTTCCTGGAGGGTTTTTTGAGGCATACCATGAGTTCAGTGGGGATGGAGGAAGGTTTTGTGAGACGGGGGTTGGGGTTAACCCTTGTTAGAATTACTGACTACTACCATGCAGGCTGTGTGCTACTGTTCACACCATAGTCCTGATGGACTTGTACTTCATTAGAAATATTTTCTAGGAGGTGTAGGCATAGCCTTCTCTAAAAGAAAGGTGCCATGTGGGTTTATGGCATGACCCCAGGTCAGCAACCAGGATGTATGGTATTGTGGGGGATCAGAACCAGGCTTTCTGTGCGAATTGACAGAAATGGGGTATGGTGAGCTCCATGACCATAGGTGAGGTCCCAAGTGACCCACTGGGTGTTGGGTTCTGTGGATCTGTCTCATCAAGTGCTGTGGAATTCAGGGACACCCTCCTGTCTGTGGATTTGTGTGGAAACAGGTAGACATCAGTGTCTGGCCTGGCATGAGGGTCGCACTGGACCGCCACCAGAGGTGCAGCGTGCGGGGGAGCCACTGCTTGGTTTCCATGAAAGCTGACCAGGGTCTGTGACCGTGATTCCTAGCAGCTGCAAGGGGAGAGGAGGCCGGGGTGGTGCACACTTCCTAGACTTGTGGTCAGGACTAGTCTGGAGCCCACTGAAGTCAGCCACACCTGACACAGAAGGCACCCAGTTAGTGTAGCTGTGGGCACTGCTCCCATGTTACTTTCAGGCTGGCTCCGTGCTGCCACCTCCTGCTTTTCATCATCATCTTCAAGGTCATGTGCCTCTGTTCTTGCCCCATGGCCTCTGGAGTATTGTCCGTCCTCCATCTGGCCCTCGTCCCTGGTGCCCTGTGCAGTCCGATGACAGGGTAGCCTTCTCGAGACAATCATCTGGCCCTGATGGAACACTTCCATGGATCTCGTGTGATGCGAGGTTGATACCCTGCCCTGGAAGGGGGCTGCAGGTCCCCAATCAGGAGAGCCATGTCTCCCTTTTCAGCATGGCCTCCCCTCCCCTCAGTCTTCTTCAGGGAAACTCTCCCCACTTCCTGAGATGACAGCTCTGAACTTAAAAATGAATGTTATTTTACATATCTCTATGCCTTAGTTCATCCATGGCATGTCTTTCAACCCCGTTAGTGGTTTTTTTTTTAGCAGTTCTGAAGGGCAGTCTGCTCAAGGAGGGGATGACCTGGGTGGGGCAGCTTTCCCTCTCATCTCCCTCAGCATGTCTCTGAGCCCTGGGGCCAGCTGTCCCACTGAGGATTGAGGGACCCGAGACAGCCCATCCTGAGCCCAAGCTGTGTCAGCTGTGTAGACTGATGCGTGTCGGAGCGGTGGGCAGCTGGCATGGGCCAGGAGCAGGCAGTGTCTCCTTCTCATTCCATCCCTCCCTTCCTCCCAGAGGTAGCTCAGAGCAGCCTTCAACCGCTGCATCTCCAGATCCCTTGACCTGTGCCTCCTGTGTTCAGCTGGTGACCTTGGAGTTTCGCATGAATTCTCCCACCTGTACCCTTTCCCGTAGCATTTCCTGGATCAGGGAAGGGGTCTGACCCTTGTCTGATTTTGGTCTTCTTCCTGTCCCGCAGCAAGCCCACCCACCTTTGCATCTTCCATGTATTTGCTTGGAAGCAAGCCCATCCACAGGAAACCTATTAGCCAAAGGGATCCAGGCAATGAACATTGAAGTAGAGATCCAGGATCCATAATAAACCTGCTCTGAAACCTGTCCCAAAGTCTGTGACTCTCTCACACTGAAACAGAAACAATAATAGCTTTCTGGACTGTGAAGTGACATGTGTCTCTACTTCCAATCTTGAATGCATAGGTGCTGAGCCTGGACTGAAAAGGACCATGGCTCCCGCGGGCTGGGATCCACGATAAGAACTCAGTGAAATCTGAATTTGAGGCATGAAGTGAATAATTATTGTAGAGTGAATCCTCCCAAGTAGGGCTTATGCACATTGCACAGGAAAAGATTTTTCAAAGAGGTTCCTGAAAGAAAAATCTTTTAAAAAATTTATTTTAATTCCAGTAGAGCTAACATACAGTGTTACATTTGTTTCAGGTGTACAATAGAATGATTCAGTAATTATATATTACTCAGTGGTCATCAAGAAAAGTGTCCTCTTAATCCCCTTCATCTATTTCCCTCATCGCTCTATCCACCTCCTCTCTGGTAACCATCCGTTTGTTCTCTATTGTTAAGAGTTTGTATTTTGGTGTATCTCCTTTTTCTCTTTTAGTTATTTATTTTTGTTTGTTTCTTAAGTTCCCTATTAGAGTGACATCGTATGGGATTTTTCCGTCTCTGCCTGATTTTAGTTAGGATAATTCTCTCTAGCTCCATCCATGTGTCTGCAAATGGCAAGGTTTCATTCTTTTTCAAGCCGAGTAATACTCCATTGTGTGTGTGTATGTGTGTGTGTGTGTGTGTGTGTGTGTGTGTGTGTGTGTGTGTGAATACACACATCTATCATCTCATTTGTCAATTTTTCTACAGACACTTGGGTTGCTTCCATATTGTGATATTGTAAATAATGGTGCAAGAAACATAGGGGTGCACGTATCCTTTTACGTTACTGTTTTCCTATTCTTTGTGTAAATAGGAGTAGTGTGATTGTTGGATCATAGGGTAGTTCTATATTTAATTTTTGAGGAACATTCGTAGTGTTTTCCACGGTGGCCACCACAGTTTGCATTCCCACCCACTGTTCGCGAGGATTCCCCTTTATCCACATCCTCCCAACACCTGCTCTTTGTTGTGCTGTTGATGTTAGCCATTCTGACAGGTTTGAGGTATTACCTCATTGTCCTTTGGATTTACATTTTCCTGATGATGGGTGATGGTGAACATCTTTTCACGGGACTGTTGGCCATTTGTATTTTTTCTTTGGAGAAATGTCTGTCCATGTCTTCTGCCTATTTTTTAACTGGATTATTTGTTTTTTGGGGGGTCGAGTAGGATCAGTTCTATATGTTTTGGACACTATCCCTTCATTGCATATGATCTTTGCAAATAACTTCTCCCTTTGAGTAGGTTGTCTTATTATTTTTACGTTTTCATTGTTTTTCTGCCGTGTGGAAACTTTTTATTTTACTGTATTCCCAATAGTTTATTTTTGCTTTCATTTCCTTTGTCAGGACACAGTCCAGAAAAACGTTGGTATGGTCCATGTCAAGAAGTTACTGTCTTCCCTCCTGTAGGATTTTTATGGATTCAGGTCTCATATTGAGGTCTTGAAACTGTTTTGTGTTTGTCTGTATTGTGTAAGAAAGCAGTTTAATTTCATTCTTTTGTGCGTAGCTGTCTAGTTTTCCCAACACCATTTGTTGTAGAGACTGTCCTTTTCCCTTTTGATATCGTTGCTTGCTTTGTGGAAGATTCATGGACCACATAATTGTGGGTTTCTGTCTGAACTTGTATCCTGTTCCTTTGGTCGCTGTGTCTATTTTTGTGCCATACTGTCTTGTTAGGATGACTGCAGCTTTGTAGTATAACCTGAAATCTGAAATTGTGAGTCCTCCAGCTTTGTTTTTCTTTTCCACATTGCACTGGCTGTTCGGAATCTTTAGTGGTTCCATACAAATGTTTAGGATTGTTTATTCAAGGTCTTTTGTTCTTTAATTTAAATTCAATTAGCCAACTTACAGTACATCATTAGTTTCAGATGTAGTCTTCAATCAATTTTCAGTTGTGTGTAACACCCAGTGCTCATTGTATCGTGTGACCTCCTTAATGCTACTCACCCAGTTACCCCCCCCAACTTCTCCTCCAACAATCATCAGTTTCTTGTGATAGTTAAGAGTCCATCATGGGTTTTCCCCCTCTCTGATGACTTCCCATTCTATTTTCCCTTCCTTCCCCTATGGTCTTCTTCCTTGTTTCTGATATTCCACATAGGAGTGAAAGCATATGATCATTGTCTTTCTTTCATTGACTTATTCCACTCAGCATAATACCCTCCAGCTCCACCCAGGTCAGTGTGATGGTAAGTATTCATCCTTTCTGATGGCTGAGTAATATTCCATTATATATATGATCCACATCTTCTTTATCCATTCATCTATCCATGGTCATCTGCACTCCTTCCACAGCTTGTCTATTATGGATATTGCTGCTATGAACACTGTGGTGCATGTGTCCCGTCTTCAGTACCTGTCGCTTTGGGGTAAATACCCAGTAGTGCAATTGCTGGGACATAGGGTAGCTTTATTTATAACTTCTTGAGGAAACTCCGTACCATTTTCAGGAGTGGCTGTACCGGACTGCATTCGTATAGGGGTATAAGAGGTTTCCCGTTTCTCCACATCCTCTCCAACATGTATAGTTTCATGTCTTCTTATTTTTAGATATTTGGCCTCGTGTGATATGGCATGTATAGGGGTTTAGATTTGCATTTCCCTGAAGCCAAGTGATATGAAGCATTTATGCATGTATCTTTTGGTCACCAGTACGTCGTCATCAGTGAAGTGACTTCCCATTTTAATCCATCTCAAGACCTAAAGCTGGGTAAGGCACTGAAGCTGGATAATGCCATCAGTTGGAATTGTGGAGAATTTCAAAAGATCTCCGTGGAGAGCAAGTTCAGTGTGAAGCTACTAATTGGATCCAGGGACATCTCTGAAAGTGGGGTTGCCTGGGATGGGCTGAGGGGGACCCTCTGATTTTCCTATGAATCCTTGCCACAGCCCCAAATGGACAGTTTCCTGCTGTGGGGCAGGCTGAGTCTTCTAGTCGTGCAGAGGTGAGCCCAATGCCTGGTGCCTTGGAGGCAGGCAAACGGGGAGGGACCCTCAGCAGAAGACCCAGGGTTAGGTTAGGCCTCAAGGACAGCAGGTCTGAACTGCCCAGTGCTCAGAGAGCTCCCAGGCCGAGTGAGATGAGGGCACAAGGGCGGGTGAGTGTGAGCCTTGGGGTTTCATCTGGAAGGGCCCACAAAGTTCGGGGTTCACCAGAAGGGGCTCTCTGGGGGTGCCCCAATTCTCTTGCCCTGACTGCTCTGTTGTGCACCAAAATGGTACAGTTTACTGTGGGCTGCAGGCTGAGTCCTACGGTGGGGCTTGGGTGTCCCCAGTCCCCCGGACTGTGGTGCCAGGACCCTGGGGAGGGGCCCCTCTGTGGCCAACCTAGGGTAAGGGTTAGGGTCCCGGAGCCCGGCAGGGACAATCTGCAGGCTGTGAGGTGAGCTTTGTGGAGGGCTGAGAGGAGGCCATGGGGAGGGTGAGCATGGGCCTCAGGGTTGGGGCACGGGGGGCTGCCAAATGTGGGGACGGGCTCTGAGGGCCTCCCCAAGTTCTCGTGCCCTGTAGGCTCCATAGAGCCCCAAGGGGCAATGTTTCCTGTCAGGTGGCAAGCTGAGTCCTCTGGTGGGGTACAGGTATCCCAATTCCCCGGGGCTGCAGTGTAAGGCTCCTGGGGAGGCCCCCACACCTGCGGCCGACCTAGGGCTAGGGTTAGGCCCCAGGAGCCCCGCAGGCCCGATCTGCTGGCTGTATGGCTAGCTACACGGGCTGAGGTGAGGGTGTGGCGAGGGTGAGCGTGGGACTCAGGGTTGGGGTGTGGGAGGCCGCCAAAGTTCGCTGGTGGCTCAGGAGTGCCCTCCTGGTTCTCCCGCCCTGAATGCTCTATGGTCTCCCAAGGCGCATGGTTTCCTGTGGGGTGGCAGACTGAGTCCTGCTGTGGGGCTCAGGTGTCCCGAATCCCCGTGGCTGCAGCTCCAGGCTCCTGGGGAGGGGCCCCTCCACAGATGAACTAGGGTTAGGGTTGGCGCCCAGGAACCCCGCAGGCCAGATCTGCCCACTATGTGGCAATCTCTGCCATGGGCTGAGGTGAGGGTGCGGGCTGGGGTGAGCATGGACTTCAAGGTTGGGTTTAGGGATCACCAAAGTTCGCCGGGGGCTCTGGGGGCCCTCCTGGTTCTCCCGCCCTGAATGCTCTATAGCCTCCCAAGGGGCACGGTTTCCTGTGGGCTGGCAGGCTTTGTCCTGCAGTGGGGCTCAGGTGTCCCCAGTCCCTGGGGCTACGGCACCGGGCCCCAGGGGAGGGGCCCTACCCAGCTGACCTAGGGTCAGTTGTAGGCCCCAGGAACCCGGCAGGCCTGATCTGCCGGCTCTGCGATGAGCTCGGTGGCAAGCTGAAGGGAAGGTGTGGGGTGGGATGAGCGTGGGCCTCAGGGTTGGGGTGTATGGGTCCGCCGAGGATCGCTGGGGGCTCAGGGGGGCACTACCAGTTCTCCTGCATGGGATGCTCTGTGGCGCCCCAAGGGGCATGGTTTCCTGAGGGCTGGCAGGTTGAGTCCCGTGGTGGTGCTCAGGTGTACCCAATCCCTGGGGTTAGGGTATGGATTAGGGTATGGGTTCAGGTTAGGGTATGGGTTACGGTTAGGGTATGGGTGAGGGTAGAGGTTAGAGTTAGGGGAAGGAGAGGGTACGGGTTAGGGTTGGGTTTAGGGGTTACAGGTTAGAGGTTATGGGTTAGGGTACAGATTAGGGTTTAGGGTACGGGTTAGGGTTTAGGGTTTGGGGTTAGGGTTGGGGTTAGGGTTGGAGTACGGGTTAGGTTTAGGGTATGGGTTAGGGTTAGGGTACGAGTTAGGGTACGCATTAGGGTATAGTTTAGGGTACGTGTCAGGGTACGGTTTAGGGTAAGTGTTGTACGGATTTGGGTACGGTTTAGGGTATGGGTTAGGGTTAGGGTACGGGTTAGGGTTAGGTTACAGTTTAGGTTTATGGTACAGGTTAGGTTACGGTTTAGGGTTAGGGTTAGGGTACGGGTTAGGGAACGGGTTAGGGATAGGTATAGGGTACGGTTTAGGGTTAGGGTATGGGTTAGGGTACAGGTTAGGGTATAGGTTAGGGTTAGGTATGGGTTAGGGTGTGGGTTAGGGTCCGGGTTTGGGATAGTGTACGGGTTAGGGTATGGGTTAGTGTACGGGTTAGGGTATGGGTTAAGGTTAAGGTAAGGGTACTGGTTAGGGTAGGGTACGGGTTACGGTTTAGGGTTTAGGGTTACAGTTAGGGTACGGGTTAGGGTTAGGTTATGGGTTGGGTTAGGGTACAGGTTATGGTATGATTTAGGGTATGGGTTAGGGTCAGGGTTTAGGGTTTAGGGTTAAGGTTAGGGTACAGGTTAGGGTACGGGTTAGGTTTAGGTTTAGGGTTAGTTTACGGGTTAGGGGTAGGGTTAGCTGAAGGGGTAGCGTTAAGGGTAGGGTTAGGGTTTGGGGTTAGTGGTTAAGGTTAGGGTTTATTGTTTAGGGCTTCGGGATTAGGGTTAGGGTTTAGGGTTTAGTGTTAATGTTAGGGTTTAGGGTTTAAGGATTAGGGGTTATGGTTAGATTTTGGGTAGGGTTAGGGGTTAAGGTTTAGGGTTTAAGGTTAGGGGTTAGGGTTTAGAGTTAGGGTTAGACCTCAGTAGGCCAGCAGGACCAATGCGCCGGCTGTGCGGCGAGCAGAGGAGTGGGCCGAGGTGAGGGCGCTGGCTAGCGGGAGTATGGTATCCAGCGTTTTGGCGCAGGGGCCTTTGAACGTCGCTAGAGGCTCAGAGGGCCCTGCCCGTTCTAACACCCTGAATAACCGGCGTGCCCCTAGCGGCTCCGTTGGTGGTGGGGCAGCAGAGTGAGTCCCACGCTGCGGCTCGGGTAATCCCAATCCCCGGTGTTGCAGTGCCAGGCCCCTTGGGAAGGGCTCCCCGTGAGCCGACCTAGGGTTAGATTTAGACCCCATTAGGCCGGCAGGCATGATCCTCTGGCTAGGCGGGTAGAGGTGGGTGGGCCGAGGTAAAGGTGCTGGGGAGCGGGATGGTGGGCCCCTGCATTTTGGCGCAGGAGGCTTCAAATGTCGCCAGTTTCTCCAGGGCCCTGTCTGTTCTCCCACCCTGAATGACCGGCGGCGCCCCTAGCGGCCCAGGTGGCAGCGATGTGGGAGGTTGAGTCTGGCTCTGGGGCTTGGGGTACCAGATCCCCGGCGTAGTGGCACCAGGACCCTTGGGAGGGGCCCCTGGGGCGACGACCTAGGGTTAAGGTTAGCCCCAAAAAGACCATCAGGCCCAATCCGCACACTGTGCGGCGAGTGGAGGTGCGGGCCGAGGTGAGGGCGCTGGCGAGCAGGAAAGTGGGCCCAAGCGTTTTAGCGCAGGAGGTCTTCGAAGGTCGCAAGGGGCTCAGAGGGCCCTGCCCCTTCTCCCTCCTTGAATGATCGGCGGCGCCCTTACTGGCCCAGTTGGCGGCAGGGCGGCAGGTAGAGTCTGGCGCTGGGGCTCGGGTGTCCCCAATCCCCGGTGTTGCGGTGCAAGGCCCCTTGGGAGGGGCCCCTCCTGGGCCGACCAAATGTTAGAGTTAGCCCCCAGGATGCGGGCAGGCCTGATCTGCCGGGTGTGCGGCAAGCGGAAGGGCGGGCCGAGATGTGGGTGCTAGGGAGCAGGAGTGTGGGCCCAAGCGTATTCGCAAGTTGGACCTTCGAAGGTCTCCAGGGGCTCGAAGGGCCCTGCCTGTTCTCCCGCACTGAATGACCGGCAGCGCCCATAGCGGCTCGGGTGGCATCGGGGCGGCAGGGTGAGTCTGGCACTGGAGCTCAGGGGTCCCCAATCCCTGGCATTGCTGCGCCAGGCCCCTTGGGAGGTTCCCCTCGGGGGCCAACCTAGGGTTAGGGTTAGCCCCCAGGAGGCCCGCAGGCCCGATCCACTGGCTGTGCGCCCAGCAGAGGGGCTGGCTGAGGTGAGGGCACTGGTGAGCGGAAGCATGGGCCGAAGCATTCTGGCTCCTGGGGCCTTAGAAGTTCACTGGGACTGGGAGGGCCCTGTCCATTCTCCCACCCTGAATGACCGGCGGTGCCCTAGCTGCCTAGGTGCCGGCGGGGCAGCAGGGTGAGCCCGTCACTGGGGCTGGGGGTCATCAATCCCCAGTGTTGCGTCGACAGTCCCCTTGGGAGGGGACCCTGGGGGCCAACCTAGGGTTAGTGTTAGCTCCGAGGAGGCCAGCAGGCCCGATCTGCCAGCTGTGTGGCGAGCGGAGGGGCAGGCCGATGTGAGGGCGCTGAAGAGCAGGAGCGTGGGCCCAAGCGTTTTGGCGCGGGAAGCCTTCGAAGGTCGCCGGGGGATCGGAGGACCCTGCCCGTTTTCCCGCCCTGAATGACCTGCGGCGCCCCTGGGGCCCGGGTGGCGGCAGGGCGACAGGGTGAGTCCGTCGCTGGGGTTGGGGGGTTCCCAATCCCCGGTGTTGCGGCACCAGGCCCCTTTGCAGGGGCCCCTCGGAGGCTGACCTAGGGTTATGGTTAGCCCCCAGGAGGCCGCAGGCCCAATCCACCGGCTGTGCGGTGAGCAGAGGGGAGGGCCGAGGTGAGGGCGCTGGCGAGCGGTAGCGTAGGCCCATGAGTTTTGGCGCGGGGGGCCTTCGAAGGTCGCCGGGGCTCCAGAAGCCCTGCCCGTTCTCCCGCACTGAATGTCCGGCGGTGCCCCTAGCGGCTCAGTTGCCGGCGGGGGAGCATGGTGAGTCGGATGCTGGGGCTAGCGGTCCGCAAACCCAGGTGTTGCGGTGCCAGGCCCGTTGGGAGGGGCCTCTCGGGGGCCGACGAAGGGATAGGGTTAGCCCCCAGGAGGCTGGCGGGCCCTATCCGCCGGCTGTGCGGCGAGCGGAGGGGCGGGCCGAGGTGAGGGCACTGGCTACCGGGAGAGTGGGTGCAAGCTTTCTGGCGCGGGGGGCCTTCGAAAGAGGCCGGGGGCTCCAAGGGCCCTTCCCGTTCTCCCGCCCTGAATGACCGGTGGTGCCACTAGCGGCCTGTGTGGCGGCGGGGCAGCACGGTGAGTCCAGCACTGTGGCTCGTGGGTCTCCAATGCCCAGCATTGCCGCTCCAGGCACCTTGGGATGAGCCCCTCCGAGGGTGAGCTAGGGTTAGGGTTAGCCCCCAGGAGGCCGGCAGGCCCGATCTGCCAGCTGTGTGGCGAGCGGAGGGGCAGGCCGAGGTGAGGGCGCTGAAGAGCAGGAGCGTGGGCCCAAGCGTTTTGGTGCAGGGGCCTTTGAAGGTCACCAGGGGCTCGGAGGACCCTGCCCGTTCTCCCGCCCTGGATGACCGGCGGTGCCCCTAGAGGCCCGGGTGGCAGCGGGGCGGGAGGGTGAGTCTGGCGCTGGGGCTTGTGGGTCCGGAATCCCGGGCATTGCAGCACCAGGCCCCTTGGGAGGGGCCCCTCGAGGGATTGAGCTAGGGTTAGGTTTAGCCCCCAGGGGACCGTCAGGCCCAATCCGCCGGTTGTGCAGGGAGCGGAGGGTGGGCTGAAGTGATGGTGCTGGCGAGCGGGAGCGTGGGCCCAAGGGTTTTGGCGCGGAGGGCCTTCAAACGGCGCTGGGGGCTCCGAGGGCCCTGTCCGTTGTTCTGCCCTGAATGACCGACAGCTCTCCTACCGGCCCGGGTGGCGGCGGGGCGGCACAGTGCGTCCGGCGCTGGGACTCGGGGGTCACCAATCCCAGGCATTGCAGCGATAGGCCCCTTGGGAGGGGCCCCTTGGGGGCCGACCTAGGGTTCGGGTTAGCCCCCAGGAGGCTGGCAGGCCCGATCCGCCGGCTCTGCCACATGCGGAGGGGCTAGCCGAGGTGAGGGCGCTGGCGAGCGGGAGCATGGCCCCAAGCGTTTTGTCGCGGGGGACCTTCGAAGGTCGCCGGGGGCCCGGGGGGCCCTGCCCGTTCTAACGCCCTGAATGAGGACGGCGCCCCTAGCGGGCCGGGTGGTGAGGAGCGGCAGAGTGTGTCCGGCGGTGGGGTTCGGGTGTCCCCAATCCCCAGCGTGGCGGCGCCAGGCCCCTTGGGAGGGGCTCCTCTGGGGCCGACCTAGGTTTAGGGTTAGCCCAAAGGAGGCCGGCAGGCCCGAGCCGCCGGCTGTGCGGCGAGCAGAGGGGCGGGCCGAGGTGAGGGCGCTGGCGAGGGGGAGCGTGGGCCCAGGGTTTTGGCACAGGGGGCCTTGGATTGTCACTGGGGGCTTGGAGGGCCCTGCCCATTCTCACACACTAAATGACCGGTGGCGCCCCTGTCGGCCAGGGTGGCGGCGTGTCGGCAGGATGAGTCTGGAGCTGGGGCTCAGTGGTCCCCGATCCCCGGCGCGGTGGCTCCAGGCACTTGGGAGGGGTCCCTCGGGGGCCGACATATGGTGAGTGTTAGCCCAAAGGAGGCCGGCGGGCCCAATCCGCCGGCTGTGCAGCGAGCGGAGGGGTGGGCCGACGTTAATGCGCTGGCAAGCGGGAGCGTGGGCCCAAGCGTTTTGGCATGGGGGGCCTTCGAAGCTCACCGGGGGCTCGGAGGGCCCAGCAAGTTCTCCCGCCCTGAATGCCCAGCGGCTCCCTAGCGGCCAGGGTGGCGGCGGGGAGGCAGGGTGAGTCCGGAGCTCGGGCTCGGGGGTCCCCAATACCCGGCATGGCATTGCCAGGCCGCTTGGGAGGGGTCCCTCGGGGGCCGAGCTAGGGTTCTCGTTAGCCCAAAGGAGGCCGGCAGGCCCAATTGGCCGGCTGTGCGGCGAGGGGATGGGTGAGCCGAGGTGAGGGCGCTGGCGAGCGGGAGCTTAGGCCCAAGCGTTTTGGTGCGGGGGCCTTCGAAGGTCATCGGGGGCTCGGAGGGCCCTGCCCGTACTCCCTCCCTGAATGACCGGTGGCGCCCCTAGCGTCCCGGGTGGCGGCGGGGCGGCAGGGTGAGTCTGGAGTAGGGCTCAGGGGTCCAAATGCCCCGGCGTGGCGGCGCCTGGCCCCTTGGGAGGGGTCCCTCGGGGGCCGACCTAGCGTTGAGGTTAGCCCAAAGGAGGCCTGGGCCCGATCCGCCGGCTGTGCAGAGAACGGAGGGGCGGGGCGAGGTGAGGGCGCTGGGGAGCGGGAGCGTGAGCCCAAGCGTTTTGGCGTGTCTGGCCTTCGAAGGTCACCGGGGGCTCAGAGGGCCCTGCCCGTTCCCCAGCCCCGAATGAGGACGGTGCCCCTAGCGATCCGGGTCGCAGCGGGGCGGCAGGGTGAGTTCAGCCCTGGTGCTCGGGGGTCCCCAATCACCCGCGTGGCGGCACCAGGCCCCTTGGGATGGTCCCCTCGGGAGCTGACCTAGGGTTAGGGTTAGCCCCAGGAGGCCGGCAGTCCGATCTGCCGGCTGTGCGGCGAGCGGAGGGGCGGGCTGAGGAGAGGGTGCCGGCGAGCAGGAGCCTAGGCCCAAGCGTTTTGTCACGGGGGGCCTTCAAAGGTCACTGGGGGCTCGGAGGGCCCTGCCCGTTCTCCCGCCCTAAATAACCGGTGGCGCCCCTAGCAGCCCGGGTGGCGGCAGGGCGGCAGGGTAAGTAATGCGCTGGGGCTTGAGGGTCCCCAATCCCCGGCGTGGCATCGCCAGGCCCCTTGGGAGGGGCCCCTCGTGAGCAGACCTAGAGTTAGGGTTAGTTCCCAGGAGGCTGGCAGGCCCAATCCGCTGTCTGTGCCGCGAGAGTGGGGGCGGACCGAGGTGAGGGCGCTTGCTAGCGGAGCGTGGGCCCAAGCGTTTTGGCGTGGGGGGCCTCAAAGGTCGCCAGGGGCTCGGAGGGCCCTGCCCATTCTCCCGCTCTGAATGACTGGTGGCGTCCCTACTGGCCCGGTAGCTGTGGGGCGGAAGGGTGACTCCGGCGCTGAGGCTTGGGGGTCACCAATCCCCGGCGTTGTGGCACCAGGCCTTTGGAAGTGGCCCCTTGGGGTCTGACCTAGGGTTAGTGTTAGCCCCCAGGAAACAGGCAGGCCTGATCCGCTAGCTGTTCATCGAGTGGAGGGGCGGGCCGAGAAGAGGGCGCTGGCGAGTGGGAGCGTGGGCCCAAGCATTTTGGCGCGAGGGGCCTACGAAGGTCGCGGGGGCTCAGAGGGCCCTGCCTGTTCTCCAGCACTGAATGACCGGCGGCGCCCCTAGCGGACTGGGTGGTGGTGGGGTGGCAGGGAGAGTCCAGCACTGGTGCTCGGGGGTCCCCAATCCCCGGCATTGCGATGCCAGGCCCCTTGGGAGGGGCCCCGTGGGGGCAGACCTAGGGTTAGGGTTACACCCAGGGGGCTGACAGGCCCGATCCTACGGCTGTTCGGCGAGCGGAGGGGCGGGCCGAGGTGAGGGCGCTGGCTAGCGGGAGCGTGGGTCAAGTGTTTTGGTGCGGGGGGCCCTTCGAAGGTCGTGGGGGGATCGGAGGACCCTGCCCGTTCTCCCGCACTGAATGACTGGTGGTGCTCCTAGTGGTGCAGGTGGCAGCGGGGCGGCCGGGTGAGTCCGGCACTGGGGTTCAGGGGTCCCCAATCCCCGGCGTTACGACTGCAGGCCCCTTGCTAGGGGCCCCTCGGGGGCCGACATATGGTAAGGGTTAGCCCCCAGGAGGCCCGCAGGCCCGATCCGCCAGCTCTGCGGTGAGTGGAGGGGTGGTCGGAGGTGAGGCCGCTGGCAATCTGGAGAGTGGGCCCAGTCATTTTGGCACGGGGGTCCTTCGAATGTCGCCAGGGGTTCGGACGGCCCTGCCCGTTCTCCCACCCTGAATGACGGGCGGCTCCCCTAAAAGCCCTGGTGGAGGAGGGGCGGTAGGGTGAGTCGGGCGCTGGGACTCAGGGGTTCCCAATCCCGGGCGTTTTGGCGCCATGCCCCTTGGGAGGGGCCCCTCAGGGACTCACCTAGGGTTAGGGTTAGCTCCGAGGAGGCCGGCAGGCTCGATCCGCCGGCTGTGTGGTGAGCAGAGGGGCAGGCCGAGGTGAGGGCGCTTGTGAGCAGGAGCGTGGGCCCAAGCGTTTTGGCGCGGGGGGCCTTCCAATGTGGCCAGAGGCTCTGAGGGCCCTGCCCCTTGTCCCGCCCTGAATGACCGGCAGCGCCCCTAGTGGCCCATGTGGCAGCGGGGCAGCCGGTTGTGTCCAGCGCTGGAGCTCGGGGTTCTCCAATCCCCGGTGTTGCGGCTCTAGGCCCCTTGCTGGGGCCCCTAGGGGACCGACCTATGGTTAGATTTAGCCCCCAGGAGGCCGGAAGCCCGATCCGCCAGCTCTGCGGCAAGCGGAGAGGCGGGCGGAGGTGAGGCCGCTGGCGAGCGGGAGCGTGGGCTCAGGCGTTCTGGGGCGGGGGTCCTTCGAAAGTCGCTGGAGGCTTGGAGGGCCCTGTACGTTCTTCTGCCCTGAATGACCGGCGGCTCCCCTAGCGGCCCGGGTGGAGGAGGGGTGTTAGGGTGACTTGGGCGGTGGGGCTTGGGGGTCCCCAATCCTCGGCGTTGGGGCGCCAGGCCCCTTTGGAAGGGCTCTAGGGGGCCGACCAAGGGTTATTGTTAGCCCCCAGGGGGCCAGCAGGCCAGATCCGCCGGCTGTGAGGCGAGCGGAGGGGTGGACCCAGGTGAGGGCGCTTGAGAGCAAGAATGTGGACCCAAGCGTTTTGGCACGGGGGGCCTTCGAAGGTCATCGGGGGTTCGGAGGGCCCAACCCGTCCTCCTGCCCTGAATGACCAGCGGCGCTACTAGCGGCCCGGGGGGACAGGGCAGCAGGGTGAGCCCGGCAATGGGGCTTGGGGGTCCCCAATCCCCGGCGTTGCGGGGGCAGACCCTTGGTAGTGGCCCCTCGGGGGCCGACCTAAGGTTACAGTTAGCCCTCAGGAGGCCGGCAGGCCCGATGTGCCAGCTGTGCGGCGAGCGGAGGGGAGGGCCGAGGTGAGGGCGCGGGCGAGCGGGAGCTTGGCCGAAGCGTTTTGGCGCGGGAAGCCTTCGAAGGTCGCCGGGGGATCGGAGGACCCTGCCCGTTTTCCCGCCCTGAATGACCTGCGGCGCCCCTGGGGCCCGGGTGGCGGCAGGGCGACAGGGTGAGTCCGTCGCTGGGGTTGGGGGGTTCCCAATCCCCGGTGTTGCGGCACCAGGCCCCTTTGCAGGGGCCCCTCGGAGGCTGACCTAGGGTTATGGTTAGCCCCCAGGAGGCCGCAGGCCCAATCCACCGGCTGTGCGGTGAGCAGAGGGGAGGGCCGAGGTGAGGGCGCTGGCGAGCGGTAGCGTAGGCCCATGAGTTTTGGCGCGGGGGGCCTTCAAAGGTCGCCGGGGCTCCAGAAGCCCTGCCCGTTCTCCCGCACTGAATGTCCGGCGGTGCCCCTAGCGGCTCAGTTGCCGGCGGGGGAGCATGGTGAGTCGGATGCTGGGGCTAACGGTCCGCAAACCCAGGTGTTGCGGTGCCAGGCCCGTTGGGAGGGGCCTCTCGGGGGCCGACGAAGGGATAGGGTTAGCCCCCAGGAGGCTGGCGGGCCCTATCCGCCGGCTGTGCGGCGAGCGGAGGGGCGGGCCGAGGTGAGGGCACTGGCTACCGGGAGAGTGGGCGCAAGCTTTCTGGCGCGGGGGGCCTTCGAAAGAGGCCGGGGGCTCCAAGGGCCCTTCCCGTTCTCCCGCCCTGAATGACCGGTGGTGCCACTAGCGGCCTGTGTGGCGGCGGGGCAGCACGGTGAGTCCAGCACTGTGGCTCGTGGGTCTCCAATGCCCAGCATTGCCGCTCCAGGCACCTTGGGATGAGCCCCTCCGAGGGTGAGCTAGGGTTAGGGTTAGCCCCCAGGAGGCCGGCAGGCCCGATCTGCCAGCTGTGTGGCGAGCGGAGGGGCAGGCCGAGGTGAGGGCGCTGAAGAGCAGGAGCGTGGGCCCAAGCGTTTTGGTGCAGGGGCCTTTGAAGGTCACCAGGGGCTCGGAGGACCCTGCCCGTTCTCCCGCCCTGGATGACCGGCGGTGCCCCTAGAGGCCCGGGTGGCAGCGGGGCGGGAGGGTGAGTCTGGCGCTGGGGCTTGTGGGTCCGGAATCCCGGGCATTGCGGCACCAGGCCCCTTGGGAGGGGCCCCTCGAGGGATCGAGCTAGGGTTAGGTTTAGCCCCCAGGGGACCGTCAGGCCCAATCCGCCGGTTGTGCAGGGAGCGGAGGGTGGGCTGAAGTGATGGTGCTGGCGAGCGGGAGCGTGGGCCCAAGGGTTTTGGCGCGGAGGGCCTTCAAACGGCGCTGGGGGCTCCGAGGGCCCTGTCCGTTGTTCTGCCCTGAATGACCGACAGCTCTCCTACCGGCCCGGGTGGCGGCGGGGCGGCACAGTGCGTCCGGCGCTGGGACTCGGGGGTCACCAATCCCAGGCATTGCAGCGATAGGCCCCTTGGGAGGGGCCCCTTGGGGGCCGACCTAGGGTTCGGGTTAGCCCCCAGGAGGCTGGCAGGCCCGATCCGCCGGCTCTGCCACATGCGGAGGGGCTAGCCGAGGTGAGGGCGCTGGCGAGCGGGAGCATGGCCCCAAGCGTTTTGTCGCGGGGGACCTTCGAAGGTCGCCGGGGGCCCGGGGGGCCCTGCCCGTTCTAACGCCCTGAATGAGGACGGCGCCCCTAGCGGGCCGGGTGGTGAGGAGCGGCAGAGTGTGTCCGGCGGTGGGGTTCGGGTGTCCCCAATCCCCAGCGTGGCGGCGCCAGGCCCCTTGGGAGGGGCTCCTCTGGGGCCGACCTAGGTTTAGGGTTAGCCCAAAGGAGGCCGGCAGGCCCGAGCCGCCGGCTGTGCGGCGAGCAGAGGGGCGGGCCGAGGTGAGGGCGCTGGCGAGGGGGAGCGTGGGCCCAGGGTTTTGGCACAGGGGGCCTTGGATTGTCACTGGGGGCTTGGAGGGCCCTGCCCATTCTCACACACTAAATGACCGGTGGCGCCCCTGTCGGCCAGGGTGGCGGCGTGTCGGCAGGATGAGTCTGGAGCTGGGGCTCAGTGGTCCCCGATCCCCGGCGCGGTGGCTCCAGGCACTTGGGAGGGGTCCCTCGGGGGCCGACATATGGTGAGTGTTAGCCCAAAGGAGGCCGGCGGGCCCAATCCGCCGGCTGTGCAGCGAGCGGAGGGGTGGGCCGACGTTAATGCGCTGGCAAGCGGGAGCGTGGGCCCAAGCGTTTTGGCATGGGGGGCCTTCGAAGCTCACCGGGGGCTC
The DNA here is from genome assembly GCF_024610735.1 of Ursus americanus. Taxonomy (NCBI): domain Eukaryota; kingdom Metazoa; phylum Chordata; class Mammalia; order Carnivora; family Ursidae; genus Ursus; species Ursus americanus. The sequence continues at coordinate 568,401 of NW_028273679.1, forward strand.
GGAGGGCCCAGCAAGTTCTCCCGCCCTGAATGCCCAGCGGCTCCCTAGCGGCCAGGGTGGCGGCGGGGAGGCAGGGTGAGTCCGGAGCTCGGGCTCGGGGGTCCCCAATACCCGGCATGGCATTGCCAGGCCGCTTGGGAGGGGTCCCTCGGGGGCCGAGCTAGGGTTCTCGTTAGCCCAAAGGAGGCCGGCAGGCCCAATTGGCCGGCTGTGCGGCAAGGGGATGGGTGAGCCGAGGTGAGGGCGCTGGCGAGCGGGAGCTTAGGCCCAAGCGTTTTGGTGCGGGGGGCCTTCGAAGGTCATCGGGGGCTCGGAGGGCCCTGCCCGTACTCCCTCCCTGAATGACCGGTGGCGCCCCTAGCGTCCCGGGTGGCGGCGGGGCGGCAGGGTGAGTCTGGAGTAGGGCTCAGGGGTCCAAATGCCCCGGCGTGGCGGCGCCTGGCCCCTTGGGAGGGGTCCCTCGGGGGCCGACCTAGGGTTGAGGTTAGCCCAAAGGAGGCCTGGGCCCGATCCGCCGGCTGTGCAGAGAACGGAGGGGCGGGGCGAGGTGAGGGCGCTGGGGAGGGGAGCGTGAGCCCAAGCGTTTTGGCGTGTCTGGCCTTCGAAGGTCACCGGGGGCTCAGAGGGCCCTGCCCGTTCCCCAGCCCCGAATGAGGACGGTGCCCCTAGCGATCCGGGTCGCAGCGGGGCGGCAGGGTGAGTTCAGCCCTGGTGCTCGGGGGTCCCCAATCACCCGCGTGGCGGCGCCAGGCCCCTTGGGATGGTCCCCTCGGGAGCCGACCTAGGGTTAGGGTTAGCCCCAGGAGGCCGGCAGTCCGATCTGCCGGCTGTGCGGCGAGCGGAGGGGCGGGCTGAGGAGAGGGTGCTGGCGAGCAGGAGCCTAGGCCCAAGCGTTTTGTCACGGGGGGCCTTCAAAGGTCACTGGGGGCTCGGAGGGCCCTGCCCGTTCTCCCGCCCTAAATAACCGGTGGCGCCCCTAGCAGCCCGGGTGGCGGCAGGGCGGCAGGGTAAGTAATGCGCTGGGGCTTGAGGGTCCCCAATCCCCGGCGTGGCATCGCCAGGCCCCTTGGGAGGGGCCCCTCGTGAGCAGACCTAGAGTTAGGGTTAGTTCCCAGGAGGCTGGCAGGCCCAATCCGCTGTCTGTGCCGCGAGAGTGGGGGCGGACCGAGGTGAGGGCGCTTGCTAGCGGAGCGTGGGCCCAAGCGTTTTGGCGTGGGGGGCCTCAAAGGTCGCCAGGGGCTCGGAGGGCCCTGCCCATTCTCCCGCTCTGAATGACTGGTGGCGTCCCTACTGGCCCGGTAGCTGTGGGGCGGAAGGGTGACTCCGGCGCTGAGGCTTGGGGGTCACCAATCCCCGGCGTTGTGGCACCAGGCCTTTGGAAGTGGCCCCTTGGGGTCTGACCTAGGGTTAGTGTTAGCCCCCAGGAAACAGGCAGGCCTGATCCGCTAGCTGTTCATCGAGTGGAGGGGCGGGCCGAGAAGAGGGCGCTGGCGAGTGGGAGCGTGGGCCCAAGCATTTTGGCGCGAGGGGCCTACGAAGGTCGCGGGGGCTCAGAGGGCCCTGCCTGTTCTCCAGCACTGAATGACCGGCGGCGCCCCTAGCGGACTGGGTGGTGGTGGGGTGGCAGGGAGAGTCCAGCACTGGTGCTCGGGGGTCCCCAATCCCCGGCATTGCGATGCCAGGCCCCTTGGGAGGGGCCCCGTGGGGGCAGACCTAGGGTTAGGGTTACACCCAGGGGGCTGACAGGCCCGATCCTACGGCTGTTCGGCGAGCGGAGGGGCGGGCCGAGGTGAGGGCGCTGGCTAGCGGGAGCGTGGGTCAAGTGTTTTGGTGCGGGGGGCCCTTCGAAGGTCGTGGGGGGATCGGAGGACCCTGCCCGTTCTCCCGCACTGAATGACTGGTGGTGCTCCTAGTGGTGCAGGTGGCAGCGGGGCGGCCGGGTGAGTCCGGCACTGGGGTTCAGGGGTCCCCAATCCCCGGCGTTACGACTGCAGGCCCCTTGCTAGGGGCCCCTCGGGGGCCGACATATGGTAAGGGTTAGCCCCCAGGAGGCCCGCAGGCCCGATCCGCCAGCTCTGCGGTGAGTGGAGGGGTGGTCGGAGGTGAGGCCGCTGGCAATCTGGAGAGTGGGCCCAGTCATTTTGGCACGGGGGTCCTTCGAATGTCGCCAGGGGTTCGGACGGCCCTGCCCGTTCTCCCACCCTGAATGACGGGCGGCTCCCCTAAAAGCCCTGGTGGAGGAGGGGCGGTAGGGTGAGTCGGGCACTGGGACTCAGGGGTTCCCAATCCCCGGCGTTTTGGCGCCATGCCCCTTGGGAGGGGCCCCTCAGGGACTCACCTAGGGTTAGGGTTAGCTCCGAGGAGGCCGGCAGGCTCGATCCGCCGGCTGTGTGGTGAGCAGAGGGGCAGGCCGAGGTGAGGGCGCTTGTGAGCAGGAGCGTGGGCCCAAGCGTTTTGGCGCGGGGGGCCTTCCAATGTGGCCAGAGGCTCTGAGGGCCCTGCCCCTTGTCCCGCCCTGAATGACCGGCAGCGCCCCTAGTGGCCCATGTGGCAGCGGGGCAGCCGGTTGTGTCCAGCGCTGGAGCTCGGGGTTCTCCAATCCCCGGTGTTGCGGCTCTAGGCCCCTTGCTGGGGCCCCTAGGGGACCGACCTATGGTTAGATTTAGCCCCCAGGAGGCCGGAAGCCCGATCCGCCAGCTCTGCGGCAAGCGGAGAGGCGGGCGGAGGTGAGGCCGCTGGCGAGCGGGAGCGTGGGCTCAGGCGTTCTGGGGCGGGGGTCCTTCGAAAGTCGCTGGAGGCTTGGAGGGCCCTGTACGTTCTTCTGCCCTGAATGACCGGCGGCTCCCCTAGCGGCCCGGGTGGAGGAGGGGTGTTAGGGTGACTTGGGCGGTGGGGCTTGGGGGTCCCCAATCCTCGGCGTTGGGGCGCCAGGCCCCTTTGGAAGGGCTCTAGGGGGCCGACCAAGGGTTATTGTTAGCCCCCAGGGGGCCAGCAGGCCAGATCCGCCGGCTGTGAGGCGAGCGGAGGGGTGGACCCAGGTGAGGGCGCTTGAGAGCAAGAATGTGGACCCAAGCGTTTTGGCACGGGGGGCCTTCGAAGGTCATCGGGGGTTCGGAGGGCCCAACCCGTCCTCCTGCCCTGAATGACCAGCGGCGCTACTAGCGGCCCGGGGGGGCGGGGCAGCAGGGTGAGCCCGACAATGGGGCTTGGGGGTCCCCAATCCCCGGCGTTGCGGGGGCAGACCCTTGGTAGTGGCCCCTCGGGGGCCGACCTAAGGTTACAGTTAGCCCTCAGGAGGCCGGCAGGCCCGATGTGCCAGCTGTGCGGCGAGCGGAGGGGAGGGCCGAGGTGAGGGCGCGGGCGAGCGGGAGCTTGGCCGAAGCGTTTTGGCGCGGGAAGCCTTCGAAGGTCGCCGGGGGATCGGAGGACCCTGCCCGTTCTCCCGCCCTGAATGACCTGCGGCGCCCCTGGGGCCCGGGTGGCGGCAGGGCGACAGGGTGAGTCCGTCGCTGGGGTTGGGGGGTTCCCAATCCCCGGTGTTGCGGCACCAGGCCCCTTTGCAGGGGCCCCTCGGAGGCTGACCTAGGGTTATGGTTAGCCCCCAGGAGGCCGCAGGCCCAATCCACCGGCTGTGCGGTGAGCAGAGGGGAGGGCCGAGGTGAGGGCGCTGGCGAGCGGTAGCGTAGGCCCATGAGTTTTGGCGCGGGGGGCCTTCGAAGGTCGCCGGGGCTCCAGAAGCCCTGCCCGTTCTCCCGCACTGAATGTCCGGCGGTGCCCCTAGCGGCTCAGTTGCCGGCGGGGGAGCATGGTGAGTCGGATGCTGGGGCTAACGGTCCGCAAACCCAGGTGTTGCGGTGCCAGGCCCGTTGGGAGGGGCCTCTCGGGGGCCGACGAAGGGATAGGGTTAGCCCCCAGGAGGCTGGCGGGCCCTATCCGCCGGCTGTGCGGCGAGCGGAGGGGCGGGCCGAGGTGAGGGCACTGGCTACCGGGAGAGTGGGCGCAAGCTTTCTGGCGCGGGGGGCCTTCGAAAGAGGCCGGGGGCTCCAAGGGCCCTTCCCGTTCTCCCGCCCTGAATGACCGGTGGTGCCACTAGCGGCCTGTGTGGCGGCGGGGCAGCACGGTGAGTCCAGCACTGTGGCTCGTGGGTCTCCAATGCCCAGCATTGCCGCTCCAGGCACCTTGGGATGAGCCCCTCCGAGGGTGAGCTAGGGTTAGGGTTAGCCCCCAGGAGGCCGGCAGGCCCGATCTGCCAGCTGTGTGGCGAGCGGAGGGGCAGGCCGAGGTGAGGGCGCTGAAGAGCAGGAGCGTGGGCCCAAGCGTTTTGGTGCAGGGGCCTTTGAAGGTCACCAGGGGCTCGGAGGACCCTGCCCGTTCTCCCGCCCTGGATGACCGGCGGTGCCCCTAGAGGCCCGGGTGGCAGCAGGGCGGGAGGGTGAGTCTGGCGCTGGGGCTTGTGGGTCCGGAATCCCGGGCATTGCGGCACCAGGCCCCTTGGGAGGGGCCCCTCGAGGGATCGAGCTAGGGTTAGGTTTAGCCCCCAGGGGACCGTCAGGCCCAATCCGCCAGTTGTGCAGGGAGCGGAGGGTGGGCTGAAGTGATGGTGCTGGCGAGCGGGAGCGTGGGCCCAAGGGTTTTGGCGCGGAGGGCCTTCAAACGGCGCTGGGGGCTCCGAGGGCCCTGTCCGTTGTTCTGCCCTGAACGACCGACAGCTCTCCTACCGGCCCGGGTGGCGGCGGGGCGGCACAGTGCGTCCGGCGCTGGGACTCGGGGGTCACCAATCCCAGGCATTGCAGCGATAGGCCCCTTGGGAGGGGCCCCTTGGGGGCCGACCTAGGGTTCGGGTTAGCCCCCAGGAGGCTGGCAGGCCCGATCCGCCGGCTCTGCCACATGCGGAGGGGCTAGCCGAGGTGAGGGCGCTGGGGAGCGGGAGCATGGCCCCAAGCGTTTTGTCGCGGGGGACCTTCGAAGGTCGCCGGGGGCCCGGGGGGCCCTGCCCGTTCTAACGCCCTGAATGAGGACGGCGCCCCTAGCGGGCCGGGTGGTGAGGAGCGGCAGAGTGTGTCCGGCGGTGGGGTTCGGGTGTCCCCAATCCCCAGCGTGGCGGCGCCAGGCCCCTTGGGAGGGGCTCCTCTGGGGCCGACCTAGGTTTAGGGTTAGCCCAAAGGAGGCCGGCAGGCCCGAGCCGCCGGCTGTGCGGCGAGCAGAGGGGCGGGCCGAGGTGAGGGCGCTGGCGAGGGGGAGCGTGGGCCCAGGGTTTTGGCACAGGGGGCCTTGGATTGTCACTGGGGGCTTGGAGGGCCCTGCCCATTCTCACACACTAAATGACCGGTGGCGCCCCTGTCGGCCAGGGTGGCGGCGTGTCGGCAGGATGAGTCTGGAGCTGGGGCTCAGTGGTCCCCGATCCCCGGCGCGGTGGCTCCAGGCACTTGGGAGGGGTCCCTCGGGGGCCGACATATGGTGAGTGTTAGCCCAAAGGAGGCCGGCGGGCCCAATCCGCCGGCTGTGCAGCGAGCGGAGGGGTGGGCCGACGTTAATGCGCTGGCAAGCGGGAGCGTGGGCCCAAGCGTTTTGGCATGGGGGGCCTTCGAAGCTCACCGGGGGCTCGGAGGGCCCAGCAAGTTCTCCCGCCCTGAATGCCCAGCGGCTCCCTAGCGGCCAGGGTGGCGGCGGGGAGGCAGGGTGAGTCCGGAGCTCGGGCTCGGGGGTCCCCAATACCCGGCATGGCATTGCCAGGCCGCTTGGGAGGGGTCCCTCGGGGGCCGAGCTAGGGTTCTCGTTAGCCCAAAGGAGGCCGGCAGGCCCAATTGGCCGGCTGTGCGGCAAGGGGATGGGTGAGCCGAGGTGAGGGCGCTGGCGAGCGGGAGCTTAGGCCCAAGCGTTTTGGTGCGGGGGGCCTTCGAAGGTCATCGGGGGCTCGGAGGGCCCTGCCCGTACTCCCTCCCTGAATGACCGGTGGCGCCCCTAGCGTCCCGGGTGGCGGCGGGGCGGCAGGGTGAGTCTGGAGTAGGGCTCAGGGGTCCAAATGCCCCGGCGTGGCGGCGCCTGGCCCCTTGGGAGGGGTCCCTCGGGGGCCGACCTAGGGTTGAGGTTAGCCCAAAGGAGGCCTGGGCCCGATCCGCCGGCTGTGCAGAGAACGGAGGGGCGGGGCGAGGTGAGGGCGCTGGGGAGGGGAGCGTGAGCCCAAGCGTTTTGGCGTGTCTGGCCTTCGAAGGTCACCGGGGGCTCAGAGGGCCCTGCCCGTTCCCCAGCCCCGAATGAGGACGGTGCCCCTAGCGATCCGGGTCGCAGCGGGGCGGCAGGGTGAGTTCAGCCCTGGTGCTCGGGGGTCCCCAATCACCCGCGTGGCGGCGCCAGGCCCCTTGGGATGGTCCCCTCGGGAGCCGACCTAGGGTTAGGGTTAGCCCCAGGAGGCCGGCAGTCCGATCTGCCGGCTGTGCGGCGAGCGGAGGGGCGGGCTGAGGAGAGGGTGCTGGCGAGCAGGAGCCTAGGCCCAAGCGTTTTGTCACGGGGGGCCTTCAAAGGTCACTGGGGGCTCGGAGGGCCCTGCCCGTTCTCCCGCCCTAAATAACCGGTGGCGCCCCTAGCAGCCCGGGTGGCGGCAGGGCGGCAGGGTAAGTAATGCGCTGGGGCTTGAGGGTCCCCAATCCCCGGCGTGGCATCGCCAGGCCCCTTGGGAGGGGCCCCTCGTGAGCAGACCTAGAGTTAGGGTTAGTTCCCAGGAGGCTGGCAGGCCCAATCCGCTGTCTGTGCCGCGAGAGTGGGGGCGGACCGAGGTGAGGGCGCTTGCTAGCGGAGCGTGGGCCCAAGCGTTTTGGCGTGGGGGGCCTCAAAGGTCGCCAGGGGCTCGGAGGGCCCTGCCCATTCTCCCGCTCTGAATGACTGGTGGCGTCCCTACTGGCCCGGTAGCTGTGGGGCGGAAGGGTGACTCCGGCGCTGAGGCTTGGGGGTCACCAATCCCCGGCGTTGTGGCACCAGGCCTTTGGAAGTGGCCCCTTGGGGTCTGACCTAGGGTTAGTGTTAGCCCCCAGGAAACAGGCAGGCCTGATCCGCTAGCTGTTCATCGAGTGGAGGGGCGGGCCGAGAAGAGGGCGCTGGCGAGTGGGAGCGTGGGCCCAAGCATTTTGGCGCGAGGGGCCTACGAAGGTCGCGGGGGCTCAGAGGGCCCTGCCTGTTCTCCAGCACTGAATGACCGGCGGCGCCCCTAGCGGACTGGGTGGTGGTGGGGTGGCAGGGAGAGTCCAGCACTGGTGCTCGGGGGTCCCCAATCCCCGGCATTGCGATGCCAGGCCCCTTGGGAGGGGCCCCGTGGGGGCAGACCTAGGGTTAGGGTTACACCCAGGGGGCTGACAGGCCCGATCCTACGGCTGTTCGGCGAGCGGAGGGGCGGGCCGAGGTGAGGGCGCTGGCTAGCGGGAGCGTGGGTCAAGTGTTTTGGTGCGGGGGGCCCTTCGAAGGTCGTGGGGGGATCGGAGGACCCTGCCCGTTCTCCCGCACTGAATGACTGGTGGTGCTCCTAGTGGTGCAGGTGGCAGCGGGGCGGCCGGGTGAGTCCGGCACTGGGGTTCAGGGGTCCCCAATCCCCGGCGTTACGACTGCAGGCCCCTTGCTAGGGGCCCCTCGGGGGCCGACATATGGTAAGGGTTAGCCCCCAGGAGGCCCGCAGGCCCGATCCGCCAGCTCTGCGGTGAGTGGAGGGGTGGTCGGAGGTGAGGCCGCTGGCAATCTGGAGAGTGGGCCCAGTCATTTTGGCACGGGGGTCCTTCGAATGTCGCCAGGGGTTCGGACGGCCCTGCCCGTTCTCCCACCCTGAATGACGGGCGGCTCCCCTAAAAGCCCTGGTGGAGGAGGGGCGGTAGGGTGAGTCGGGCGCTGGGACTCAGGGGTTCCCAATCCCCGGCGTTTTGGCGCCATGCCCCTTGGGAGGGGCCCCTCAGGGACTCACCTAGGGTTAGGGTTAGCTCCGAGGAGGCCGGCAGGCTCGATCCGCCGGCTGTGTGGTGAGCAGAGGGGCAGGCCGAGGTGAGGGCGCTTGTGAGCAGGAGCGTGGGCCCAAGCGTTTTGGCGCGGGGGGCCTTCCAATGTGGCCAGAGGCTCTGAGGGCCCTGCCCCTTGTCCCGCCCTGAATGACCGGCAGCGCCCCTAGTGGCCCATGTGGCAGCGGGGCAGCCGGTTGTGTCCAGCGCTGGAGCTCGGGGTTCTCCAATCCCCGGTGTTGCGGCTCTAGGCCCCTTGCTGGGGCCCCTAGGGGACCGACCTATGGTTAGATTTAGCCCCCAGGAGGCCGGAAGCCCGATCCGCCAGCTCTGCGGCAAGCGGAGAGGCGGGCGGAGGTGAGGCCGCTGGCGAGCGGGAGCGTGGGCTCAGGCGTTCTGGGGCGGGGGTCCTTCGAAAGTCGCTGGAGGCTTGGAGGGCCCTGTACGTTCTTCTGCCCTGAATGACCGGCGGCTCCCCTAGCGGCCCGGGTGGAGGAGGGGTGTTAGGGTGACTTGGGCGGTGGGGCTTGGGGGTCCCCAATCCTCGGCGTTGGGGCGCCAGGCCCCTTTGGAAGGGCTCTAGGGGGCCGACCAAGGGTTATTGTTAGCCCCCAGGGGGCCAGCAGGCCAGATCCGCCGGCTGTGAGGCGAGCGGAGGGGTGGACCCAGGTGAGGGCGCTTGAGAGCAAGAATGTGGACCCAAGCGTTTTGGCACGGGGGGCCTTCGAAGGTCATCGGGGGTTCGGAGGGCCCAACCCGTCCTCCTGCCCTGAATGACCAGCGGCGCTACTAGCGGCCCGGGGGGGCGGGGCAGCAGGGTGAGCCCGGCAATGGGGCTTGGGGGTCCCCAATCCCCGGCGTTGCGGGGGCAGACCCTTGGTAGTGGCCCCTCGGGGGCCGACCTAAGGTTACAGTTAGCCCTCAGGAGGCCGGCAGGCCCGATGTGCCAGCTGTGCGGCGAGCGGAGGGGAGGGCCGAGGTGAGGGCGCGGGCGAGCGGGAGCTTGGCCGAAGCGTTTTGGCGCGGGAAGCCTTCGAAGGTCGCCGGGGGATCGGAGGACCCTGCCCGTTTTCCCGCCCTGAATGACCTGCGGCGCCCCTGGGGCCCGGGTGGCGGCAGGGCGACAGGGTGAGTCCGTCGCTGGGGTTGGGGGGTTCCCAATCCCCGGTGTTGCGGCACCAGGCCCCTTTGCAGGGGCCCCTCGGAGGCTGACCTAGGGTTATGGTTAGCCCCCAGGAGGCCGCAGGCCCAATCCACCGGCTGTGCGGTGAGCAGAGGGGAGGGCCGAGGTGAGGGCGCTGGCGAGCGGTAGCGTAGGCCCATGAGTTTTGGCGCGGGGGGCCTTCGAAGGTCGCCGGGGCTCCAGAAGCCCTGCCCGTTCTCCCGCACTGAATGTCCGGCGGTGCCCCTAGCGGCTCAGTTGCCGGCGGGGGAGCATGGTGAGTCGGATGCTGGGGCTAGCGGTCCGCAAACCCAGGTGTTGCGGTGCCAGGCCCGTTGGGAGGGGCCTCTCGGGGGCCGACGAAGGGATAGGGTTAGCCCCCAGGAGGCTGGCGGGCCCTATCCGCCGGCTGTGCGGCGAGCGGAGGGGCGGGCCGAGGTGAGGGCACTGGCTACCGGGAGAGTGGGTGCAAGCTTTCTGGCGCGGGGGGCCTTCGAAAGAGGCCGGGGGCTCCAAGGGCCCTTCCCGTTCTCCCGCCCTGAATGACCGGTGGTGCCACTAGCGGCCTGTGTGGCGGCGGGGCAGCACGGTGAGTCCAGCACTGTGGCTCGTGGGTCTCCAATGCCCAGCATTGCCGCTCCAGGCACCTTGGGATGAGCCCCTCCGAGGGTGAGCTAGGGTTAGGGTTAGCCCCCAGGAGGCCGGCAGGCCCGATCTGCCAGCTGTGTGGCGAGCGGAGGGGCAGGCCGAGGTGAGGGCGCTGAAGAGCAGGAGCGTGGGCCCAAGCGTTTTGGTGCAGGGGCCTTTGAAGGTCACCAGGGGCTCGGAGGACCCTGCCCGTTCTCCCGCCCTGGATGACCGGCGGTGCCCCTAGAGGCCCGGGTGGCAGCGGGGCGGGAGGGTGAGTCTGGCGCTGGGGCTTGTGGGTCCGGAATCCCGGGCATTGCGGCACCAGGCCCCTTGGGAGGGGCCCCTCGAGGGATCGAGCTAGGGTTAGGTTTAGCCCCCAGGGGACCGTCAGGCCCAATCCGCCGGTTGTGCAGGGAGCAGAGGGTGGGCTGAAGTGATGGTGCTGGCGAGCGGGAGCGTGGGCCCAAGGGTTTTGGCGCGGAGGGCCTTCAAACGGCGCTGGGGGCTCCGAGGGCCCTGTCCGTTGTTCTGCCCTGAATGACCGACAGCTCTCCTACCGGCCCGGGTGGCGGCGGGGCGGCACAGTGCGTCCGGCGCTGGGACTCGGGGGTCACCAATCCCAGGCATTGCAGCGATAGGCCCCTTGGGAGGGGCCCCTTGGGGGCCGACCTAGGGTTCGGGTTAGCCCCCAGGAGGCTGGCAGGCCCGATCCGCCGGCTCTGCCACATGCGGAGGGGCTAGCCGAGGTGAGGGCGCTGGCGAGCGGGAGCATGGCCCCAAGCGTTTTGTCGCGGGGGACCTTCGAAGGTCGCCGGGGGCCCGGGGGGCCCTGCCCGTTCTAACGCCCTGAATGAGGACGGCGCCCCTAGCGGGCCGGGTGGTGAGGAGCGGCAGAGTGTGTCCGGCGGTGGGGTTCGGGTGTCCCCAATCCCCAGCGTGGCGGCGCCAGGCCCCTTGGGAGGGGCTCCTCTGGGGCCGACCTAGGTTTAGGGTTAGCCCAAAGGAGGCCGGCAGGCCCGAGCCGCCGGCTGTGCGGCGAGCAGAGGGGCGGGCCGAGGTGAGGGCGCTGGCGAGGGGGAGCGTGGGCCCAGGGTTTTGGCACAGGGGGCCTTGGATTGTCACTGGGGGCTTGGAGGGCCCTGCCCATTCTCACACACTAAATGACCGGTGGCGCCCCTGTCGGCCAGGGTGGCGGCGTGTCGGCAGGATGAGTCTGGAGCTGGGGCTCAGTGGTCCCCGATCCCCGGCGCGGTGGCTCCAGGCACTTGGGAGGGGTCCCTCGGGGGCCGACATATGGTGAGTGTTAGCCCAAAGGAGGCCGGCGGGCCCAATCCGCCGGCTGTGCAGCGAGCGGAGGGGTGGGCCGACGTTAATGCGCTGGCAAGCGGGAGCGTGGGCCCAAGCGTTTTGGCATGGGGGGCCTTCGAAGCTCACCGGGGGCTCGGAGGGCCCAGCAAGTTCTCCCGCCCTGAATGCCCAGCGGCTCCCTAGCGGCCAGGGTGGCGGCGGGGAGGCAGGGTGAGTCCGGAGCTCGGGCTCGGGGGTCCCCAATACCCGGCATGGCATTGCCAGGCCGCTTGGGAGGGGTCCCTCGGGGGCCGAGCTAGGGTTCTCGTTAGCCCAAAGGAGGCCGGCAGGCCCAATTGGCCGGCTGTGCGGCAAGGGGATGGGTGAGCCGAGGTGAGGGCGCTGGCGAGCGGGAGCTTAGGCCCAAGCGTTTTGGTGCGGGGGGCCTTCGAAGGTCATCGGGGGCTCGGAGGGCCCTGCCCGTACTCCCTCCCTGAATGACCGGTGGCGCCCCTAGCGTCCCGGGTGGCGGCGGGGCGGCAGGGTGAGTCTGGAGTAGGGCTCAGGGGTCCAAATGCCCCGGCGTGGCGGCGCCTGGCCCCTTGGGAGGGGTCCCTCGGGGGCCGACCTAGGGTTGAGGTTAGCCCAAAGGAGGCCTGGGCCCGATCCGCCGGCTGTGCAGAGAACGGAGGGGCGGGGCGAGGTGAGGGCGCTGGGGAGGGGAGCGTGAGCCCAAGCGTTTTGGCGTGTCTGGCCTTCGAAGGTCACCGGGGGCTCAGAGGGCCCTGCCCGTTCCCCAGCCCCGAATGAGGACGGTGCCCCTAGCGATCCGGGTCGCAGCGGGGTGGCAGGGTGAGTTCAGCCCTGGTGCTCGGGGGTCCCCAATCACCCGCGTGGCGGCGCCAGGCCCCTTGGGATGGTCCCCTCGGGAGCCGACCTAGGGTTAGGGTTAGCCCCAGGAGGCCGGCAGTCCGATCTGCCGGCTGTGCGGCGAGCGGAGGGGCGGGCTGAGGAGAGGGTGCTGGCGAGCAGGAGCCTAGGCCCAAGCGTTTTGTCACGGGGGGCCTTCAAAGGTCACTGGGGGCTCGGAGGGCCCTGCCCGTTCTCCCGCCCTAAATAACCGGTGGCGCCCCTAGCAGCCCGGGTGGCGGCAGGGCGGCAGGGTAAGTAATGCGCTGGGGCTTGAGGGTCCCCAATCCCCGGCGTGGCATCGCCAGGCCCCTTGGGAGGGGCCCCTCGTGAGCAGACCTAGAGTTAGGGTTAGTTCCCAGGAGGCTGGCAGGCCCAATCCGCTGTCTGTGCCGCGAGAGTGGGGGCGGACCGAGGTGAGGGCGCTTGCTAGCGGAGCGTGGGCCCAAGCGTTTTGGCGTGGGGGGCCTCAAAGGTCGCCAGGGGCTCGGAGGGCCCTGCCCATTCTCCCGCTCTGAATGACTGGTGGCGTCCCTACTGGCCCGGTAGCTGTGGGGCGGAAGGGTGACTCCGGCGCTGAGGCTTGGGGGTCACCAATCCCCGGCGTTGTGGCACCAGGCCTTTGGAAGTGGCCCCTTGGGGTCTGACCTAGGGTTAGTGTTAGCCCCCAGGAAACAGGCAGGCCTGATCCGCTAGCTGTTCATCGAGTGGAGGGGCGGGCCGAGAAGAGGGCGCTGGCGAGTGGGAGCGTGGGCCCAAGCATTTTGGCGCGAGGGGCCTACGAAGGTCGCGGGGGCTCAGAGGGCCCTGCCTGTTCTCCAGCACTGAATGACCGGCGGCGCCCCTAGCGGACTGGGTGGTGGTGGGGTGGCAGGGAGAGTCCAGCACTGGTGCTCGGGGGTCCCCAATCCCCGGCATTGCGATGCCAGGCCCCTTGGGAGGGGCCCCGTGGGGGCAGACCTAGGGTTAGGGTTACACCCAGGGGGCTGACAGGCCCGATCCTACGGCTGTTCGGCGAGCGGAGGGGCGGGCCGAGGTGAGGGCGCTGGCTAGCGGGAGCGTGGGTCAAGTGTTTTGGTGCGGGGGGCCCTTCGAAGGTCGTGGGGGGATCGGAGGACCCTGCCCGTTCTCCCGCACTGAATGACTGGTGGTGCTCCTAGTGGTGCAGGTGGCAGCGGGGCGGCCGGGTGAGTCCGGCACTGGGGTTCAGGGGTCCCCAATCCCCGGCGTTACGACTGCAGGCCCCTTGCTAGGGGCCCCTCGGGGGCCGACATATGGTAAGGGTTAGCCCCCAGGAGGCCCGCAGGCCCGATCCGCCAGCTCTGCGGTGAGTGGAGGGGTGGTCGGAGGTGAGGCCGCTGGCAATCTGGAGAGTGGGCCCAGTCATTTTGGCACGGGGGTCCTTCGAATGTCGCCAGGGGTTCGGACGGCCCTGCCCGTTCTCCCACCCTGAATGACGGGCGGCTCCCCTAAAAGCCCTGGTGGAGGAGGGGCGGTAGGGTGAGTCGGGCACTGGGACTCAGGGGTTCCCAATCCCCGGCGTTTTGGCGCCATGCCCCTTGGGAGGGGCCCCTCAGGGACTCACCTAGGGTTAGGGTTAGCTCCGAGGAGGCCGGCAGGCTCGATCCGCCGGCTGTGTGGTGAGCAGAGGGGCAGGCCGAGGTGAGGGCGCTTGTGAGCAGGAGCGTGGGCCCAAGCGTTTGGGCGCGGGGGGCCTTCCAATGTGGCCAGAGGCTCTGAGGGCCCTGCCCCTTGTCCCGCCCTGAATGACCGGCAGCGCCCCTAGTGGCCCATGTGGCAGCGGGGCAGCCGGTTGTGTCCAGCGCTGGAGCTCGGGGTTCTCCAATCCCCGGTGTTGCGGCTCTAGGCCCCTTGCTGGGGCCCCTAGGGGACCGACCTATGGTTAGATTTAGCCCCCAGGAGGCCGGAAGCCCGATCCGCCAGCTCTGCGGCAAGCGGAGAGGCGGGCGGAGGTGAGGCCGCTGGCGAGCGGGAGCGTGGGCTCAGGCGTTCTGGGGCGGGGGTCCTTCGAAAGTCGCTGGAGGCTTGGAGGGCCCTGTACGTTCTTCTGCCCTGAATGACCGGCGGCTCCCCTAGCGGCCCGGGTGGAGGAGGGGTGTTAGGGTGACTTGGGCGGTGGGGCTTGGGGGTCCCCAATCCTCGGCGTTGGGGCGCCAGGCCCCTTTGGAAGGGCTCTAGGGGGCCGACCAAGGGTTATTGTTAGCCCCCAGGGGGCCAGCAGGCCAGATCCGCCGGCTGTGAGGCGAGCGGAGGGGTGGACCCAGGTGAGGGCGCTTGAGAGCAAGAATGTGGACCCAAGCGTTTTGGCACGGGGGGCCTTCGAAGGTCATCGGGGGTTCGGAGGGCCCAACCCGTCCTCCTGCCCTGAATGACCAGCGGCGCTACTAGCGGCCCGGGGGGGCGGGGCAGCAGGGTGAGCCCGACAATGGGGCTTGGGGGTCCCCAATCCCCGGCGTTGCGGGGGCAGACCCTTGGTAGTGGCCCCTCGGGGGCCGACCTAAGGTTACAGTTAGCCCTCAGGAGGCCGGCAGGCCCGATGTGCCAGCTGTGCAGCGAGCGGAGGGGAGGGCCGAGGTGAGGGCGCGGGCGAGCGGGAGCTTGGCCGAAGCGTTTTGGCGCGGGAAGCCTTCGAAGGTCGCCGGGGGATCGGAGGACCCTGCCCGTTCTCCCGCCCTGAATGACCTGCGGCGCCCCTGGGGCCCGGGTGGCGGCAGGGCGACAGGGTGAGTCCGTCGCTGGGGTTGGGGGGTTCCCAATCCCCGGTGTTGCGGCACCAGGCCCCTTTGCAGGGGCCCCTCGGAGGCTGACCTAGGGTTATGGTTAGCCCCCAGGAGGCCGCAGGCCCAATCCACCGGCTGTGCGGTGAGCAGAGGGGAGGGCCGAGGTGAGGGCGCTGGCGAGCGGTAGCGTAGGCCCATGAGTTTTGGCGCGGGGGGCCTTCGAAGGTCGCCGGGGCTCCAGAAGCCCTGCCCGTTCTCCCGCACTGAATGTCCGGCGGTGCCCCTAGCGGCTCAGTTGCCGGCGGGGGAGCATGGTGAGTCGGATGCTGGGGCTAACGGTCCGCAAACCCAGGTGTTGCGGTGCCAGGCCCGTTGGGAGGGGCCTCTCGGGGGCCGACGAAGGGATAGGGTTAGCCCCCAGGAGGCTGGCGGGCCCTATCCGCCGGCTGTGCGGCGAGCGGAGGGGCGGGCCGAGGTGAGGGCACTGGCTACCGGGAGAGTGGGCGCAAGCTTTCTGGCGCGGGGGGCCTTCGAAAGAGGCCGGGGGCTCCAAGGGCCCTTCCCGTTCTCCCGCCCTGAATGACCGGTGGTGCCACTAGCGGCCTGTGTGGCGGCGGGGCAGCACGGTGAGTCCAGCACTGTGGCTCGTGGGTCTCCAATGCCCAGCATTGCCGCTCCAGGCACCTTGGGATGAGCCCCTCCGAGGGTGAGCTAGGGTTAGGGTTAGCCCCCAGGAGGCCGGCAGGCCCGATCTGCCAGCTGTGTGGCGAGCGGAGGGGCAGGCCGAGGTGAGGGCGCTGAAGAGCAGGAGCGTGGGCCCAAGCGTTTTGGTGCAGGGGCCTTTGAAGGTCACCAGGGGCTCGGAGGACCCTGCCCGTTCTCCCGCCCTGGATGACCGGCGGTGCCCCTAGAGGCCCGGGTGGCAGCAGGGCGGGAGGGTGAGTCTGGCGCTGGGGCTTGTGGGTCCGGAATCCCGGGCATTGCGGCACCAGGCCCCTTGGGAGGGGCCCCTCGAGGGATCGAGCTAGGGTTAGGTTTAGCCCCCAGGGGACCGTCAGGCCCAATCCGCCAGTTGTGCAGGGAGCGGAGGGTGGGCTGAAGTGATGGTGCTGGCGAGCGGGAGCGTGGGCCCAAGGGTTTTGGCGCGGAGGGCCTTCAAACGGCGCTGGGGGCTCCGAGGGCCCTGTCCGTTGTTCTGCCCTGAACGACCGACAGCTCTCCTACCGGCCCGGGTGGCGGCGGGGCGGCACAGTGCGTCCGGCGCTGGGACTCGGGGGTCACCAATCCCAGGCATTGCAGCGATAGGCCCCTTGGGAGGGGCCCCTTGGGGGCCGACCTAGGGTTCGGGTTAGCCCCCAGGAGGCTGGCAGGCCCGATCCGCCGGCTCTGCCACATGCGGAGGGGCTAGCCGAGGTGAGGGCGCTGGGGAGCGGGAGCATGGCCCCAAGCGTTTTGTCGCGGGGGACCTTCGAAGGTCGCCGGGGGCCCGGGGGGCCCTGCCCGTTCTAACGCCCTGAATGAGGACGGCGCCCCTAGCGGGCCGGGTGGTGAGGAGCGGCAGAGTGTGTCCGGCGGTGGGGTTCGGGTGTCCCCAATCCCCAGCGTGGCGGCGCCAGGCCCCTTGGGAGGGGCTCCTCTGGGGCCGACCTAGGTTTAGGGTTAGCCCAAAGGAGGCCGGCAGGCCCGAGCCGCCGGCTGTGCGGCGAGCAGAGGGGCGGGCCGAGGTGAGGGCGCTGGCGAGGGGGAGCGTGGGCCCAGGGTTTTGGCACAGGGGGCCTTGGATTGTCACTGGGGGCTTGGAGGGCCCTGCCCATTCTCACACACTAAATGACCGGTGGCGCCCCTGTCGGCCAGGGTGGCGGCGTGTCGGCAGGATGAGTCTGGAGCTGGGGCTCAGTGGTCCCCGATCCCCGGCGCGGTGGCTCCAGGCACTTGGGAGGGGTCCCTCGGGGGCCGACATATGGTGAGTGTTAGCCCAAAGGAGGCCGGCGGGCCCAATCCGCCGGCTGTGCAGCGAGCGGAGGGGTGGGCCGACGTTAATGCGCTGGCAAGCGGGAGCGTGGGCCCAAGCGTTTTGGCATGGGGGGCCTTCGAAGCTCACCGGGGGCTCGGAGGGCCCAGCAAGTTCTCCCGCCCTGAATGCCCAGCGGCTCCCTAGCGGCCAGGGTGGCGGCGGGGAGGCAGGGTGAGTCCGGAGCTCGGGCTCGGGGGTCCCCAATACCCGGCATGGCATTGCCAGGCCGCTTGGGAGGGGTCCCTCGGGGGCCGAGCTAGGGTTCTCGTTAGCCCAAAGGAGGCCGGCAGGCCCAATTGGCCGGCTGTGCGGCAAGGGGATGGGTGAGCCGAGGTGAGGGCGCTGGCGAGCGGGAGCTTAGGCCCAAGCGTTTTGGTGCGGGGGGCCTTCGAAGGTCATCGGGGGCTCGGAGGGCCCTGCCCGTACTCCCTCCCTGAATGACCGGTGGCGCCCCTAGCGTCCCGGGTGGCGGCGGGGCGGCAGGGTGAGTCTGGAGTAGGGCTCAGGGGTCCAAATGCCCCGGCGTGGCGGCGCCTGGCCCCTTGGGAGGGGTCCCTCGGGGGCCGACCTAGGGTTGAGGTTAGCCCAAAGGAGGCCTGGGCCCGATCCGCCGGCTGTGCAGAGAACGGAGGGGCGGGGCGAGGTGAGGGCGCTGGGGAGGGGAGCGTGAGCCCAAGCGTTTTGGCGTGTCTGGCCTTCGAAGGTCACCGGGGGCTCAGAGGGCCCTGCCCGTTCCCCAGCCCCGAATGAGGACGGTGCCCCTAGCGATCCGGGTCGCAGCGGGGCGGCAGGGTGAGTTCAGCCCTGGTGCTCGGGGGTCCCCAATCACCCGCGTGGCGGCGCCAGGCCCCTTGGGATGGTCCCCTCGGGAGCCGACCTAGGGTTAGGGTTAGCCCCAGGAGGCCGGCAGTCCGATCTGCCGGCTGTGCGGCGAGCGGAGGGGCGGGCTGAGGAGAGGGTGCTGGCGAGCAGGAGCCTAGGCCCAAGCGTTTTGTCACGGGGGGCCTTCAAAGGTCACTGGGGGCTCGGAGGGCCCTGCCCGTTCTCCCGCCCTAAATAACCGGTGGCGCCCCTAGCAGCCCGGGTGGCGGCAGGGCGGCAGGGTAAGTAATGCGCTGGGGCTTGAGGGTCCCCAATCCCCGGCGTGGCATCGCCAGGCCCCTTGGGAGGGGCCCCTCGTGAGCAGACCTAGAGTTAGGGTTAGTTCCCAGGAGGCTGGCAGGCCCAATCCGCTGTCTGTGCCGCGAGAGTGGGGGCGGACCGAGGTGAGGGCGCTTGCTAGCGGAGCGTGGGCCCAAGCGTTTTGGCGTGGGGGGCCTCAAAGGTCGCCAGGGGCTCGGAGGGCCCTGCCCATTCTCCCGCTCTGAATGACTGGTGGCGTCCCTACTGGCCCGGTAGCTGTGGGGCGGAAGGGTGACTCCGGCGCTGAGGCTTGGGGGTCACCAATCCCCGGCGTTGTGGCACCAGGCCTTTGGAAGTGGCCCCTTGGGGTCTGACCTAGGGTTAGTGTTAGCCCCCAGGAAACAGGCAGGCCTGATCCGCTAGCTGTTCATCGAGTGGAGGGGCGGGCCGAGAAGAGGGCGCTGGCGAGTGGGAGCGTGGGCCCAAGCATTTTGGCGCGAGGGGCCTACGAAGGTCGCGGGGGCTCAGAGGGCCCTGCCTGTTCTCCAGCACTGAATGACCGGCGGTGCCCCTAGCGGACTGGGTGGTGGTGGGGTGGCAGGGAGAGTCCAGCACTGGTGCTCGGGGGTCCCCAATCCCCGGCATTGCGATGCCAGGCCCCTTGGGAGGGGCCCCGTGGGGGCAGACCTAGGGTTAGGGTTACACCCAGGGGGCTGACAGGCCCGATCCTACGGCTGTTCGGCGAGCGGAGGGGCGGGCCGAGGTGAGGGCGCTGGCTAGCGGGAGCGTGGGTCAAGTGTTTTGGTGCGGGGGGCCCTTCGAAGGTCGTGGGGGGATCGGAGGACCCTGCCCGTTCTCCCGCACTGAATGACTGGTGGTGCTCCTAGTGGTGCAGGTGGCAGCGGGGCGGCCGGGTGAGTCCGGCACTGGGGTTCAGGGGTCCCCAATCCCCGGCGTTACGACTGCAGGCCCCTTGCTAGGGGCCCCTCGGGGGCCGACATATGGTAAGGGTTAGCCCCCAGGAGGCCCGCAGGCCCGATCCGCCAGCTCTGCGGTGAGTGGAGGGGTGGTCGGAGGTGAGGCCGCTGGCAATCTGGAGAGTGGGCCCAGTCATTTTGGCACGGGGGTCCTTCGAATGTCGCCAGGGGTTCGGACGGCCCTGCCCGTTCTCCCACCCTGAATGACGGGCGGCTCCCCTAAAAGCCCTGGTGGAGGAGGGGTGGTAGGGTGAGTCGGGCGCTGGGACTCAGGGGTTCCCAATCCCCGGCGTTTTGGCGCCATGCCCCTTGGGAGTTGCCCCTCAGGGACTCACCTAGGGTTAGGGTTAGCTCCGAGGAGGCCGGCAGGCTCGATCCGCCGGCTGTGTGGTGAGCAGAGGGGCAGGCCGAGGTGAGGGCGCTTGTGAGCAGGAGCGTGGGCCCAAGCGTTTTGGCGCGGGGGGCCTTCCAGTGTGGCCAGAGGCTCTGAGGGCCCTGCCCCTTGTCCCGCCCTGAATGACCGGCAGCGCCCCTAGTGGCCCATGTGGCAGCGGGGCAGCCGGTTGTGTCCAGCGCTGGAGCTCGGGGTTCTCCAATCCCCGGTGTTGCGGCTCTAGGCCCCTTGCTGGGGCCCCTAGGGGACCGACCTATGGTTAGATTTAGCCCCCAGGAGGCCGGAAGCCCGATCCGCCAGCTCTGCGGCAAGCGGAGAGGCGGGCGGAGGTGAGGCCGCTGGCGAGCGGGAGCGTGGGCTCAGGCGTTTTGGGGCGGGGGTCCTTCGAAAGTCGCTGGAGGCTTGGAGGGCCCTGTACGTTCTTCTGCCCTGAATGACCGGCGGCTCCCCTAGCGGCCCGGGTGGAGGAGGGGTGTTAGGGTGACTTGGGCGGTGGGGCTTGGGGGTCCCCAATCCTCGGCGTTGGGGCACCAGGCCCCTTTGGAAGGGCTCTAGGGGGCCGACCAAGGGTTATTGTTAGCCCCCAGGGGGCCAGCAGGCCAGATCCGCCGGCTGTGAGGCGAGCGGAGGGGTGGACCCAGGTGAGGGCGCTTGAGAGCAAGAATGTGGACCCAAGCGTTTTGGCACGGGGGGCCTTCGAAGGTCATCGGGGGTTCGGAGGGCCCAACCCGTCCTCCTGCCCTGAATGACCAGCGGCGCTACTAGCGGCCCGGGGGGGGCGGGGCAGCAGGGTGAGCCCGGCAATGGGGCTTGGGGGTCCCCAATCCCCGGCGTTGCGGGGGCAGACCCTTGGTAGTGGCCCCTCGGGGGCCGACCTAAGGTTACAGTTAGCCCCCAGGAGGCCGGCAGGCCCGATGTGCCAGCTGTGCGGCGAGCGGAGGGGAGGGCCGAGGTGAGGGCGCGGGCGAGCGGGAGCTTGGCCGAAGCGTTTTGGCGCGGGAAGCCTTCGAAGGTCGCCGGGGGATCGGAGGACCCTGCCCGTTTTCCCGCCCTGAATGACCTGCGGCGCCCCTGGGGCCCGGGTGGCGGCAGGGCGACAGGGTGAGTCCGTCGCTGGGGTTGGGGGGTTCCCAATCCCCGGTGTTGCGGCACCAGGCCCCTTTGCAGGGGCCCCTCGGAGGCTGACCTAGGGTTATGGTTAGCCCCCAGGAGGCCGCAGGCCCAATCCACCGGCTGTGCGGTGAGCAGAGGGGAGGGCCGAGGTGAGGGCGCTGGCGAGCGGTAGCGTAGGCCCATGAGTTTTGGCGCGGGGGGCCTTCGAAGGTCGCCGGGGCTCCAGAAGCCCTGCCCGTTCTCCCGCACTGAATGTCCGGCGGTGCCCCTAGCGGCTCAGTTGCCGGCGGGGGAGCATGGTGAGTCGGATGCTGGGGCTAGCGGTCCGCAAACCCAGGTGTTGCGGTGCCAGGCCCGTTGGGAGGGGCCTCTCGGGGGCCGACGAAGGGATAGGGTTAGCCCCCAGGAGGCTGGCGGGCCCTATCCGCCGGCTGTGCGGCGAGCGGAGGGGCGGGCCGAGGTGAGGGCACTGGCTACCGGGAGAGTGGGTGCAAGCTTTCTGGCACGGGGGGCCTTCGAAAGAGGCCGGGGGCTCCAAGGGCCCTTCCCGTTCTCCCGCCCTGAATGACCGGTGGTGCCACTAGCGGCCTGTGTGGCGGCGGGGCAGCACGGTGAGTCCAGCACTGTGGCTCGTGGGTCTCCAATGCCCAGCATTGCCGCTCCAGGCACCTTGGGATGAGCCCCTCCGAGGGTGAGCTAGGGTTAGGGTTAGCCCCCAGGAGGCCGGCAGGCCCGATCTGCCAGCTGTGTGGCGAGCGGAGGGGCAGGCCGAGGTGAGGGCGCTGAAGAGCAGGAGCGTGGGCCCAAGCGTTTTGGTGCAGGGGCCTTTGAAGGTCACCAGGGGCTCGGAGGACCCTGCCCGTTCTCCCGCCCTGGATGACCGGCGGTGCCCCTAGAGGCCCGGGTGGCAGCGGGGCGGGAGGGTGAGTCTGGCGCTGGGGCTTGTGGGTCCGGAATCCCGGGCATTGCGGCACCAGGCCCCTTGGGAGGGGCCCCTCGAGGGATCGAGCTAGGGTTAGGTTTAGCCCCCAGGGGACCGTCAGGCCCAATCCGCCGGTTGTGCAGGGAGCGGAGGGTGGGCTGAAGTGATGGTGCTGGCGAGCGGGAGCGTGGGCCCAAGGGTTTTGGCGCGGAGGGCCTTCAAACGGCGCTGGGGGCTCCGAGGGCCCTGTCCGTTGTTCTGCCCTGAATGACCGACAGCTCTCCTACCGGCCCGGGTGGCGGCGGGGCGGCACAGTGCGTCCGGCGCTGGGACTCGGGGGTCACCAATCCCAGGCATTGCAGCGATAGGCCCCTTGGGAGGGGCCCCTTGGGGGCCGACCTAGGGTTCGGGTTAGCCCCCAGGAGGCTGGCAGGCCCGATCCGCCGGCTCTGCCACATGCGGAGGGGCTAGCCGAGGTGAGGGCGCTGGCGAGCGGGAGCATGGCCCCAAGCGTTTTGTCGCGGGGGACCTTCGAAGGTCGCCGGGGGCCCGGGGGGCCCTGCCCGTTCTAACGCCCTGAATGAGGACGGCGCCCCTAGCGGGCCGGGTGGTGAGGAGCGGCAGAGTGTGTCCGGCGGTGGGGTTCGGGTGTCCCCAATCCCCAGCGTGGCGGCGCCAGGCCCCTTGGGAGGGGCTCCTCTGGGGCCGACCTAGGTTTAGGGTTAGCCCAAAGGAGGCCGGCAGGCCCGAGCCGCCGGCTGTGCGGCGAGCAGAGGGGCGGGCCGAGGTGAGGGCGCTGGCGAGGGGGAGCGTGGGCCCAGGGTTTTGGCACAGGGGGCCTTGGATTGTCACTGGGGGCTTGGAGGGCCCTGCCCATTCTCACACACTAAATGACCGGTGGCGCCCCTGTCGGCCAGGGTGGCGGCGTGTCGGCAGGATGAGTCTGGAGCTGGGGCTCAGTGGTCCCCGATCCCCGGCGCGGTGGCTCCAGGCACTTGGGAGGGGTCCCTCGGGGGCCGACATATGGTGAGTGTTAGCCCAAAGGAGGCCGGCGGGCCCAATCCGCCGGCTGTGCAGCGAGCGGAGGGGTGGGCCGACGTTAATGCGCTGGCAAGCGGGAGCGTGGGCCCAAGCGTTTTGGCATGGGGGGCCTTCGAAGCTCACCGGGGGCTCGGAGGGCCCAGCAAGTTCTCCCGCCCTGAATGCCCAGCGGCTCCCTAGCGGCCAGGGTGGCGGCGGGGAGGCAGGGTGAGTCCGGAGCTCGGGCTCAGGGGTCCCCAATACCCGGCATGGCATTGCCAGGCCGCTTGGGAGGGGTCCCTCGGGGGCCGAGCTAGGGTTCTCGTTAGCCCAAAGGAGGCCGGCAGGCCCAATTGGCCGGCTGTGCGGCGAGGGGATGGGTGAGCCGAGGTGAGGGCGCTGGCGAGCGGGAGCTTAGGCCCAAGCGTTTTGGTGCGGGGGGCCTTCGAAGGTCATCGGGGGCTCGGAGGGCCCTGCCCGTACTCCCTCCCTGAATGACCGGTGGCGCCCCTAGCGTCCCGGGTGGCGGCGGGGCGGCAGGGTGAGTCTGGAGTAGGGCTCAGGGGTCCAAATGCCCCGGCGTGGCGGCACCTGGCCCCTTGGGAGGGGTCCCTCGGGGGCCGACCTAGGGTTGAGGTTAGCCCAAAGGAGGCCTGGGCCCGATCCGCCGGCTGTGCAGAGAACGGAGGGGCGGGGCGAGGTGAGGGCGCTGGGGAGGGGAGCGTGAGCCCAAGCGTTTTGGCGTGTCTGGCCTTCGAAGGTCACCGGGGGCTCAGAGGGCCCTGCCCGTTCCCCAGCCCCGAATGAGGACGGTGCCCCTAGCGATCCGGGTCGCAGCGGGGCGGCAGGGTGAGTTCAGCCCTGGTGCTCGGGGGTCCCCAATCACCCGCGTGGCGGCGCCAGGCCCCTTGGGATGGTCCCCTCGGGAGCCGACCTAGGGTTAGGGTTAGCCCCAGGAGGCCGGCAGTCCGATCTGCCGGCTGTGCGGCGAGCGGAGGGGCGGGCTGAGGAGAGGGTGCTGGCGAGCAGGAGCCTAGGCCCAAGCGTTTTGTCACGGGGGGCCTTCAAAGGTCACTGGGGGCTCGGAGGGCCCTGCCCGTTCTCCCGCCCTAAATAACCGGTGGCGCCCCTAGCAGCCCGGGTGGCGGCAGGGCGGCAGGGTAAGTAATGCGCTGGGGCTTGAGGGTCCCCAATCCCCGGCGTGGCATCGCCAGGCCCCTTGGGAGGGGCCCCTCGTGAGCAGACCTAGAGTTAGGGTTAGTTCCCAGGAGGCTGGCAGGCCCAATCCGCTGTCTGTGCCACGAGAGTGGGGGCGGACCGAGGTGAGGGCGCTTGCTAGCGGAGCGTGGGCCCAAGCGTTTTGGCGTGGGGGGCCTCAAAGGTCGCCAGGGGCTCGGAGGGCCCTGCCCATTCTCCCGCTCTGAATGACTGGTGGCGTCCCTACTGGCCCGGTAGCTGTGGGGCGGAAGGGTGACTCCAGCGCTGAGGCTTGGGGGTCACCAATCCCCGGCGTTGTGGCACCAGGCCTTTGGAAGTGGCCCCTTGGGGTCTGACCTAGGGTTAGTGTTAGCCCCCAGGAAACAGGCAGGCCTGATCCGCTAGCTGTTCATCGAGTGGAGGGGCGGGCCGAGAAGAGGGCGCTGGCGAGTGGGAGCGTGGGCCCAAGCATTTTGGCGCGAGGGGCCTAAGAAGGTCGCGGGGGCTCAGAGGGCCCTGCCTGTTCTCCAGCACTGAATGACCGGCGGCGCCCCTAGCGGACTGGGTGGTGGTGGGGTGGCAGGGAGAGTCCAGCACTGGTGCTCGGGGGTCCCCAATCCCCGGCATTGCGATGCCAGGCCCCTTGGGAGGGGCCCCGTGGGGGCAGACCTAGGGTTAGGGTTACACCCAGGGGGCTGACAGGCCCGATCCTACGGCTGTTCGGCGAGCGGAGGGGCGGGCCGAGGTGAGGGCGCTGGCTAGCGGGAGCGTGGGTCAAGTGTTTTGGTGCGGGGGGCCCTTCGAAGGTCGTGGGGGGATCGGAGGACCCTGCCCGTTCTCCCGCACTGAATGACTGGTGGTGCTCCTAGTGGTGCAGGTGGCAGCGGGGCGGCCGGGTGAGTCCGGCACTGGGGTTCAGGGGTCCCCAATCCCCGGCGTTACGACTGCAGGCCCCTTGCTAGGGGCCCCTCGGGGGCCGACATATGGTAAGGGTTAGCCCCCAGGAGGCCCGCAGGCCCGATCCGCCAGCTCTGCGGTGAGTGGAGGGGTGGTCGGAGGTGAGGCCGCTGGCAATCTGGAGAGTGGGCCCAGTCATTTTGGCACGGGGGTCCTTCGAATGTCGCCAGGGGTTCGGACGGCCCTGCCCGTTCTCCCACCCTGAATGACGGGCGGCTCCCCTAAAAGCCCTGGTGGAGGAGGGGCGGTAGGGTGAGTCGGGCACTGGGACTCAGGGGTTCCCAATCCCCGGCGTTTTGGCGCCATGCCCCTTGGGAGGGGCCCCTCAGGGACTCACCTAGGGTTAGGGTTAGCTCCGAGGAGGCCGGCAGGCTCGATCCGCCGGCTGTGTGGTGAGCAGAGGGGCAGGCCGAGGTGAGGGCGCTTGTGAGCAGGAGCGTGGGCCCAAGCGTTTTGGCGCGGGGGGCCTTCCAATGTGGCCAGAGGCTCTGAGGGCCCTGCCCCTTGTCCCGCCCTGAATGACCGGCAGCGCCCCTAGTGGCCCATGTGGCAGCGGGGCAGCCGGTTGTGTCCAGCGCTGGAGCTCGGGGTTCTCCAATCCCCGGTGTTGCGGCTCTAGGCCCCTTGCTGGGGCCCCTAGGGGACCGACCTATGGTTAGATTTAGCCCCCAGGAGGCCGGAAGCCCGATCCGCCAGCTCTGCGGCAAGCGGAGAGGCGGGCGGAGGTGAGGCCGCTGGCGAGCGGGAGCGTGGGCTCAGGCGTTCTGGGGCGGGGGTCCTTCGAAAGTCGCTGGAGGCTTGGAGGGCCCTGTACGTTCTTCTGCCCTGAATGACCGGCGGCTCCCCTAGCGGCCCGGGTGGAGGAGGGGTGTTAGGGTGACTTGGGCGGTGGGGCTTGGGGGTCCCCAATCCTCGGCGTTGGGGCGCCAGGCCCCTTTGGAAGGGCTCTAGGGGGCCGACCAAGGGTTATTGTTAGCCCCCAGGGGGCCAGCAGGCCAGATCCGCCGGCTGTGAGGCGAGCGGAGGGGTGGACCCAGGTGAGGGCGCTTGAGAGCAAGAATGTGGACCCAAGCGTTTTGGCACGGGGGGCCTTCGAAGGTCATCGGGGGTTCGGAGGGCCCAACCCGTCCTCCTGCCCTGAATGACCAGCGGCGCTACTAGCGGCCCGGGGGGGCGGGGCAGCAGGGTGAGCCCGACAATGGGGCTTGGGGGTCCCCAATCCCCGGCGTTGCGGGGGCAGACCCTTGGTAGTGGCCCCTCGGGGGCCGACCTAAGGTTACAGTTAGCCCTCAGGAGGCCGGCAGGCCCGATGTGCCAGCTGTGCGGCGAGCGGAGGGGAGGGCCGAGGTGAGGGCGCGGGCGAGCGGGAGCTTGGCCGAAGCGTTTTGGCGCGGGAAGCCTTCGAAGGTCGCCGGGGGATCGGAGGACCCTGCCCGTTCTCCCGCCCTGAATGACCTGCGGCGCCCCTGGGGCCCGGGTGGCGGCAGGGCGACAGGGTGAGTCCGTCGCTGGGGTTGGGGGGTTCCCAATCCCCGGTGTTGCGGCACCAGGCCCCTTTGCAGGGGCCCCTCGGAGGCTGACCTAGGGTTATGGTTAGCCCCCAGGAGGCCGCAGGCCCAATCCACCGGCTGTGCGGTGAGCAGAGGGGAGGGCCGAGGTGAGGGCGCTGGCGAGCGGTAGCGTAGGCCCATGAGTTTTGGCGCGGGGGGCCTTCAAAGGTCGCCGGGGCTCCAGAAGCCCTGCCCGTTCTCCCGCACTGAATGTCCGGCGGTGCCCCTAGCGGCTCAGTTGCCGGCGGGGGAGCATGGTGAGTCGGATGCTGGGGCTAACGGTCCGCAAACCCAGGTGTTGCGGTGCCAGGCCCGTTGGGAGGGGCCTCTCGGGGGCCGACGAAGGGATAGGGTTAGCCCCCAGGAGGCTGGCGGGCCCTATCCGCCGGCTGTGCGGCGAGCGGAGGGGCGGGCCGAGGTGAGGGCACTGGCTACCGGGAGAGTGGGCGCAAGCTTTCTGGCGCGGGGGGCCTTCGAAAGAGGCCGGGGGCTCCAAGGGCCCTTCCCGTTCTCCCGCCCTGAATGACCGGTGGTGCCACTAGCGGCCTGTGTGGCGGCGGGGCAGCACGGTGAGTCCAGCACTGTGGCTCGTGGGTCTCCAATGCCCAGCATTGCCGCTCCAGGCACCTTGGGATGAGCCCCTCCGAGGGTGAGCTAGGGTTAGGGTTAGCCCCCAGGAGGCCGGCAGGCCCGATCTGCCAGCTGTGTGGCGAGCGGAGGGGCAGGCCGAGGTGAGGGCGCTGAAGAGCAGGAGCGTGGGCCCAAGCGTTTTGGTGCAGGGGCCTTTGAAGGTCACCAGGGGCTCGGAGGACCCTGCCCGTTCTCCCGCCCTGGATGACCGGCGGTGCCCCTAGAGGCCCGGGTGGCAGCGGGGCGGGAGGGTGAGTCTGGCGCTGGGGCTTGTGGGTCCGGAATCCCGGGCATTGCGGCACCAGGCCCCTTGGGAGGGGCCCCTCGAGGGATCGAGCTAGGGTTAGGTTTAGCCCCCAGGGGACCGTCAGGCCCAATCCGCCGGTTGTGCAGGGAGCGGAGGGTGGGCTGAAGTGATGGTGCTGGCGAGCGGGAGCGTGGGCCCAAGGGTTTTGGCGCGGAGGGCCTTCAAACGGCGCTGGGGGCTCCGAGGGCCCTGTCCGTTGTTCTGCCCTGAATGACCGACAGCTCTCCTACCGGCCCGGGTGGCGGCGGGGCGGCACAGTGCGTCCGGCGCTGGGACTCGGGGGTCACCAATCCCAGGCATTGCAGCGATAGGCCCCTTGGGAGGGGCCCCTTGGGGGCCGACCTAGGGTTCGGGTTAGCCCCCAGGAGGCTGGCAGGCCCGATCCGCCGGCTCTGCCACATGCGGAGGGGCTAGCCGAGGTGAGGGCGCTGGCGAGCGGGAGCATGGCCCCAAGCGTTTTGTCGCGGGGGACCTTCGAAGGTCGCCGGGGGCCCGGGGGGCCCTGCCCGTTCTAACGCCCTGAATGAGGACGGCGCCCCTAGCGGGCCGGGTGGTGAGGAGCGGCAGAGTGTGTCCGGCGGTGGGGTTCGGGTGTCCCCAATCCCCAGCGTGGCGGCGCCAGGCCCCTTGGGAGGGGCTCCTCTGGGGCCGACCTAGGTTTAGGGTTAGCCCAAAGGAGGCCGGCAGGCCCGAGCCGCCGGCTGTGCGGCGAGCAGAGGGGCGGGCCGAGGTGAGGGCGCTGGCGAGGGGGAGCGTGGGCCCAGGGTTTTGGCACAGGGGGCCTTGGATTGTCACTGGGGGCTTGGAGGGCCCTGCCCATTCTCACACACTAAATGACCGGTGGCGCCCCTGTCGGCCAGGGTGGCGGCGTGTCGGCAGGATGAGTCTGGAGCTGGGGCTCAGTGGTCCCCGATCCCCGGCGCGGTGGCTCCAGGCACTTGGGAGGGGTCCCTCGGGGGCCGACATATGGTGAGTGTTAGCCCAAAGGAGGCCGGCGGGCCCAATCCGCCGGCTGTGCAGCGAGCGGAGGGGTGGGCCGACGTTAATGCGCTGGCAAGCGGGAGCGTGGGCCCAAGCGTTTTGGCATGGGGGGCCTTCGAAGCTCACCGGGGGCTCGGAGGGCCCAGCAAGTTCTCCCGCCCTGAATGCCCAGCGGCTCCCTAGCGGCCAGGGTGGCGGCGGGGAGGCAGGGTGAGTCCGGAGCTCGGGCTCAGGGGTCCCCAATACCCGGCATGGCATTGCCAGGCCGCTTGGGAGGGGTCCCTCGGGGGCCGAGCTAGGGTTCTCGTTAGCCCAAAGGAGGCCGGCAGGCCCAATTGGCCGGCTGTGCGGCGAGGGGATGGGTGAGCCGAGGTGAGGGCGCTGGCGAGCGGGAGCTTAGGCCCAAGCGTTTTGGTGCGGGGGGCCTTCGAAGGTCATCGGGGGCTCGGAGGGCCCTGCCCGTACTCCCTCCCTGAATGACCGGTGGCGCCCCTAGCGTCCCGGGTGGCGGCGGGGCGGCAGGGTGAGTCTGGAGTAGGGCTCAGGGGTCCAAATGCCCCGGCGTGGCGGCACCTGGCCCCTTGGGAGGGGTCCCTCGGGGGCCGACCTAGGGTTGAGGTTAGCCCAAAGGAGGCCTGGGCCCGATCCGCCGGCTGTGCAGAGAACGGAGGGGCGGGGCGAGGTGAGGGCGCTGGGGAGGGGAGCGTGAGCCCAAGCGTTTTGGCGTGTCTGGCCTTCGAAGGTCACCGGGGGCTCAGAGGGCCCTGCCCGTTCCCCAGCCCCGAATGAGGACGGTGCCCCTAGCGATCCGGGTCGCAGCGGGGCGGCAGGGTGAGTTCAGCCCTGGTGCTCGGGGGTCCCCAATCACCCGCGTGGCGGCGCCAGGCCCCTTGGGATGGTCCCCTCGGGAGCCGACCTAGGGTTAGGGTTAGCCCCAGGAGGCCGGCAGTCCGATCTGCCGGCTGTGCGGCGAGCGGAGGGGCGGGCTGAGGAGAGGGTGCTGGCGAGCAGGAGCCTAGGCCCAAGCGTTTTGTCACGGGGGGCCTTCAAAGGTCACTGGGGGCTCGGAGGGCCCTGCCCGTTCTCCCGCCCTAAATAACCGGTGGCGCCCCTAGCAGCCCGGGTGGCGGCAGGGCGGCAGGGTAAGTAATGCGCTGGGGCTTGAGGGTCCCCAATCCCCGGCGTGGCATCGCCAGGCCCCTTGGGAGGGGCCCCTCGTGAGCAGACCTAGAGTTAGGGTTAGTTCCCAGGAGGCTGGCAGGCCCAATCCGCTGTCTGTGCCACGAGAGTGGGGGCGGACCGAGGTGAGGGCGCTTGCTAGCGGAGCGTGGGCCCAAGCGTTTTGGCGTGGGGGGCCTCAAAGGTCGCCAGGGGCTCGGAGGGCCCTGCCCATTCTCCCGCTCTGAATGACTGGTGGCGTCCCTACTGGCCCGGTAGCTGTGGGGCGGAAGGGTGACTCCAGCGCTGAGGCTTGGGGGTCACCAATCCCCGGCGTTGTGGCACCAGGCCTTTGGAAGTGGCCCCTTGGGGTCTGACCTAGGGTTAGTGTTAGCCCCCAGGAAACAGGCAGGCCTGATCCGCTAGCTGTTCATCGAGTGGAGGGGCGGGCCGAGAAGAGGGCGCTGGCGAGTGGGAGCGTGGGCCCAAGCATTTTGGCGCGAGGGGCCTAAGAAGGTCGCGGGGGCTCAGAGGGCCCTGCCTGTTCTCCAGCACTGAATGACCGGCGGCGCCCCTAGCGGACTGGGTGGTGGTGGGGTGGCAGGGAGAGTCCAGCACTGGTGCTCGGGGGTCCCCAATCCCCGGCATTGCGATGCCAGGCCCCTTGGGAGGGGCCCCGTGGGGGCAGACCTAGGGTTAGGGTTACACCCAGGGGGCTGACAGGCCCGATCCTACGGCTGTTCGGCGAGCGGAGGGGCGGGCCGAGGTGAGGGCGCTGGCTAGCGGGAGCGTGGGTCAAGTGTTTTGGTGCGGGGGGCCCTTCGAAGGTCGTGGGGGGATCGGAGGACCCTGCCCGTTCTCCCGCACTGAATGACTGGTGGTGCTCCTAGTGGTGCAGGTGGCAGCGGGGCGGCCGGGTGAGTCCGGCACTGGGGTTCAGGGGTCCCCAATCCCCGGCGTTACGACTGCAGGCCCCTTGCTAGGGGCCCCTCGGGGGCTGACATATGGTAAGGGTTAGCCCCCAGGAGGCCCGCAGGCCCGATCCGCCAGCTCTGCGGTGAGTGGAGGGGTGGTCGGAGGTGAGGCCGCTGGCAATCTGGAGAGTGGGCCCAGTCATTTTGGCACGGGGGTCCTTCGAATGTCGCCAGGGGTTCGGACGGCCCTGCCCGTTCTCCCACCCTGAATGACGGGCGGCTCCCCTAAAAGCCCTGGTGGAGGAGGGGCGGTAGGGTGAGTCGGGCGCTGGGACTCAGGGGTTCCCAATCCCCGGCGTTTTGGCGCCATGCCCCTTGGGAGGGGCCCCTCAGGGACTCACCTAGGGTTAGGGTTAGCTCCGAGGAGGCCGGCAGGCTCGATCCGCCGGCTGTGTGGTGAGCAGAGGGGCAGGCCGAGGTGAGGGCGCTTGTGAGCAGGAGCGTGGGCCCAAGCGTTTGGGCGCGGGGGGCCTTCCAATGTGGCCAGAGGCTCTGAGGGCCCTGCCCCTTGTCCCGCCCTGAATGACCGGCAGCGCCCCTAGTGGCCCATGTGGCAGCGGGGCAGCCGGTTGTGTCCAGCGCTGGAGCTCGGGGTTCTCCAATCCCCGGTGTTGCGGCTCTAGGCCCCTTGCTGGGGCCCCTAGGGGACCGACCTATGGTTAGATTTAGCCCCCAGGAGGCCGGAAGCCCGATCCGCCAGCTCTGCGGCAAGCGGAGAGGCGGGCGGAGGTGAGGCCGCTGGCGAGCGGGAGCGTGGGCTCAGGCGTTCTGGGGCGGGGGTCCTTCGAAAGTCGCTGGAGGCTTGGAGGGCCCTGTACGTTCTTCTGCCCTGAATGACCGGCGGCTCCCCTAGCGGCCCGGGTGGAGGAGGGGTGTTAGGGTGACTTGGGCGGTGGGGCTTGGGGGTCCCCAATCCTCGGCGTTGGGGCGCCAGGCCCCTTTGGAAGGGCTCTAGGGGGCCGACCAAGGGTTATTGTTAGCCCCCAGGGGGCCAGCAGGCCAGATCCGCCGGCTGTGAGGCGAGCGGAGGGGTGGACCCAGGTGAGGGCGCTTGAGAGCAAGAATGTGGACCCAAGCGTTTTGGCACGGGGGGCCTTCGAAGGTCATCGGGGGTTCGGAGGGCCCAACCCGTCCTCCTGCCCTGAATGACCAGCGGCGCTACTAGCGGCCCGGGGGGGCGGGGCAGCAGGGTGAGCCCGGCAATGGGGCTTGGGGGTCCCCAATCCCCGGCGTTGCGGGGGCAGACCCTTGGTAGTGGCCCCTCGGGGGCCGACCTAAGGTTACAGTTAGCCCTCAGGAGGCCGGCAGGCCCGATGTGCCAGCTGTGCGGCGAGCGGAGGGGAGGGCCGAGGTGAGGGGCGCGGGCGAGCGGGAGCTTGGCCGAAGCGTTTTGGCGCGGGAAGCCTTCGAAGGTCGCCGGGGGATCGAAGGACCCTGCCCGTTTTCCCGCCCTGAATGACCTGCGGCGCCCCTGGGGCCCGGGTGGCGGCAGGGCGACAGGGTGAGTCCGTCGCTGGGGTTGGGGGGTTCCCAATCCCCGGTGTTGCGGCACCAGGCCCCTTTGCAGGGGCCCCTCGGAGGCTGACCTAGGGTTATGGTTAGCCCCCAGGAGGCCGCAGGCCCAATCCACCGGCTGTGCGGTGAGCAGAGGGGAGGGCCGAGGTGAGGGCGCTGGCGAGCGGTAGCGTAGGCCCATGAGTTTTGGCGCGGGGGGCCTTCGAAGGTCGCCGGGGCTCCAGAAGCCCTGCCCATTCTCCCGCACTGAATGTCCGGCGGTGCCCCTAGCGGCTCAGTTGCCGGCGGGGGAGCATGGTGAGTCGGATGCTGGGGCTAACGGTCCGCAAACCCAGGTGTTGCGGTGCCAGGCCCGTTGGGAGGGGCCTCTCGGGGGCCGACGAAGGGATAGGGTTAGCCCCCAGGAGGCTGGCGGGCCCTATCCGCCGGCTGTGCGGCGAGCGGAGGGGCGGGCCGAGGTGAGGGCACTGGCTACCGGGAGAGTGGGTGCAAGCTTTCTGGCGCGGGGGGCCTTCGAAAGAGGCCGGGGGCTCCAAGGGCCCTTCCCGTTCTCCCGCCCTGAATGACCGGTGGTGCCACTAGCGGCCTGTGTGGCGGCGGGGCAGCACGGTGAGTCCAGCACTGTGGCTCGTGGGTCTCCAATGCCCAGCATTGCCGCTCCAGGCACCTTGGGATGAGCCCCTCCGAGGGTGAGCTAGGGTTAGGGTTAGCCCCCAGGAGGCCGGCAGGCCCGATCTGCCAGCTGTGTGGCGAGCGGAGGGGCAGGCCGAGGTGAGGGCGCTGAAGAGCAGGAGCGTGGGCCCAAGCGTTTTGGTGCAGGGGCCTTTGAAGGTCACCAGGGGCTCGGAGGACCCTGCCCGTTCTCCCGCCCTGGATGACCGGCGGTGCCCCTAGAGGCCCGGGTGGCAGCGGGGCGGGAGGGTGAGTCTGGCGCTGGGGCTTGTGGGTCCGGAATCCCGGGCATTGCGGCACCAGGCCCCTTGGGAGGGGCCCCTCGAGGGATCGAGCTAGGGTTAGGTTTAGCCCCCAGGGGACCGTCAGGCCCAATCCGCTGGTTGTGCAGGGAGCGGAGGGTGGGCTGAAGTGATGGTGCTGGTGAGCGGGAGCGTGGGCCCAAGGGTTTTGGCGCGGAGGGCCTTCAAACGGCGCTGGGGGCTCCGAGGGCCCTGTCCGTTGTTCTGCCCTGAATGACCGACAGCTCTCCTACCGGCCCGGGTGGCGGCGGGGCGGCACAGTGCGTCCGGCGCTGGGACTCGGGGGTCACCAATCCCAGGCATTGCAGCGATAGGCCCCTTGGGAGGGGCCCCTTGGGGGCCGACCTAGGGTTCGGGTTAGCCCCCAGGAGGCTGGCAGGCCCGATCCGCCGGCTCTGCCACATGCGGAGGGGCTAGCCGAGGTGAGGGCGCTGGGAGCGGGAGCATGGCCCCAAGCGTTTTGTCGCGGGGGACCTTCGAAGGTCGCCGGGGGCCCGGGGGGCCCTGCCCGTTCTAACGCCCTGAATGAGGACGGCGCCCCTAGCGGGCCGGGTGGTGAGGAGCGGCAGAGTGTGTCCGGCGGTGGGGTTCGGGTGTCCCCAATCCCCAGCGTGGCGGCGCCAGGCCCCTTGGGAGGGGCTCCTCTGGGGCCGACCTAGGTTTAGGGTTAGCCCAAAGGAGGCCGGCAGGCCCGAGCCGCCGGCTGTGCGGCGAGCAGAGGGGCGGGCCGAGGTGAGGGCGCTGGCGAGGGGGAGCGTGGGCCCAGGGTTTTGGCACAGGGGGCCTTGGATTGTCACTGGGGGCTTGGAGGACCCTGCCCATTCTCACACACTAAATGACCGGTGGCGCCCCTGTCGGCCAGGGTGGCGGCGTGTCGGCAGGATGAGTCTGGAGCTGGGGCTCAGTGGTCCCCGATCCCCGGCGCGGTGGCTCCAGGCACTTGGGAGGGGTCCCTCGGGGGCCGACATATGGTGAGTGTTAGCCCAAAGGAGGCCGGCGGGCCCAATCCGCCGGCTGTGCAGCGAGCGGAGGGGTGGGCCGACGTTAATGCGCTGGCAAGCGGGAGCGTGGGCCCAAGCGTTTTGGCATGGGGGGCCTTCGAAGCTCACCGGGGGCTCGGAGGGCCCAGCAAGTTCTCCCGCCCTGAATGCCCAGCGGCTCCCTAGCGGCCAGGGTGGCGGCGGGGAGGCAGGGTGAGTCCGGAGCTCGGGCTCGGGGGTCCCCAATACCCGGCATGGCATTGCCAGGCCGCTTGGGAGGGGTCCCTCGGGGGCCGAGCTAGGGTTCTCGTTAGCCCAAAGGAGGCCGGCAGGCCCAATTGGCCGGCTGTGCGGCGAGGGGATGGGTGAGCCGAGGTGAGGGCGCTGGCGAGCGGGAGCTTAGGCCCAAGCGTTTTGGTGCGGGGGGCCTTCGAAGGTCATCGGGGGCTCGGAGGGCCCTGCCCGTACTCCCTCCCTGAATGACCGGTGGCGCCCCTAGCGTCCCGGGTGGCGGCGGGGCGGCAGGGTGAGTCTGGAGTAGGGCTCAGGGGTCCAAATGCCCCGGCGTGGCGGCGCCTGGCCCCTTGGGAGGGGTCCCTCGGGGGCCGACCTAGGGTTGAGGTTAGCCCAAAGGAGGCCTGGGCCCGATCCGCCGGCTGTGCAGAGAACGGAGGGGCGGGGCGAGGTGAGGGCGCTGGGGAGCGGGAGCGTGAGCCCAAGCGTTTTGGCGTGTCTGGCCTTCGAAGGTCACCGGGGGCTCAGAGGGCCCTGCCCGTTCCCCAGCCCCGAATGAGGACGGTGCCCCTAGCGATCCGGGTCGCAGCGGGGCGGCAGGGTGAGTTCAGCCCTGGTGCTCGGGGGTCCCCAATCACCCGCGTGGCGGCGCCAGGCCCCTTGGGATGGTCCCCTCGGGAGCCGACCTAGGGTTAGGGTTAGCCCCAGGAGGCCGGCAGTCCGATCTGCCGGCTGTGCGGCGAGCGGAGGGGCGGGCTGAGGAGAGGGTGCCGGCGAGCAGGAGCCTAGGCCCAAGCGTTTTGTCACGGGGGGCCTTCAAAGGTCACTGGGGGCTCGGAGGGCCCTGCCCGTTCTCCCGCCCTAAATAACCGGTGGCGCCCCTAGCAGCCCGGGTGGCGGCAGGGCGGCAGGGTAAGTAATGCGCTGGGGCTTGAGGGTCCCCAATCCCCGGCGTGGCATCGCCAGGCCCCTTGGGAGGGGCCCCTCGTGAGCAGACCTAGAGTTAGGGTTAGTTCCCAGGAGGCTGGCAGGCCCAATCCGCTGTCTGTGCCGCGAGAGTGGGGGCGGACCGAGGTGAGGGCGCTTGCTAGCGGAGCGTGGGCCCAAGCGTTTTGGCGTGGGGGGCCTCAAAGGTCGCCAGGGGCTCGGAGGGCCCTGCCCATTCTCCCGCTCTGAATGACTGGTGGCGTCCCTACTGGCCCGGTAGCTGTGGGGCGGAAGGGTGACTCCGGCGCTGAGGCTTGGGGGTCACCAATCCCCGGCGTTGTGGCACCAGGCCTTTGGAAGTGGCCCCTTGGGGTCTGACCTAGGGTTAGTGTTAGCCCCCAGGAAACAGGCAGGCCTGATCCGCTAGCTGTTCATCGAGTGGAGGGGCGGGCCGAGAAGAGGGCGCTGGCGAGTGGGAGCGTGGGCCCAAGCATTTTGGCGCGAGGGGCCTACGAAGGTCGCGGGGGCTCAGAGGGCCCTGCCTGTTCTCCAGCACTGAATGACCGGCGGCGCCCCTAGCGGACTGGGTGGTGGTGGGGTGGCAGGGAGAGTCCAGCACTGGTGCTCGGGGGTCCCCAATCCCCGGCATTGCGATGCCAGGCCCCTTGGGAGGGGCCCCGTGGGGGCAGACCTAGGGTTAGGGTTACACCCAGGGGGCTGACAGGCCCGATCCTACGGCTGTTCGGCGAGCGGAGGGGCGGGCCGAGGTGAGGGCGCTGGCTAGCGGGAGCGTGGGTCAAGTGTTTTGGTGCGGGGGGCCCTTCGAAGGTCGTGGGGGGATCGGAGGACCCTGCCCGTTCTCCCGCACTGAATGACTGGTGGTGCTCCTAGTGGTGCAGGTGGCAGCGGGGCGGCCGGGTGAGTCCGGCACTGGGGTTCAGGGGTCCCCAATCCCCGGCGTTACGACTGCAGGCCCCTTGCTAGGGGCCCCTCGGGGGCCGACATATGGTAAGGGTTAGCCCCCAGGAGGCCCGCAGGCCCGATCCGCCAGCTCTGCGGTGAGTGGAGGGGTGGTCGGAGGTGAGGCCGCTGGCAATCTGGAGAGTGGGCCCAGTCATTTTGGCACGGGGGTCCTTCGAATGTCGCCAGGGGTTCGGACGGCCCTGCCCGTTCTCCCACCCTGAATGACGGGCGGCTCCCCTAAAAGCCCTGGTGGAGGAGGGGCGGTAGGGTGAGTCGGGCGCTGGGACTCAGGGGTTCCCAATCCCCGGCGTTTTGGCGCCATGCCCCTTGGGAGGGGCCCCTCAGGGACTCACCTAGGGTTAGGGTTAGCTCCGAGGAGGCCGGCAGGCTCGATCCGCCGGCTGTGTGGTGAGCAGAGGGGCAGGCCGAGGTGAGGGCGCTTGTGAGCAGGAGCGTGGGCCCAAGCGTTTTGGCGCGGGGGGCCTTCCAATGTGGCCAGAGGCTCTGAGGGCCCTGCCCCTTGTCCCGCCCTGAATGACCGGCAGCGCCCCTAGTGGCCCATGTGGCAGCGGGGCAGCCGGGTTGTGTCCAGCGCTGGAGCTCGGGGTTCTCCAATCCCCGGTGTTGCGGCTCTAGGCCCCTTGCTGGGGCCCCTAGGGGACCGACCTATGGTTAGATTTAGCCCCCAGGAGGCCGGAAGCCCGATCCGCCAGCTCTGCGGCAAGCGGAGAGGCGGGCGGAGGTGAGGCCGCTGGCGAGCGGGAGCGTGGGCTCAGGCGTTCTGGGGCGGGGGTCCTTCGAAAGTCGCTGGAGGCTTGGAGGGCCCTGTACGTTCTTCTGCCCTGAATGACCGGCGGCTCCCCTAGCGGCCCGGGTGGAGGAGGGGTGTTAGGGTGACTTGGGCGGTGGGGCTTGGGGGTCCCCAATCCTCGGCGTTGGGGCGCCAGGCCCCTTTGGAAGGGCTCTAGGGGGCCGACCAAGGGTTATTGTTAGCCCCCAGGGGGCCAGCAGGCCAGATCCGCCGGCTGTGAGGCGAGCGGAGGGGTGGACCCAGGTGAGGGCGCTTGAGAGCAAGAATGTGGACCCAAGCGTTTTGGCACGGGGGGCCTTCGAAGGTCATCGGGGGTTCGGAGGGCCCAACCCGTCCTCCTGCCCTGAATGACCAGCGGCGCTACTAGCGGCCCGGGGGGGGCGGGGCAGCAGGGTGAGCCCGACAATGGGGCTTGGGGGTCCCCAATCCCCGGCGTTGCGGGGGCAGACCCTTGGTAGTGGCCCCTCGGGGGCCGACCTAAGGTTACAGTTAGCCCTCAGGAGGCCGGCAGGCCCGATGTGCCAGCTGTGCGGCGAGCGGAGGGGAGGCCGAGGTGAGGGCGCGGGCGAGCGGGAGCTTGGCCGAAGCGTTTTGGCGCGGGAAGCCTTCGAAGGTCGCCGGGGGATCGGAGGACCCTGCCCGTCTCCCGCCCTGAATGACCTGCGGCGCCCCTGGGGCCCGGGTGGCGGCAGGGCGACAGGGTGAGTCCGTCGCTGGGGTTGGGGGGTTCCCAATCCCCGGTGTTGCGGCACCAGGCCCCTTTGCAGGGGCCCCTCGGAGGCTGACCTAGGGTTATGGTTAGCCCCCAGGAGGCCGCAGGCCCAATCCACCGGCTGTGCGGTGAGCAGAGGGGAGGGCCGAGGTGAGGGCGCTGGCGAGCGGTAGCGTAGGCCCATGAGTTTTGGCGCGGGGGGGCCTTCGAAGGTCGCCGGGGCTCCAGAAGCCCTGCCCGTTCTCCCGCACTGAATGTCCGGCGGTGCCCCTAGCGGCTCAGTTGCCGGCGGGGGAGCATGGTGAGTCGGATGCTGGGGCTAACGGTCCCGCAAACCCAGGTGTTGCGGTGCCAGGCCCGTTGGGAGGGGCCTCTCGGGGGCCGACGAAGGGATAGGGTTAGCCCCCAGGAGGCTGGCGGGCCCTATCCGCCGGCTGTGCGGCGAGCGGAGGGGCGGGCCGAGGTGAGGGCACTGGCTACCGGGAGAGTGGGCGCAAGCTTTCTGGCGCGGGGGGCCTTCGAAAGAGGCCGGGGGCTCCAAGGGCCCTTCCCGTTCTCCCGCCCTGAATGACCGGTGGTGCCACTAGCGGCCTGTGTGGGCGGCGGGGCAGCACGGTGAGTCCAGCACTGTGGCTCGTGGGTCTCCAATGCCCAGCATTGCCGCTCCAGGCACCTTGGGATGAGCCCCCTCCGAGGGTGAGCTAGGGTTAGGGTTAGCCCCCAGGAGGCCGGCAGGCCCGATCTGCCAGCTGTGTGGCGAGCGGAGGGGGCAGGCCGAGGTGAGGGCGCTGAAGAGCAGGAGCGTGGGCCCAAGCGTTTTGGTGCAGGGGCCTTTGAAGGTCACCAGGGGCTCGGAGGACCCTGCCCGTTCTCCGCCCTGGATGACCGGCGGTGCCCCTAGAGGCCCCGGGTGGCAGCAGGGCGGGAGGGTGAGTCTGGCGCTGGGGCTTGTGGGTCCGGAATCCGGGCATTGCGGCACCAGGCCCCTTGGGAGGGGCCCCTCGAGGGATCGAGCTAGGGTTAGGTTTAGCCCCCAGGGGACCGTCAGGCCCAATCCGCCAGTTGTGCAGGGAGCGGAGGGTGGGCTGAAGTGATGGTGCTGGCGAGCGGGAGCGTGGGCCCAAGGGTTTTGGCGCGGAGGGCCTTCAAACGGCGCTGGGGGCTCCGAGGGCCCTGTCCGTTGTTCTGCCCCTGAACGACCGACAGCTCTCCTACCGGCCCGGGTGGCGGCGGGGCGGCACAGTGCGTCCGGCGCTGGGACTCGGGGGTCACCAATCCCAGGCATTGCAGCGATAGGCCCCTTGGGAGGGGCCCCTTGGGGGCCGACCTAGGGTTCGGGTTAGCCCCCAGGAGGCTGGCAGGCCCGATCCGCCGGCTCTGCCACATGCGGAGGGGCTAGCCGAGGTGAGGGCGCTGGGGAGCGGGAGGCATGGCCCCAAGCGTTTTGTCGCGGGGGACCTTCGAAGGTCGCCGGGGGCCGGGGGGCCCTGCCCGTTCTAACGCCCTGAATGAGGACGGCGCCCCTAGCGGGCCGGGTGGTGAGGAGGTGGCAGAGTGTGTTCCGGCGGTGGGGTTCGGGTGTCCCCAATCCCCAGCGTGGCGGCGCCAGGCCCCTTGGGAGGGGCTCCTCTGGGGCCGACCTAGGTTTAGGGTTAGCCCAAAGGAGGCCGGCAGGCCCGAGCCGCCGGCTGTGCGGCGAGCAGAGGGGCGGGCCGAGGTGAGGGCGCTGGCGAGGGGGAGCGTGGGCCCAGGGTTTTGGCACAGGGGGCCTTGGATTGTCACTGGGGGCTTGGAGGGCCCTGCCCATTCTCACACACTAAATGACCGGTGGCGCCCCTGTCGGCCAGGGTGGCGGCGTGTCGGCAGGATGAGTCTGGAGCTGGGGCTCAGTGGTCCCCGATCCCCGGCGCGGTGGCTCCAGGCACTTGGGAGGGGTCCCTCGGGGGCCGACATATGGTGAGTGTTAGCCCAAAGGAGGCCGGCGGGCCCAATCCGCCGGCTGTGCAGCGAGCGGAGGGGTGGGCCGACGTTAATGCGCTGGCAAGCGGGAGCGTGGGCCCAAGCGTTTTGGCATGGGGGGCCTTCGAAGCTCACCGGGGGCTCGGAGGGCCCAGCAAGTTCTCCCGCCCTGAATGCCCAGCGGCTCCCTAGCGGCC
Organism: Ursus americanus; assembly: GCF_024610735.1. NCBI lineage: Eukaryota > Metazoa > Chordata > Mammalia > Carnivora > Ursidae > Ursus > Ursus americanus. Next base: position 607,691 of record NW_028273679.1, read on the forward strand.
AGGGTGGTGGCGGGGAGGCAGGGTGAGTCCGGAGCTCGGGCTCGGGGGTCCCCAATACCCGGCATGGCATTGCCAGGCCGCTTGGGAGGGGTCCCTCGGGGGCCGAGCTAGGGTTCTCGTTAGCCCAAAGGAGGCCGGCAGGCCCAATTGGCCGGCTGTGCGGCGAGGGGATGGGTGAGCCGAGGTGAGGGCGCTGGCGAGCGGGAGCTTAGGCCCAAGCGTTTTGGTGCGGGGGGCCTTCGAAGGTCATCGGGGGCTCGGAGGGCCCTGCCCGTACTCCCTCCCTGAATGACCGGTGGCGCCCCTAGCGTCCCGGGTGGCGGTGGGGCGGCAGGGTGAGTCTGGAGTAGGGCTCAGGGGTCCAAATGCCCCGGCGTGGCGGCACCTGGCCCCTTGGGAGGGGTCCCTCGGGGGCCGACCTAGGGTTGAGGTTAGCCCAAAGGAGGCCTGGGCCCGATCCGCCGGCTGTGCAGAGAACGGAGGGGCGGGGCGAGGTGAGGGCGCTGGGGAGGGGAGCGTGAGCCCAAGCGTTTTGGCGTGTCTGGCCTTCGAAGGTCACCGGGGGCTCAGAGGGCCCTGCCCGTTCCCCAGCCCCGAATGAGGACGGTGCCCCTAGCGATCCGGGTCGCAGCGGGGCGGCAGGGTGAGTTCAGCCCTGGTGCTCGGGGGTCCCCAATCACCCGCGTGGCGGCGCCAGGCCCCTTGGGATGGTCCCCTCGGGAGCCGACCTAGGGTTAGGGTTAGCCCCAGGAGGCCGGCAGTCCGATCTGCCGGCTGTGCGGCGAGCGGAGGGGCGGGCTGAGGAGAGGGTGCTGGCGAGCAGGAGCCTAGGCCCAAGCGTTTTGTCACGGGGGGCCTTCAAAGGTCACTGGGGGCTCGGAGGGCCCTGCCCGTTCTCCCGCCCTAAATAACCGGTGGCGCCCCTAGCAGCCCGGGTGGCGGCAGGGCGGCAGGGTAAGTAATGCGCTGGGGCTTGAGGGTCCCCAATCCCCGGCGTGGCATCGCCAGGCCCCTTGGGAGGGGCCCCTCGTGAGCAGACCTAGAGTTAGGGTTAGTTCCCAGGAGGCTGGCAGGCCCAATCCGCTGTCTGTGCCGCGAGAGTGGGGGCGGACCGAGGTGAGGGCGCTTGCTAGCGGAGCGTGGGCCCAAGCGTTTTGGCGTGGGGGGCCTCAAAGGTCGCCAGGGGCTCGGAGGGCCCTGCCCATTCTCCCGCTCTGAATGACTGGTGGCGTCCCTACTGGCCCGGTAGCTGTGGGGCGGAAGGGTGACTCCGGCGCTGAGGCTTGGGGGTCACCAATCCCCGGCGTTGTGGCACCAGGCCTTTGGAAGTGGCCCCTTGGGGTCTGACCTAGGGTTAGTGTTAGCCCCCAGGAAACAGGCAGGCCTGATCCGCTAGCTGTTCATCGAGTGGAGGGGCGGGCCGAGAAGAGGGCGCTGGCGAGTGGGAGCGTGGGCCCAAGCATTTTGGCGCGAGGGGCCTACGAAGGTCGCGGGGGCTCAGAGGGCCCTGCCTGTTCTCCAGCACTGAATGACCGGCGGCGCCCCTAGCGGACTGGGTGGTGGTGGGGTGGCAGGGAGAGTCCAGCACTGGTGCTCGGGGGTCCCCAATCCCCGGCATTGCGATGCCAGGCCCCTTGGGAGGGGCCCCGTGGGGGCAGACCTAGGGTTAGGGTTACACCCAGGGGGCTGACAGGCCCGATCCTACGGCTGTTCGGCGAGCGGAGGGGCGGGCCGAGGTGAGGGCGCTGGCTAGCGGGAGCGTGGGTCAAGTGTTTTGGTGCGGGGGGCCCTTCGAAGGTCGTGGGGGGATCGGAGGACCCTGCCCGTTCTCCCGCACTGAATGACTGGTGGTGCTCCTAGTGGTGCAGGTGGCAGCGGGGCGGCCGGGTGAGTCCGGCACTGGGGTTCAGGGGTCCCCAATCCCCGGCGTTACGACTGCAGGCCCCTTGCTAGGGGCCCCTCGGGGGCCGACATATGGTAAGGGTTAGCCCCCAGGAGGCCCGCAGGCCCGATCCGCCAGCTCTGCGGTGAGTGGAGGGGTGGTCGGAGGTGAGGCCGCTGGCAATCTGGAGAGTGGGCCCAGTCATTTTGGCACGGGGGTCCTTCGAATGTCGCCAGGGGTTCGGACGGCCCTGCCCGTTCTCCCACCCTGAATGACGGGCGGCTCCCCTAAAAGCCCTGGTGGAGGAGGGGTGGTAGGGTGAGTCGGGCGCTGGGACTCAGGGGTTCCCAATCCCCGGCGTTTTGGCGCCATGCCCCTTGGGAGGGGCCCCTCAGGGACTCACCTAGGGTTAGGGTTAGCTCCGAGGAGGCCGGCAGGCTCGATCCGCCGGCTGTGTGGTGAGCAGAGGGGCAGGCCGAGGTGAGGGCGCTTGTGAGCAGGAGCGTGGGCCCAAGCGTTTTGGCGCGGGGGGCCTTCCAATGTGGCCAGAGGCTCTGAGGGCCCTGCCCCTTGTCCCGCCCTGAATGACCGGCAGCGCCCCTAGTGGCCCATGTGGCAGCGGGGCAGCCGGTTGTGTCCAGCGCTGGAGCTCGGGGTTCTCCAATCCCCGGTGTTGCGGCTCTAGGCCCCTTGCTGGGGCCCCTAGGGGACCGACCTATGGTTAGATTTAGCCCCCAGGAGGCCGGAAGCCCGATCCGCCAGCTCTGCGGCAAGCGGAGAGGTGGGCGGAGGTGAGGCCGCTGGCGAGCGGGAGCGTGGGCTCAGGCATTCTGGGGCGGGGGTCCTTCGAAAGTCGCTGGAGGCTTGGAGGGCCCTGTACGTTCTTCTGCCCTGAATGACCGGCGGCTCCCCTAGCGGCCCGGGTGGAGGAGGGGTGTTAGGGTGACTTGGGCGGTGGGGCTTGGGGGTCCCCAATCCTCGGCGTTGGGGCGCCAGGCCCCTTTGGAAGGGCTCTAGGGGGCCGACCAAGGGTTATTGTTAGCCCCCAGGGGGCCAGCAGGCCAGATCCGCCGGCTGTGAGGCGAGCGGAGGGGTGGACCCAGGTGAGGGCGCTTGAGAGCAAGAATGTGGACCCAAGCGTTTTGGCACGGGGGGCCTTCGAAGGTCATCGGGGGTTCGGAGGGCCCAACCCGTCCTCCTGCCCTGAATGACCAGCGGCGCTACTAGCGGCCCGGGGGGGCGGGGCAGCAGGGTGAGCCCGGCAATGGGGCTTGGGGGTCCCCAATCCCCGGCGTTGCGGGGGCAGACCCTTGGTAGTGGCCCCTCGGGGGCCGACCTAAGGTTACAGTTAGCCCCCAGGAGGCCGGCAGGCCCGATGTGCCAGCTGTGCGGCGAGCGGAGGGGAGGGCCGAGGTGAGGGCGCGGGCGAGCGGGAGCTTGGCCGAAGCGTTTTGGCGCGGGAAGCCTTCGAAGGTCGCCGGGGGATCGGAGGACCCTGCCCGTTTTCCCGCCCTGAATGACCTGCGGCGCCCCTGGGGCCCGGGTGGCGGCAGGGCGACAGGGTGAGTCCGTCGCTGGGGTTGGGGGGTTCCCAATCCCCGGTGTTGCGGCACCAGGCCCCTTTGCAGGGGCCCCTCGGAGGCTGACCTAGGGTTATGGTTAGCCCCCAGGAGGCCGCAGGCCCAATCCACCGGCTGTGCGGTGAGCAGAGGGGAGGGCCGAGGTGAGGGCGCTGGCGAGCGGTAGCGTAGGCCCATGAGTTTTGGCGCGGGGGGCCTTCGAAGGTCGCCGGGGCTCCAGAAGCCCTGCCCGTTCTCCCGCACTGAATGTCCGGCGGTGCCCCTAGCGGCTCAGTTGCCGGCGGGGGAGCATGGTGAGTCGGATGCTGGGGCTAACGGTCCGCAAACCCAGGTGTTGCGGTGCCAGGCCCGTTGGGAGGGGCCTCTCGGGGGCCGACGAAGGGATAGGGTTAGCCCCCAGGAGGCTGGCGGGCCCTATCCGCCGGCTGTGCGGCGAGCGGAGGGGCGGGCCGAGGTGAGGGCACTGGCTACCGGGAGAGTGGGCGCAAGCTTTCTGGCGCGGGGGGCCTTCGAAAGAGGCCGGGGGCTCCAAGGGCCCTTCCCGTTCTCCCGCCCTGAATGACAGGTGGTGCCACTAGCGGCCTGTGTGGCGGCGGGGCAGCACGGTGAGTCCAGCACTGTGGCTCGTGGGTCTCCAATGCCCAGCATTGCCGCTCCAGGCACCTTGGGATGAGCCCCTCCGAGGGTGAGCTAGGGTTAGGGTTAGCCCCCAGGAGGCCGGCAGGCCCGATCTGCCAGCTGTGTGGCGAGCGGAGGGGCAGGCCGAGGTGAGGGCGCTGAAGAGCAGGAGCGTGGGCCCAAGCGTTTTGGTGCAGGGGCCTTTGAAGGTCACCAGGGGCTCGGAGGACCCTGCCCGTTCTCCCGCCCTGGATGACCGGCGGTGCCCCTAGAGGCCCGGGTGGCAGCGGGGCGGGAGGGTGAGTCTGGCGCTGGGGCTTGTGGGTCCGGAATCCCGGGCATTGCGGCACCAGGCCCCTTGGGAGGGGCCCCTCGAGGGATCGAGCTAGGGTTAGGTTTAGCCCCCAGGGGACCGTCAGGCCCAATCCGCCGGTTGTGCAGGGAGCGGAGGGTGGGCTGAAGTGATGGTGCTGGCGAGCGGGAGCGTGGGCCCAAGGGTTTTGGCGCGGAGGGCCTTCAAACGGCGCTGGGGGCTCCGAGGGCCCTGTCCGTTGTTCTGCCCTGAATGACCGACAGCTCTCCTACCGGCCCGGGTGGCGGCGGGGCGGCACAGTGCGTCCGGCGCTGGGACTCGGGGGTCACCAATCCCAGGCATTGCAGCGATAGGCCCCTTGGGAGGGGCCCCTTGGGGGCCGACCTAGGGTTCGGGTTAGCCCCCAGGAGGCTGGCAGGCCCGATCCGCCGGCTCTGCCACATGCGGAGGGGCTAGCCGAGGTGAGGGCGCTGGCGAGCGGGAGCATGGCCCCAAGCGTTTTGTCGCGGGGGACCTTCGAAGGTCGCCGGGGGCCCGGGGGGCCCTGCCCGTTCTAACGCCCTGAATGAGGACGGCGCCCCTAGCGGGCCGGGTGGTGAGGAGCGGCAGAGTGTGTCCGGCGGTGGGGTTCGGGTGTCCCCAATCCCCAGCGTGGCGGCGCCAGGCCCCTTGGGAGGGGCTCCTCTGGGGCCGACCTAGGTTTAGGGTTAGCCCAAAGGAGGCCGGCAGGCCCGAGCCGCCGGCTGTGCGGCGAGCAGAGGGGCGGGCCGAGGTGAGGGCGCTGGCGAGGGGGAGCGTGGGCCCAGGGTTTTGGCACAGGGGGCCTTGGATTGTCACTGGGGGCTTGGAGGACCCTGCCCATTCTCACACACTAAATGACCGGTGGCGCCCCTGTCGGCCAGGGTGGCGGCGTGTCGGCAGGATGAGTCTGGAGCTGGGGCTCAGTGGTCCCCGATCCCCGGCGCGGTGGCTCCAGGCACTTGGGAGGGGTCCCTCGGGGGCCGACATATGGTGAGTGTTAGCCCAAAGGAGGCCGGCGGGCCCAATCCGCCGGCTGTGCAGCGAGCGGAGGGGTGGGCCGACGTTAATGCGCTGGCAAGCGGGAGCGTGGGCCCAAGCGTTTTGGCATGGGGGGCCTTCGAAGCTCACCGGGGGCTCGGAGGGCCCAGCAAGTTCTCCCGCCCTGAATGCCCAGCGGCTCCCTAGCGGCCAGGGTGGCGGCGGGGAGGCAGGGTGAGTCCGGAGCTCGGGCTCGGGGGTCCCCAATACCCGGCATGGCATTGCCAGGCCGCTTGGGAGGGGTCCCTCGGGGGCCGAGCTAGGGTTCTCGTTAGCCCAAAGGAGGCCGGCAGGCCCAATTGGCCGGCTGTGCGGCGAGGGGATGGGTGAGCCGAGGTGAGGGCGCTGGCGAGCGGGAGCTTAGGCCCAAGCGTTTTGGTGCGGGGGGCCTTCGAAGGTCATCGGGGGCTCGGAGGGCCCTGCCCGTACTCCCTCCCTGAATGACCGGTGGCGCCCCTAGCGTCCCAGGTGGCGGCGGGGCGGCAGGGTGAGTCTGGAGTAGGGCTCAGGGGTCCAAATGCCCCGGCGTGGCGGCGCCTGGCCCCTTGGGAGGGGTCCCTCGGGGGCCGACCTAGGGTTGAGGTTAGCCCAAAGGAGGCCTGGGCCCGATCCGCCGGCTGTGCAGAGAACGGAGGGGCGGGGCGAGGTGAGGGCGCTGGGGAGCGGGATCGTGAGCCCAAGCGTTTTGGCGTGTCTGGCCTTCGAAGGTCACCGGGGGCTCAGAGGGCCCTGCCCGTTCCCCAGCCCCGAATGAGGACGGTGCCCCTAGCGATCCGGGTCGCAGCGGGGCGGCAGGGTGAGTTCAGCCCTGGTGCTCGGGGGTCCCCAATCACCCGCGTGGCGGCGCCAGGCCCCTTGGGATGGTCCCCTCGGGAGCCGACCTAGGGTTAGGGTTAGCCCCAGGAGGCCGGCAGTCCGATCTGCCGGCTGTGCGGCGAGCGGAGGGGCGGGCTGAGGAGAGGGTGCTGGCGAGCAGGAGCCTAGGCCCAAGCGTTTTGTCACGGGGGGCCTTCAAAGGTCACTGGGGGCTCGGAGGGCCCTGCCCGTTCTCCCGCCCTAAATAACCGGTGGCGCCCCTAGCAGCCCGGGTGGCGGCAGGGCGGCAGGGTAAGTAATGCGCTGGGGCTTGAGGGTCCCCAATCCCCGGCGTGGCATCGCCAGGCCCCTTGGGAGGGGCCCCTCGTGAGCAGACCTAGAGTTAGGGTTAGTTCCCAGGAGGCTGGCAGGCCCAATCCGCTGTCTGTGCCGCGAGAGTGGGGGCGGACCGAGGTGAGGGCGCTTGCTAGCGGAGCGTGGGCCCAAGCGTTTTGGCGTGGGGGGCCTCAAAGGTCGCCAGGGGCTCGGAGGGCCCTGCCCATTCTCCCGCTCTGAATGACTGGTGGCGTCCCTACTGGCCCGGTAGCTGTGGGGCGGAAGGGTGACTCCGGCGCTGAGGCTTGGGGGTCACCAATCCCCGGCGTTGTGGCACCAGGCCTTTGGAAGTGGCCCCTTGGGGTCTGACCTAGGGTTAGTGTTAGCCCCCAGGAAACAGGCAGGCCTGATCCGCTAGCTGTTCATCGAGTGGAGGGGCGGGCCGAGAAGAGGGCGCTGGCGAGTGGGAGCGTGGGCCCAAGCATTTTGGCGCGAGGGGCCTACGAAGGTCGCGGGGGCTCAGAGGGCCCTGCCTGTTCTCCAGCACTGAATGACCGGCGGCGCCCCTAGCGGACTGGGTGGTGGTGGGGTGGCAGGGAGAGTCCAGCACTGGTGCTCGGGGGTCCCCAATCCCCGGCATTGCGATGCCAGGCCCCTTGGGAGGGGCCCCGTGGGGGCAGACCTAGGGTTAGGGTTACACCCAGGGGGCTGACAGGCCCGATCCTACGGCTGTTCGGCGAGCGGAGGGGCGGGCCGAGGTGAGGGCGCTGGCTAGCGGGAGCGTGGGTCAAGTGTTTTGGTGCGGGGGGCCCTTCGAAGGTCGTGGGGGGATCGGAGGACCCTGCCCGTTCTCCCGCACTGAATGACTGGTGGTGCTCCTAGTGGTGCAGGTGGCAGCGGGGCGGCCGGGTGAGTCCGGCACTGGGGTTCAGGGGTCCCCAATCCCCGGCGTTACGACTGCAGGCCCCTTGCTAGGGGCCCCTCGGGGGCCGACATATGGTAAGGGTTAGCCCCCAGGAGGCCCGCAGGCCCGATCCGCCAGCTCTGCGGTGAGTGGAGGGGTGGTCGGAGGTGAGGCCGCTGGCAATCTGGAGAGTGGGCCCAGTCATTTTGGCACGGGGGTCCTTCGAATGTCGCCAGGGGTTCGGACGGCCCTGCCCGTTCTCCCACCCTGAATGACGGGCGGCTCCCCTAAAAGCCCTGGTGGAGGAGGGGCGGTAGGGTGAGTCGGGCGCTGGGACTCAGGGGTTCCCAATCCCCGGCGTTTTGGCGCCATGCCCCTTGGGAGGGGCCCCTCAGGGACTCACCTAGGGTTAGGGTTAGCTCCGAGGAGGCCGGCAGGCTCGATCCGCCGGCTGTGTGGTGAGCAGAGGGGCAGGCCGAGGTGAGGGCGCTTGTGAGCAGGAGCGTGGGCCCAAGCGTTTTGGCGCGGGGGGCCTTCCAATGTGGCCAGAGGCTCTGAGGGCCCTGCCCCTTGTCCCGCCCTGAATGACCGGCAGCGCCCCTAGTGGCCCATGTGGCAGCGGGGCAGCCGGTTGTGTCCAGCGCTGGAGCTCGGGGTTCTCCAATCCCCGGTGTTGCGGCTCTAGGCCCCTTGCTGGGGCCCCTAGGGGACCGACCTATGGTTAGATTTAGCCCCCAGGAGGCCGGAAGCCCGATCCGCCAGCTCTGCGGCAAGCGGAGAGGCGGGCGGAGGTGAGGCCGCTGGCGAGCGGGAGCGTGGGCTCAGGCGTTCTGGGGCGGGGGTCCTTCGAAAGTCGCTGGAGGCTTGGAGGGCCCTGTACGTTCTTCTGCCCTGAATGACCGGCGGCTCCCCTAGCGGCCCGGGTGGAGGAGGGGTGTTAGGGTGACTTGGGCGGTGGGGCTTGGGGGTCCCCAATCCTCGGCGTTGGGGCGCCAGGCCCCTTTGGAAGGGCTCTAGGGGGCCGACCAAGGGTTATTGTTAGCCCCCAGGGGGCCAGCAGGCCAGATCCGCCGGCTGTGAGGCGAGCGGAGGGGTGGACCCAGGTGAGGGCGCTTGAGAGCAAGAATGTGGACCCAAGCGTTTTGGCACGGGGGGCCTTCGAAGGTCATCGGGGGTTCGGAGGGCCCAACCCGTCCTCCTGCCCTGAATGACCAGCGGCGCTACTAGCGGCCCGGGGGGGCGGGGCAGCAGGGTGAGCCCGGCAATGGGGCTTGGGGGTCCCCAATCCCCGGCGTTGCGGGGGCAGACCCTTGGTAGTGGCCCCTCGGGGGCCGACCTAAGGTTACAGTTAGCCCTCAGGAGGCCGGCAGGCCCGATGTGCCAGCTGTGCGGCGAGCGGAGGGGAGGGCCGAGGTGAGGGCGCGGGCGAGCGGGAGCTTGGCCGAAGCGTTTTGGCGCGGGAAGCCTTCGAAGGTCGCCGGGGGATCGGAGGACCCTGCCCGTTTTCCCGCCCTGAATGACCTGCGGCGCCCCTGGGGCCCGGGTGGCGGCAGGGCGACAGGGTGAGTCCGTCGCTGGGGTTGGGGGGTTCCCAATCCCCGGTGTTGCGGCACCAGGCCCCTTTGCAGGGGCCCCTCGGAGGCTGACCTAGGGTTATGGTTAGCCCCCAGGAGGCCGCAGGCCCAATCCACCGGCTGTGCGGTGAGCAGAGGGGAGGGCCGAGGTGAGGGCGCTGGCGAGCGGTAGCGTAGGCCCATGAGTTTTGGCGCGGGGGGCCTTCGAAGGTCGCCGGGGCTCCAGAAGCCCTGCCCGTTCTCCCGCACTGAATGTCCGGCGGTGCCCCTAGCGGCTCAGTTGCCGGCGGGGGAGCATGGTGAGTCGGATGCTGGGGCTAGCGGTCCGCAAACCCAGGTGTTGCGGTGCCAGGCCCGTTGGGAGGGGCCTCTCGGGGGCCGACGAAGGGATAGGGTTAGCCCCCAGGAGGCTGGCGGGCCCTATCCGCCGGCTGTGCGGCGAGCGGAGGGGCGGGCCGAGGTGAGGGCACTGGCTACCGGGAGAGTGGGTGCAAGCTTTCTGGCGCGGGGGGCCTTCGAAAGAGGCCGGGGGCTCCAAGGGCCCTTCCCGTTCTCCCGCCCTGAATGACCGGTGGTGCCACTAGCGGCCTGTGTGGCGGCGGGGCAGCACGGTGAGTCCAGCACTGTGGCTCGTGGGTCTCCAATGCCCAGCATTGCCGCTCCAGGCACCTTGGGATGAGCCCCTCCGAGGGTGAGCTAGGGTTAGGGTTAGCCCCCAGGAGGCCGGCAGGCCCGATCTGCCAGCTGTGTGGCGAGCGGAGGGGCAGGCCGAGGTGAGGGCGCTGAAGAGCAGGAGCGTGGGCCCAAGCGTTTTGGTGCAGGGGCCTTTGAAGGTCACCAGGGGCTCGGAGGACCCTGCCCGTTCTCCCGCCCTGGATGACCGGCGGTGCCCCTAGAGGCCCGGGTGGCAGCGGGGCGGGAGGGTGAGTCTGGCGCTGGGGCTTGTGGGTCCGGAATCCCGGGCATTGCGGCACCAGGCCCCTTGGGAGGGGCCCCTCGAGGGATCGAGCTAGGGTTAGGTTTAGCCCCCAGGGGACCGTCAGGCCCAATCCGCCGGTTGTGCAGGGAGCGGAGGGTGGGCTGAAGTGATGGTGCTGGCGAGCGGGAGCGTGGGCCCAAGGGTTTTGGCGCGGAGGGCCTTCAAACGGCGCTGGGGGCTCCGAGGGCCCTGTCCGTTGTTCTGCCCTGAATGACCGACAGCTCTCCTACCGGCCCGGGTGGCGGCGGGGCGGCACAGTGCGTCCGGCGCTGGGACTCGGGGGTCACCAATCCCAGGCATTGCAGCGATAGGCCCCTTGGGAGGGGCCCCTTGGGGGCCGACCTAGGGTTCGGGTTAGCCCCCAGGAGGCTGGCAGGCCCGATCCGCCGGCTCTGCCACATGCGGAGGGGCTAGCCGAGGTGAGGGCGCTGGCGAGCGGGAGCATGGCCCCAAGCGTTTTGTCGCGGGGGACCTTCGAAGGTCGCCGGGGGCCCGGGGGGCCCTGCCAGTTCTAACGCCCTGAATGAGGACGGCGCCCCTAGCGGGCCGGGTGGTGAGGAGCGGCAGAGTGTGTCCGGCGGTGGGGTTCGGGTGTCCCCAATCCCCAGCGTGGCGGCGCCAGGCCCCTTGGGAGGGGCTCCTCTGGGGCCGACCTAGGTTTAGGGTTAGCCCAAAGGAGGCCGGCAGGCCCGAGCCGCCGGCTGTGCGGCGAGCAGAGGGGCGGGCCGAGGTGAGGGCGCTGGCGAGGGGGAGCGTGGGCCCAGGGTTTTGGCACAGGGGGCCTTGGATTGTCACTGGGGGCTTGGAGGGCCCTGCCCATTCTCACACACTAAATGACCGGTGGCGCCCCTGTCGGCCAGGGTGGCGGCGTGTCGGCAGGATGAGTCTGGAGCTGGGGCTCAGTGGTCCCCGATCCCCGGCGCGGTGGCTCCAGGCACTTGGGAGGGGTCCCTCGGGGGCCGACATATGGTGAGTGTTAGCCCAAAGGAGGCCGGCGGGCCCAATCCGCCGGCTGTGCAGCGAGCGGAGGGGTGGGCCGACGTTAATGCGCTGGCAAGCGGGAGCGTGGGCCCAAGCGTTTTGGCATGGGGGGCCTTCGAAGCTCACCGGGGGCTCGGAGGGCCCAGCAAGTTCTCCCGCCCTGAATGCCCAGCGGCTCCCTAGCGGCCAGGGTGGCGGCGGGGAGGCAGGGTGAGTCCGGAGCTCGGGCTCGGGGGTCCCCAATACCCGGCATGGCATTGCCAGGCCGCTTGGGAGGGGTCCCTCGGGGGCCGAGCTAGGGTTCTCGTTAGCCCAAAGGAGGCCGGCAGGCCCAATTGGCCGGCTGTGCGGCAAGGGGATGGGTGAGCCGAGGTGAGGGCGCTGGCGAGCGGGAGCTTAGGCCCAAGCGTTTTGGTGCGGGGGGCCTTCGAAGGTCATCGGGGGCTCGGAGGGCCCTGCCCGTACTCCCTCCCTGAATGACCGGTGGCGCCCCTAGCGTCCCGGGTGGCGGCGGGGCGGCAGGGTGAGTCTGGAGTAGGGCTCAGGGGTCCAAATGCCCCGGCGTGGCGGCGCCTGGCCCCTTGGGAGGGGTCCCTCGGGGGCCGACCTAGGGTTGAGGTTAGCCCAAAGGAGGCCTGGGCCCGATCCGCCGGCTGTGCAGAGAACGGAGGGGCGGGGCGAGGTGAGGGCGCTGGGGAGGGGAGCGTGAGCCCAAGCGTTTTGGCGTGTCTGGCCTTCGAAGGTCACCGGGGGCTCAGAGGGCCCTGCCCGTTCCCCAGCCCCGAATGAGGACGGTGCCCCTAGCGATCCGGGTCGCAGCGGGGCGGCAGGGTGAGTTCAGCCCTGGTGCTCGGGGGTCCCCAATCACCCGCGTGGCGGCGCCAGGCCCCTTGGGATGGTCCCCTCGGGAGCCGACCTAGGGTTAGGGTTAGCCCCAGGAGGCCGGCAGTCCGATCTGCCGGCTGTGCGGCGAGCGGAGGGGCGGGCTGAGGAGAGGGTGCTGGCGAGCAGGAGCCTAGGCCCAAGCGTTTTGTCACGGGGGGCCTTCAAAGGTCACTGGGGGCTCGGAGGGCCCTGCCCGTTCTCCCGCCCTAAATAACCGGTGGCGCCCCTAGCAGCCCGGGTGGCGGCAGGGCGGCAGGGTAAGTAATGCGCTGGGGCTTGAGGGTCCCCAATCCCCGGCGTGGCATCGCCAGGCCCCTTGGGAGGGGCCCCTCGTGAGCAGACCTAGAGTTAGGGTTAGTTCCCAGGAGGCTGGCAGGCCCAATCCGCTGTCTGTGCCGCGAGAGTGGGGGCGGACCGAGGTGAGGGCGCTTGCTAGCGGAGCGTGGGCCCAAGCGTTTTGGCGTGGGGGGCCTCAAAGGTCGCCAGGGGCTCGGAGGGCCCTGCCCATTCTCCCGCTCTGAATGACTGGTGGCGTCCCTACTGGCCCGGTAGCTGTGGGGCGGAAGGGTGACTCCGGCGCTGAGGCTTGGGGGTCACCAATCCCCGGCGTTGTGGCACCAGGCCTTTGGAAGTGGCCCCTTGGGGTCTGACCTAGGGTTAGTGTTAGCCCCCAGGAAACAGGCAGGCCTGATCCGCTAGCTGTTCATCGAGTGGAGGGGCGGGCCGAGAAGAGGGCGCTGGCGAGTGGGAGCGTGGGCCCAAGCATTTTGGCGCGAGGGGCCTACGAAGGTCGCGGGGGCTCAGAGGGCCCTGCCTGTTCTCCAGCACTGAATGACCGGCGGCGCCCCTAGCGGACTGGGTGGTGGTGGGGTGGCAGGGAGAGTCCAGCACTGGTGCTCGGGGGTCCCCAATCCCCGGCATTGCGATGCCAGGCCCCTTGGGAGGGGCCCCGTGGGGGCAGACCTAGGGTTAGGGTTACACCCAGGGGGCTGACAGGCCCGATCCTACGGCTGTTCGGCGAGCGGAGGGGCGGGCCGAGGTGAGGGCGCTGGCTAGCGGGAGCGTGGGTCAAGTGTTTTGGTGCGGGGGGCCCTTCGAAGGTCGTGGGGGGATCGGAGGACCCTGCCCGTTCTCCCGCACTGAATGACTGGTGGTGCTCCTAGTGGTGCAGGTGGCAGCGGGGCGGCCGGGTGAGTCCGGCACTGGGGTTCAGGGGTCCCCAATCCCCGGCGTTACGACTGCAGGCCCCTTGCTAGGGGCCCCTCGGGGGCCGACATATGGTAAGGGTTAGCCCCCAGGAGGCCCGCAGGCCCGATCCGCCAGCTCTGCGGTGAGTGGAGGGGTGGTCGGAGGTGAGGCCGCTGGCAATCTGGAGAGTGGGCCCAGTCATTTTGGCACGGGGGTCCTTCGAATGTCGCCAGGGGTTCGGACGGCCCTGCCCGTTCTCCCACCCTGAATGACGGGCGGCTCCCCTAAAAGCCCTGGTGGAGGAGGGGCGGTAGGGTGAGTCGGGCACTGGGACTCAGGGGTTCCCAATCCCCGGCGTTTTGGCGCCATGCCCCTTGGGAGGGGCCCCTCAGGGACTCACCTAGGGTTAGGGTTAGCTCCGAGGAGGCCGGCAGGCTCGATCCGCCGGCTGTGTGGTGAGCAGAGGGGCAGGCCGAGGTGAGGGCGCTTGTGAGCAGGAGCGTGGGCCCAAGCGTTTTGGCGCGGGGGGCCTTCCAATGTGGCCAGAGGCTCTGAGGGCCCTGCCCCTTGTCCCGCCCTGAATGACCGGCAGCGCCCCTAGTGGCCCATGTGGCAGCGGGGCAGCCGGTTGTGTCCAGCGCTGGAGCTCGGGGTTCTCCAATCCCCGGTGTTGCGGCTCTAGGCCCCTTGCTGGGGCCCCTAGGGGACCGACCTATGGTTAGATTTAGCCCCCAGGAGGCCGGAAGCCCGATCCGCCAGCTCTGCGGCAAGCGGAGAGGCGGGCGGAGGTGAGGCCGCTGGCGAGCGGGAGCGTGGGCTCAGGCGTTCTGGGGCGGGGGTCCTTCGAAAGTCGCTGGAGGCTTGGAGGGCCCTGTACGTTCTTCTGCCCTGAATGACCGGCGGCTCCCCTAGCGGCCCGGGTGGAGGAGGGGTGTTAGGGTGACTTGGGCGGTGGGGCTTGGGGGTCCCCAATCCTCGGCGTTGGGGCGCCAGGCCCCTTTGGAAGGGCTCTAGGGGGCCGACCAAGGGTTATTGTTAGCCCCCAGGGGGCCAGCAGGCCAGATCCGCCGGCTGTGAGGCGAGCGGAGGGGTGGACCCAGGTGAGGGCGCTTGAGAGCAAGAATGTGGACCCAAGCGTTTTGGCACGGGGGGCCTTCGAAGGTCATCGGGGGTTCGGAGGGCCCAACCCGTCCTCCTGCCCTGAATGACCAGCGGCGCTACTAGCGGCCCGGGGGGGCGGGGCAGCAGGGTGAGCCCGACAATGGGGCTTGGGGGTCCCCAATCCCCGGCGTTGCGGGGGCAGACCCTTGGTAGTGGCCCCTCGGGGGCCGACCTAAGGTTACAGTTAGCCCTCAGGAGGCCGGCAGGCCCGATGTGCCAGCTGTGCGGCGAGCGGAGGGGAGGGCCGAGGTGAGGGCGCGGGCGAGCGGGAGCTTGGCCGAAGCGTTTTGGCGCGGGAAGCCTTCGAAGGTCGCCGGGGGATCGGAGGACCCTGCCCGTTCTCCCGCCCTGAATGACCTGCGGCGCCCCTGGGGCCCGGGTGGCGGCAGGGCGACAGGGTGAGTCCGTCGCTGGGGTTGGGGGGTTCCCAATCCCCGGTGTTGCGGCACCAGGCCCCTTTGCAGGGGCCCCTCGGAGGCTGACCTAGGGTTATGGTTAGCCCCCAGGAGGCCGCAGGCCCAATCCACCGGCTGTGCGGTGAGCAGAGGGGAGGGCCGAGGTGAGGGCGCTGGCGAGCGGTAGCGTAGGCCCATGAGTTTTGGCGCGGGGGGCCTTCGAAGGTCGCCGGGGCTCCAGAAGCCCTGCCCGTTCTCCCGCACTGAATGTCCGGCGGTGCCCCTAGCGGCTCAGTTGCCGGCGGGGGAGCATGGTGAGTCGGATGCTGGGGCTAACGGTCCGCAAACCCAGGTGTTGCGGTGCCAGGCCCGTTGGGAGGGGCCTCTCGGGGGCCGACGAAGGGATAGGGTTAGCCCCCAGGAGGCTGGCGGGCCCTATCCGCCGGCTGTGCGGCGAGCGGAGGGGCGGGCCGAGGTGAGGGCACTGGCTACCGGGAGAGTGGGCGCAAGCTTTCTGGCGCGGGGGGCCTTCGAAAGAGGCCGGGGGCTCCAAGGGCCCTTCCCGTTCTCCCGCCCTGAATGACCGGTGGTGCCACTAGCGGCCTGTGTGGCGGCGGGGCAGCACGGTGAGTCCAGCACTGTGGCTCGTGGGTCTCCAATGCCCAGCATTGCCGCTCCAGGCACCTTGGGATGAGCCCCTCCGAGGGTGAGCTAGGGTTAGGGTTAGCCCCCAGGAGGCCGGCAGGCCCGATCTGCCAGCTGTGTGGCGAGCGGAGGGGCAGGCCGAGGTGAGGGCGCTGAAGAGCAGGAGCGTGGGCCCAAGCGTTTTGGTGCAGGGGCCTTTGAAGGTCACCAGGGGCTCGGAGGACCCTGCCCGTTCTCCCGCCCTGGATGACCGGCGGTGCCCCTAGAGGCCCGGGTGGCAGCAGGGCGGGAGGGTGAGTCTGGCGCTCGGGCTTGTGGGTCCGGAATCCCGGGCATTGCGGCACCAGGCCCCTTGGGAGGGGCCCCTCGAGGGATCGAGCTAGGGTTAGGTTTAGCCCCCAGGGGACCGTCAGGCCCAATCCGCCAGTTGTGCAGGGAGCGGAGGGTGGGCTGAAGTGATGGTGCTGGCGAGCGGGAGCGTGGGCCCAAGGGTTTTGGCGCGGAGGGCCTTCAAACGGCGCTGGGGGCTCCGAGGGCCCTGTCCGTTGTTCTGCCCTGAACGACCGACAGCTCTCCTACCGGCCCGGGTGGCGGCGGGGCGGCACAGTGCGTCCGGCGCTGGGACTCGGGGGTCACCAATCCCAGGCATTGCAGCGATAGGCCCCTTGGGAGGGGCCCCTTGGGGGCCGACCTAGGGTTCGGGTTAGCCCCCAGGAGGCTGGCAGGCCCGATCCGCCGGCTCTGCCACATGCGGAGGGGCTAGCCGAGGTGAGGGCGCTGGGGAGCGGGAGCATGGCCCCAAGCGTTTTGTCGCGGGGGACCTTCGAAGGTCGCCGGGGGCCCGGGGGGCCCTGCCCGTTCTAACGCCCTGAATGAGGACGGCGCCCCTAGCGGGCCGGGTGGTGAGGAGCGGCAGAGTGTGTCCGGCGGTGGGGTTCGGGTGTCCCCAATCCCCAGCGTGGCGGCGCCAGGCCCCTTGGGAGGGGCTCCTCTGGGGCCGACCTAGGTTTAGGGTTAGCCCAAAGGAGGCCGGCAGGCCCGAGCCGCCGGCTGTGCGGCGAGCAGAGGGGCGGGCCGAGGTGAGGGCGCTGGCGAGGGGGAGCGTGGGCCCAGGGTTTTGGCACAGGGGGCCTTGGATTGTCACTGGGGGCTTGGAGGGCCCTGCCCATTCTCACACACTAAATGACCGGTGGCGCCCCTGTCGGCCAGGGTGGCGGCGTGTCGGCAGGATGAGTCTGGAGCTGGGGCTCAGTGGTCCCCGATCCCCGGCGCGGTGGCTCCAGGCACTTGGGAGGGGTCCCTCGGGGGCCGACATATGGTGAGTGTTAGCCCAAAGGAGGCCGGCGGGCCCAATCCGCCGGCTGTGCAGCGAGCGGAGGGGTGGGCCGACGTTAATGCGCTGGCAAGCGGGAGCGTGGGCCCAAGCGTTTTGGCATGGGGGGCCTTCGAAGCTCACCGGGGGCTCGGAGGGCCCAGCAAGTTCTCCCGCCCTGAATGCCCAGCGGCTCCCTAGCGGCCAGGGTGGCGGCGGGGAGGCAGGGTGAGTCCGGAGCTCGGGCTCGGGGGTCCCCAATACCCGGCATGGCATTGCCAGGCCGCTTGGGAGGGGTCCCTCGGGGGCCGAGCTAGGGTTCTCGTTAGCCCAAAGGAGGCCGGCAGGCCCAATTGGCCGGCTGTGCGGCAAGGGGATGGGTGAGCCGAGGTGAGGGCGCTGGCGAGCGGGAGCTTAGGCCCAAGCGTTTTGGTGCGGGGGGCCTTCGAAGGTCATCGGGGGCTCGGAGGGCCCTGCCCGTACTCCCTCCCTGAATGACCGGTGGCGCCCCTAGCGTCCCGGGTGGCGGCGGGGCGGCAGGGTGAGTCTGGAGTAGGGCTCAGGGGTCCAAATGCCCCGGCGTGGCGGCGCCTGGCCCCTTGGGAGGGGTCCCTCGGGGGCCGACCTAGGGTTGAGGTTAGCCCAAAGGAGGCCTGGGCCCGATCCGCCGGCTGTGCAGAGAACGGAGGGGCGGGGCGAGGTGAGGGCGCTGGGGAGGGGAGCGTGAGCCCAAGCGTTTTGGCGTGTCTGGCCTTCGAAGGTCACCGGGGGCTCAGAGGGCCCTGCCCGTTCCCCAGCCCCGAATGAGGACGGTGCCCCTAGCGATCCGGGTCGCAGCGGGGCGGCAGGGTGAGTTCAGCCCTGGTGCTCGGGGGTCCCCAATCACCCGCGTGGCGGCGCCAGGCCCCTTGGGATGGTCCCCTCGGGAGCCGACCTAGGGTTAGAGTTAGCCCCAGGAGGCCGGCAGTCCGATCTGCCGGCTGTGCGGCGAGCGGAGGGGCGGGCTGAGGAGAGGGTGCTGGCGAGCAGGAGCCTAGGCCCAAGCGTTTTGTCACGGGGGGCCTTCAAAGGTCACTGGGGGCTCGGAGGGCCCTGCCCGTTCTCCCGCCCTAAATAACCGGTGGCGCCCCTAGCAGCCCGGGTGGCGGCAGGGCGGCAGGGTAAGTAATGCGCTGGGGCTTGAGGGTCCCCAATCCCCGGCGTGGCATCGCCAGGCCCCTTGGGAGGGGCCCCTCGTGAGCAGACCTAGAGTTAGGGTTAGTTCCCAGGAGGCTGGCAGGCCCAATCCGCTGTCTGTGCCGCGAGAGTGGGGGCGGACCGAGGTGAGGGCGCTTGCTAGCGGAGCGTGGGCCCAAGCGTTTTGGCGTGGGGGGCCTCAAAGGTCGCCAGGGGCTCGGAGGGCCCTGCCCATTCTCCCGCTCTGAATGACTGGTGGCGTCCCTACTGGCCCGGTAGCTGTGGGGCGGAAGGGTGACTCCGGCGCTGAGGCTTGGGGGTCACCAATCCCCGGCGTTGTGGCACCAGGCCTTTGGAAGTGGCCCCTTGGGGTCTGACCTAGGGTTAGTGTTAGCCCCCAGGAAACAGGCAGGCCTGATCCGCTAGCTGTTCATCGAGTGGAGGGGCGGGCCGAGAAGAGGGCGCTGGCGAGTGGGAGCGTGGGCCCAAGCATTTTGGCGCGAGGGGCCTACGAAGGTCGCGGGGGCTCAGAGGGCCCTGCCTGTTCTCCAGCACTGAATGACCGGCGGCGCCCCTAGCGGACTGGGTGGTGGTGGGGTGGCAGGGAGAGTCCAGCACTGGTGCTCGGGGGTCCCCAATCCCCGGCATTGCGATGCCAGGCCCCTTGGGAGGG
This sequence comes from Ursus americanus, assembly GCF_024610735.1. Taxonomy (NCBI): domain Eukaryota; kingdom Metazoa; phylum Chordata; class Mammalia; order Carnivora; family Ursidae; genus Ursus; species Ursus americanus. Next base: position 626,147 of record NW_028273679.1, read on the forward strand.
GCCCCGTGGGGGCAGACCTAGGGTTAGGGTTACACCCAGGGGGCTGACAGGCCCGATCCTACGGCTGTTCGGCGAGCGGAGGGGCGGGCCGAGGTGAGGGCGCTGGCTAGCGGGAGCGTGGGTCAAGTGTTTTGGTGCGGGGGGCCCTTCGAAGGTCGTGGGGGGATCGGAGGACCCTGCCCGTTCTCCCGCACTGAATGACTGGTGGTGCTCCTAGTGGTGCAGGTGGCAGCGGGGCGGCCGGGTGAGTCCGGCACTGGGGTTCAGGGGTCCCCAATCCCCGGCGTTACGACTGCAGGCCCCTTGCTAGGGGCCCCTCGGGGGCCGACATATGGTAAGGGTTAGCCCCCAGGAGGCCCGCAGGCCCGATCCGCCAGCTCTGCGGTGAGTGGAGGGGTGGTCGGAGGTGAGGCCGCTGGCAATCTGGAGAGTGGGCCCAGTCATTTTGGCACGGGGGTCCTTCGAATGTCGCCAGGGGTTCGGACGGCCCTGCCCGTTCTCCCACCCTGAATGACGGGCGGCTCCCCTAAAAGCCCTGGTGGAGGAGGGGCGGTAGGGTGAGTCGGGCACTGGGACTCAGGGGTTCCCAATCCCCGGCGTTTTGGCGCCATGCCCCTTGGGAGGGGCCCCTCAGGGACTCACCTAGGGTTAGGGTTAGCTCCGAGGAGGCCGGCAGGCTCGATCCGCCGGCTGTGTGGTGAGCAGAGGGGCAGGCCGAGGTGAGGGCGCTTGTGAGCAGGAGCGTGGGCCCAAGCGTTTTGGCGCGGGGGGCCTTCCAATGTGGCCAGAGGCTCTGAGGGCCCTGCCCCTTGTCCCGCCCTGAATGACCGGCAGCGCCCCTAGTGGCCCATGTGGCAGCGGGGCAGCCGGTTGTGTCCAGCGCTGGAGCTCGGGGTTCTCCAATCCCCGGTGTTGCGGCTCTAGGCCCCTTGCTGGGGCCCCTAGGGGACCGACCTATGGTTAGATTTAGCCCCCAGGAGGCCGGAAGCCCGATCCGCCAGCTCTGCGGCAAGCGGAGAGGCGGGCGGAGGTGAGGCCGCTGGCGAGCGGGAGCGTGGGCTCAGGCGTTCTGGGGCGGGGGTCCTTCGAAAGTCGCTGGAGGCTTGGAGGGCCCTGTACGTTCTTCTGCCCTGAATGACCGGCGGCTCCCCTAGCGGCCCGGGTGGAGGAGGGGTGTTAGGGTGACTTGGGCGGTGGGGCTTGGGGGTCCCCAATCCTCGGCGTTGGGGCGCCAGGCCCCTTTGGAAGGGCTCTAGGGGGCCGACCAAGGGTTATTGTTAGCCCCCAGGGGGCCAGCAGGCCAGATCCGCCGGCTGTGAGGCGAGCGGAGGGGTGGACCCAGGTGAGGGCGCTTGAGAGCAAGAATGTGGACCCAAGCGTTTTGGCACGGGGGGCCTTCGAAGGTCATCGGGGGTTCGGAGGGCCCAACCCGTCCTCCTGCCCTGAATGACCAGCGGCGCTACTAGCGGCCCGGGGGGGCAGGGCAGCAGGGTGAGCCCGGCAATGGGGCTTGGGGGTCCCCAATCCCCGGCGTTGCGGGGGCAGACCCTTGGTAGTGGCCCCTCGGGGGCCGACCTAAGGTTACAGTTAGCCCTCAGGAGGCCGGCAGGCCCGATGTGCCAGCTGTGCGGCGAGCGGAGGGGAGGGCCGAGGTGAGGGCGCGGGCGAGCGGGAGCTTGGCCGAAGCGTTTTGGCGCGGGAAGCCTTCGAAGGTCGCCGGGGGATCGGAGGACCCTGCCCGTTTTCCCGCCCTGAATGACCTGCGGCGCCCCTGGGGCCCGGGTGGCGGCAGGGCGACAGGGTGAGTCCGTCGCTGGGGTTGGGGGGTTCCCAATCCCCGGTGTTGCGGCACCAGGCCCCTTTGCAGGGGCCCCTCGGAGGCTGACCTAGGGTTATGGTTAGCCCCCAGGAGGCCGCAGGCCCAATCCACCGGCTGTGCGGTGAGCAGAGGGGAGGGCCGAGGTGAGGGCGCTGGCGAGCGGTAGCGTAGGCCCATGAGTTTTGGCGCGGGGGGCCTTCAAAGGTCGCCGGGGCTCCAGAAGCCCTGCCCGTTCTCCCGCACTGAATGTCCGGCGGTGCCCCTAGCGGCTCAGTTGCCGGCGGGGGAGCATGGTGAGTCGGATGCTGGGGCTAACGGTCCGCAAACCCAGGTGTTGCGGTGCCAGGCCCGTTGGGAGGGGCCTCTCGGGGGCCGACGAAGGGATAGGGTTAGCCCCCAGGAGGCTGGCGGGCCCTATCCGCCGGCTGTGCGGCGAGCGGAGGGGCGGGCCGAGGTGAGGGCACTGGCTACCGGGAGAGTGGGCGCAAGCTTTCTGGCGCGGGGGGCCTTCGAAAGAGGCCGGGGGCTCCAAGGGCCCTTCCCGTTCTCCCGCCCTGAATGACCGGTGGTGCCACTAGCGGCCTGTGTGGCGGCGGGGCAGCACGGTGAGTCCAGCACTGTGGCTCGTGGGTCTCCAATGCCCAGCATTGCCGCTCCAGGCACCTTGGGATGAGCCCCTCCGAGGGTGAGCTAGGGTTAGGGTTAGCCCCCAGGAGGCCGGCAGGCCCGATCTGCCAGCTGTGTGGCGAGCGGAGGGGCAGGCCGAGGTGAGGGCGCTGAAGAGCAGGAGCGTGGGCCCAAGCGTTTTGGTGCAGGGGCCTTTGAAGGTCACCAGGGGCTCGGAGGACCCTGCCCGTTCTCCCGCCCTGGATGACCGGCGGTGCCCCTAGAGGCCCGGGTGGCAGCGGGGCGGGAGGGTGAGTCTGGCGCTGGGGCTTGTGGGTCCGGAATCCCGGGCATTGCGGCACCAGGCCCCTTGGGAGGGGCCCCTCGAGGGATCGAGCTAGGGTTAGGTTTAGCCCCCAGGGGACCGTCAGGCCCAATCCGCCGGTTGTGCAGGGAGCGGAGGGTGGGCTGAAGTGATGGTGCTGGCGAGCGGGAGCGTGGGCCCAAGGGTTTTGGCGCGGAGGGCCTTCAAACGGCGCTGGGGGCTCCGAGGGCCCTGTCCGTTGTTCTGCCCTGAATGACCGACAGCTCTCCTACCGGCCCGGGTGGCGGCGGGGCGGCACAGTGCGTCCGGCGCTGGGACTCGGGGGTCACCAATCCCAGGCATTGCAGCGATAGGCCCCTTGGGAGGGGCCCCTTGGGGGCCGACCTAGGGTTCGGGTTAGCCCCCAGGAGGCTGGCAGGCCCGATCCGCCGGCTCTGCCACATGCGGAGGGGCTAGCCGAGGTGAGGGCGCTGGCGAGCGGGAGCATGGCCCCAAGCGTTTTGTCGCGGGGGACCTTCGAAGGTCGCCGGGGGCCCGGGGGGCCCTGCCCGTTCTAACGCCCTGAATGAGGACGGCGCCCCTAGCGGGCCGGGTGGTGAGGAGCGGCAGAGTGTGTCCGGCGGTGGGGTTCGGGTGTCCCCAATCCCCAGCGTGGCGGCGCCAGGCCCCTTGGGAGGGGCTCCTCTGGGGCCGACCTAGGTTTAGGGTTAGCCCAAAGGAGGCCGGCAGGCCCGAGCCGCCGGCTGTGCGGCGAGCAGAGGGGCGGGCCGAGGTGAGGGCGCTGGCGAGGGGGAGCGTGGGCCCAGGGTTTTGGCACAGGGGGCCTTGGATTGTCACTGGGGGCTTGGAGGGCCCTGCCCATTCTCACACACTAAATGACCGGTGGCGCCCCTGTCGGCCAGGGTGGCGGCGTGTCGGCAGGATGAGTCTGGAGCTGGGGCTCAGTGGTCCCCGATCCCCGGCGCGGTGGCTCCAGGCACTTGGGAGGGGTCCCTCGGGGGCCGACATATGGTGAGTGTTAGCCCAAAGGAGGCCGGCGGGCCCAATCCGCCGGCTGTGCAGCGAGCGGAGGGGTGGGCCGACGTTAATGCGCTGGCAAGCGGGAGCGTGGGCCCAAGCGTTTTGGCATGGGGGGCCTTCGAAGCTCACCGGGGGCTCGGAGGGCCCAGCAAGTTCTCCCGCCCTGAATGCCCAGCGGCTCCCTAGCGGCCAGGGTGGCGGCGGGGAGGCAGGGTGAGTCCGGAGCTCGGGCTCGGGGGTCCCCAATACCCGGCATGGCATTGCCAGGCCGCTTGGGAGGGGTCCCTCGGGGGCCGAGCTAGGGTTCTCGTTAGCCCAAAGGAGGCCGGCAGGCCCAATTGGCCGGCTGTGCGGCGAGGGGATGGGTGAGCCGAGGTGAGGGCGCTGGCGAGCGGGAGCTTAGGCCCAAGCGTTTTGGTGCGGGGGGCCTTCGAAGGTCATCGGGGGCTCGGAGGGCCCTGCCCGTACTCCCTCCCTGAATGACCGGTGGCGCCCCTAGCGTCCCGGGTGGCGGCGGGGCGGCAGGGTGAGTCTGGAGTAGGGCTCAGGGGTCCAAATGCCCCGGCGTGGCGGCGCCTGGCCCCTTGGGAGGGGTCCCTCGGGGGCCGACCTAGGGTTGAGGTTAGCCCAAAGGAGGCCTGGGCCCGATCCGCCGGCTGTGCAGAGAACGGAGGGGCGGGGCGAGGTGAGGGCGCTGGGGAGGGGAGCGTGAGCCCAAGCGTTTTGGCGTGTCTGGCCTTCGAAGGTCACCGGGGGCTCAGAGGGCCCTGCCCGTTCCCCAGCCCCGAATGAGGACGGTGCCCCTAGCGATCCGGGTCGCAGCGGGGCGGCAGGGTGAGTTCAGCCCTGGTGCTCGGGGGTCCCCAATCACCCGCGTGGCGGCGACAGGCCCCTTGGGATGGTCCCCTCGGGAGCCGACCTAGGGTTAGGGTTAGCCCCAGGAGGCCGGCAGTCCGATCTGCCGGCTGTGCGGCGAGCGGAGGGGCGGGCTGAGGAGAGGGTGCTGGCGAGCAGGAGCCTAGGCCCAAGCGTTTTGTCACGGGGGGCCTTCAAAGGTCACTGGGGGCTCGGAGGGCCCTGCCCGTTCTCCCGCCCTAAATAACCGGTGGCGCCCCTAGCAGCCCGGGTGGCGGCAGGGCGGCAGGGTAAGTAATGCGCTGGGGCTTGAGGGTCCCCAATCCCCGGCGTGGCATCGCCAGGCCCCTTGGGAGGGGCCCCTCGTGAGCAGACCTAGAGTTAGGGTTAGTTCCCAGGAGGCTGGCAGGCCCAATCCGCTGTCTGTGCCGCGAGAGTGGGGGCGGACCGAGGTGAGGGCGCTTGCTAGCGGAGCGTGGGCCCAAGCGTTTTGGCGTGGGGGGCCTCAAAGGTCGCCAGGGGCTCGGAGGGCCCTGCCCATTCTCCCGCTCTGAATGACTGGTGGCGTCCCTACTGGCCCGGTAGCTGTGGGGCGGAAGGGTGACTCCGGCGCTGAGGCTTGGGGGTCACCAATCCCCGGCGTTGTGGCACCAGGCCTTTGGAAGTGGCCCCTTGGGGTCTGACCTAGGGTTAGTGTTAGCCCCCAGGAAACAGGCAGGCCTGATCCGCTAGCTGTTCATCGAGTGGAGGGGCGGGCCGAGAAGAGGGCGCTGGCGAGTGGGAGCGTGGGCCCAAGCATTTTGGCGCGAGGGGCCTACGAAGGTCGCGGGGGCTCAGAGGGCCCTGCCTGTTCTCCAGCACTGAATGACCGGCGGCGCCCCTAGCGGACTGGGTGGTGGTGGGGTGGCAGGGAGAGTCCAGCACTGGTGCTCGGGGGTCCCCAATCCCCGGCATTGCGATGCCAGGCCCCTTGGGAGGGGCCCCGTGGGGGCAGACCTAGGGTTAGGGTTACACCCAGGGGGCTGACAGGCCCGATCCTACGGCTGTTCGGCGAGCGGAGGGGCGGGCCGAGGTGAGGGCGCTGGCTAGCGGGAGCGTGGGTCAAGTGTTTTGGTGCGGGGGGCCCTTCGAAGGTCGTGGGGGGATCGGAGGACCCTGCCCGTTCTCCCGCACTGAATGACTGGTGGTGCTCCTAGTGGTGCAGGTGGCAGCGGGGCGGCCGGGTGAGTCCGGCACTGGGGTTCAGGGGTCCCCAATCCCCGGCGTTACGACTGCAGGCCCCTTGCTAGGGGCCCCTCGGGGGCCGACATATGGTAAGGGTTAGCCCCCAGGAGGCCCGCAGGCCCGATCCGCCAGCTCTGCGGTGAGTGGAGGGGTGGTCGGAGGTGAGGCCGCTGGCAATCTGGAGAGTGGGCCCAGTCATTTTGGCACGGGGGTCCTTCGAATGTCGCCAGGGGTTCGGACGGCCCTGCCCGTTCTCCCACCCTGAATGACGGGCGGCTCCCCTAAAAGCCCTGGTGGAGGAGGGGCGGTAGGGTGAGTCGGGCGCTGGGACTCAGGGGTTCCCAATCCCCGGCGTTTTGGCGCCATGCCCCTTGGGAGGGGCCCCTCAGGGACTCACCTAGGGTTAGGGTTAGCTCCGAGGAGGCCGGCAGGCTCGATCCGCCGGCTGTGTGGTGAGCAGAGGGGCAGGCCGAGGTGAGGGCGCTTGTGAGCAGGAGCGTGGGCCCAAGCGTTTTGGCGCGGGGGGCCTTCCAATGTGGCCAGAGGCTCTGAGGGCCCTGCCCCTTGTCCCGCCCTGAATGACCGGCAGCGCCCCTAGTGGCCCATGTGGCAGCGGGGCAGCCGGTTGTGTCCAGCGCTGGAGCTCGGGGTTCTCCAATCCCCGGTGTTGCGGCTCTAGGCCCCTTGCTGGGGCCCCTAGGGGACCGACCTATGGTTAGATTTAGCCCCCAGGAGGCCGGAAGCCCGATCCGCCAGCTCTGCGGCAAGCGGAGAGGCGGGCGGAGGTGAGGCCGCTGGCGAGCGGGAGCGTGGGCTCAGGCGTTCTGGGGCGGGGGTCCTTCGAAAGTCGCTGGAGGCTTGGAGGGCCCTGTACGTTCTTCTGCCCTGAATGACCGGCGGCTCCCCTAGCGGCCCGGGTGGAGGAGGGGTGTTAGGGTGACTTGGGCGGTGGGGCTTGGGGGTCCCCAATCCTCGGCGTTGGGGCGCCAGGCCCCTTTGGAAGGGCTCTAGGGGGCCGACCAAGGGTTATTGTTAGCCCCCAGGGGGCCAGCAGGCCAGATCCGCCGGCTGTGAGGCGAGCGGAGGGGTGGACCCAGGTGAGGGCGCTTGAGAGCAAGAATGTGGACCCAAGCGTTTTGGCACGGGGGGCCTTCGAAGGTCATCGGGGGTTCGGAGGGCCCAACCCGTCCTCCTGCCCTGAATGACCAGCGGCGCTACTAGCGGCCCGGGGGGGCGGGGCAGCAGGGTGAGCCCGACAATGGGGCTTGGGGGTCCCCAATCCCCGGCGTTGCGGGGGCAGACCCTTGGTAGTGGCCCCTCGGGGGCCGACCTAAGGTTACAGTTAGCCCTCAGGAGGCCGGCAGGCCCGATGTGCCAGCTGTGCGGCGAGCGGAGGGGAGGGCCGAGGTGAGGGCGCGGGCGAGCGGGAGCTTGGCCGAAGCGTTTTGGCGCGGGAAGCCTTCGAAGGTCGCCGGGGGATCGGAGGACCCTGCCCGTTCTCCCGCCCTGAATGACCTGCGGCGCCCCTGGGGCCCGGGTGGCGGCAGGGCGACAGGGTGAGTCCGTCGCTGGGGTTGGGGGGTTCCCAATCCCCGGTGTTGCGGCACCAGGCCCCTTTGCAGGGGCCCCTCGGAGGCTGACCTAGGGTTATGGTTAGCCCCCAGGAGGCCGCAGGCCCAATCCACCGGCTGTGCGGTGAGCAGAGGGGAGGGCCGAGGTGAGGGCGCTGGCGAGCGGTAGCGTAGGCCCATGAGTTTTGGCGCGGGGGGCCTTCGAAGGTCGCCGGGGCTCCAGAAGCCCTGCCCGTTCTCCCGCACTGAATGTCCGGCGGTGCCCCTAGCGGCTCAGTTGCCGGCGGGGGAGCATGGTGAGTCGGATGCTGGGGCTAACGGTCCGCAAACCCAGGTGTTGCGGTGCCAGGCCCGTTGGGAGGGGCCTCTCGGGGGCCGACGAAGGGATAGGGTTAGCCCCCAGGAGGCTGGCGGGCCCTATCCGCCGGCTGTGCGGCGAGCGGAGGGGCGGGCCGAGGTGAGGGCACTGGCTACCGGGAGAGTGGGCGCAAGCTTTCTGGCGCGGGGGGCCTTCGAAAGAGGCCGGGGGCTCCAAGGGCCCTTCCCGTTCTCCCGCCCTGAATGACCGGTGGTGCCACTAGCGGCCTGTGTGGCGGCGGGGCAGCACGGTGAGTCCAGCACTGTGGCTCGTGGGTCTCCAATGCCCAGCATTGCCGCTCCAGGCACCTTGGGATGAGCCCCTCCGAGGGTGAGCTAGGGTTAGGGTTAGCCCCCAGGAGGCCGGCAGGCCCGATCTGCCAGCTGTGTGGCGAGCGGAGGGGCAGGCCGAGGTGAGGGCGCTGAAGAGCAGGAGCGTGGGCCCAAGCGTTTTGGTGCAGGGGCCTTTGAAGGTCACCAGGGGCTCGGAGGACCCTGCCCGTTCTCCCGCCCTGGATGACCGGCGGTGCCCCTAGAGGCCCGGGTGGCAGCAGGGCGGGAGGGTGAGTCTGGCGCTGGGGCTTGTGGGTCCGGAATCCCGGGCATTGCGGCACCAGGCCCCTTGGGAGGGGCCCCTCGAGGGATCGAGCTAGGGTTAGGTTTAGCCCCCAGGGGACCGTCAGGCCCAATCCGCCAGTTGTGCAGGGAGCGGAGGGTGGGCTGAAGTGATGGTGCTGGCGAGCGGGAGCGTGGGCCCAAGGGTTTTGGCGCGGAGGGCCTTCAAACGGCGCTGGGGGCTCCGAGGGCCCTGTCCGTTGTTCTGCCCTGAACGACCGACAGCTCTCCTACCGGCCCGGGTGGCGGCGGGGCGGCACAGTGCGTCCGGCGCTGGGACTCGGGGGTCACCAATCCCAGGCATTGCAGCGATAGGCCCCTTGGGAGGGGCCCCTTGGGGGCCGACCTAGGGTTCGGGTTAGCCCCCAGGAGGCTGGCAGGCCCGATCCGCCGGCTCTGCCACATGCGGAGGGGCTAGCCGAGGTGAGGGCGCTGGGGAGCGGGAGCATGGCCCCAAGCGTTTTGTCGCGGGGGACCTTCGAAGGTCGCCGGGGGCCCGGGGGGCCCTGCCCGTTCTAACGCCCTGAATGAGGACGGCGCCCCTAGCGGGCCGGGTGGTGAGGAGTGGCAGAGTGTGTCCGGCGGTGGGGTTCGGGTGTCCCCAATCCCCAGCGTGGCGGCGCCAGGCCCCTTGGGAGGGGCTCCTCTGGGGCCGACCTAGGTTTAGGGTTAGCCCAAAGGAGGCCGGCAGGCCCGAGCCGCCGGCTGTGCGGCGAGCAGAGGGGCGGGCCGAGGTGAGGGCGCTGGCGAGGGGGAGCGTGGGCCCAGGGTTTTGGCACAGGGGGCCTTGGATTGTCACTGGGGGCTTGGAGGGCCCTGCCCATTCTCACACACTAAATGACCGGTGGCGCCCCTGTCGGCCAGGGTGGCGGCGTGTCGGCAGGATGAGTCTGGAGCTGGGGCTCAGTGGTCCCCGATCCCCGGCGCGGTGGCTCCAGGCACTTGGGAGGGGTCCCTCGGGGGCCGACATATGGTGAGTGTTAGCCCAAAGGAGGCCGGCGGGCCCAATCCGCCGGCTGTGCAGCGAGCGGAGGGGTGGGCCGACGTTAATGCGCTGGCAAGCGGGAGCGTGGGCCCAAGCGTTTTGGCATGGGGGGCCTTCGAAGCTCACCGGGGGCTCGGAGGGCCCAGCAAGTTCTCCCGCCCTGAATGCCCAGCGGCTCCCTAGCGGCCAGGGTGGTGGCGGGGAGGCAGGGTGAGTCCGGAGCTCGGGCTCGGGGGTCCCCAATACCCGGCATGGCATTGCCAGGCCGCTTGGGAGGGGTCCCTCGGGGGCCGAGCTAGGGTTCTCGTTAGCCCAAAGGAGGCCGGCAGGCCCAATTGGCCGGCTGTGCGGCGAGGGGATGGGTGAGCCGAGGTGAGGGCGCTGGCGAGCGGGAGCTTAGGCCCAAGCGTTTTGGTGCGGGGGGCCTTCGAAGGTCATCGGGGGCTCGGAGGGCCCTGCCCGTACTCCCTCCCTGAATGACCGGTGGCGCCCCTAGCGTCCCGGGTGGCGGTGGGGCGGCAGGGTGAGTCTGGAGTAGGGCTCAGGGGTCCAAATGCCCCGGCGTGGCGGCACCTGGCCCCTTGGGAGGGGTCCCTCGGGGGCCGACCTAGGGTTGAGGTTAGCCCAAAGGAGGCCTGGGCCCGATCCGCCGGCTGTGCAGAGAACGGAGGGGCGGGGCGAGGTGAGGGCGCTGGGGAGGGGAGCGTGAGCCCAAGCGTTTTGGCGTGTCTGGCCTTCGAAGGTCACCGGGGGCTCAGAGGGCCCTGCCCGTTCCCCAGCCCCGAATGAGGACGGTGCCCCTAGCGATCCGGGTCGCAGCGGGGCGGCAGGGTGAGTTCAGCCCTGGTGCTCGGGGGTCCCCAATCACCCGCGTGGCGGCACCAGGCCCCTTGGGATGGTCCCCTCGGGAGCCGACCTAGGGTTAGGGTTAGCCCCAGGAGGCCGGCAGTCCGATCTGCCGGCTGTGCGGCGAGCGGAGGGGCGGGCTGAGGAGAGGGTGCTGGCGAGCAGGAGCCTAGGCCCAAGCGTTTTGTCACGGGGGGCCTTCAAAGGTCACTGGGGGCTCGGAGGGCCCTGCCCGTTCTCCCGCCCTAAATAACCGGTGGCGCCCCTAGCAGCCCGGGTGGCGGCAGGGCGGCAGGGTAAGTAATGCGCTGGGGCTTGAGGGTCCCCAATCCCCGGCGTGGCATCGCCAGGCCCCTTGGGAGGGGCCCCTCGTGAGCAGACCTAGAGTTAGGGTTAGTTCCCAGGAGGCTGGCAGGCCCAATCCGCTGTCTGTGCCGCGAGAGTGGGGGCGGACCGAGGTGAGGGCGCTTGCTAGCGGAGCGTGGGCCCAAGCGTTTTGGCGTGGGGGGCCTCAAAGGTCGCCAGGGGCTCGGAGGGCCCTGCCCATTCTCCCGCTCTGAATGACTGGTGGCGTCCCTACTGGCCCGGTAGCTGTGGGGCGGAAGGGTGACTCCGGCGCTGAGGCTTGGGGGTCACCAATCCCCGGCGTTGTGGCACCAGGCCTTTGGAAGTGGCCCCTTGGGGTCTGACCTAGGGTTAGTGTTAGCCCCCAGGAAACAGGCAGGCCTGATCCGCTAGCTGTTCATCGAGTGGAGGGGCGGGCCGAGAAGAGGGCGCTGGCGAGTGGGAGCGTGGGCCCAAGCATTTTGGCGCGAGGGGCCTACGAAGGTCGCGGGGGCTCAGAGGGCCCTGCCTGTTCTCCAGCACTGAATGACCGGCGGCGCCCCTAGCGGACTGGGTGGTGGTGGGGTGGCAGGGAGAGTCCAGCACTGGTGCTCGGGGGTCCCCAATCCCCGGCATTGCGATGCCAGGCCCCTTGGGAGGGGCCCCGTGGGGGCAGACCTAGGGTTAGGGTTACACCCAGGGGGCTGACAGGCCCGATCCTACGGCTGTTCGGCGAGCGGAGGGGCGGGCCGAGGTGAGGGCGCTGGCTAGCGGGAGCGTGGGTCAAGTGTTTTGGTGCGGGGGGCCCTTCGAAGGTCGTGGGGGGATCGGAGGACCCTGCCCGTTCTCCCGCACTGAATGACTGGTGGTGCTCCTAGTGGTGCAGGTGGCAGCGGGGCGGCCGGGTGAGTCCGGCACTGGGGTTCAGGGGTCCCCAATCCCCGGCGTTACGACTGCAGGCCCCTTGCTAGGGGCCCCTCGGGGGCCGACATATGGTAAGGGTTAGCCCCCAGGAGGCCCGCAGGCCCGATCCGCCAGCTCTGCGGTGAGTGGAGGGGTGGTCGGAGGTGAGGCCGCTGGCAATCTGGAGAGTGGGCCCAGTCATTTTGGCACGGGGGTCCTTCGAATGTCGCCAGGGGTTCGGACGGCCCTGCCCGTTCTCCCACCCTGAATGACGGGCGGCTCCCCTAAAAGCCCTGGTGGAGGAGGGGCGGTAGGGTGAGTCGGGCGCTGGGACTCAGGGGTTCCCAATCCCCGGCGTTTTGGCGCCATGCCCCTTGGGAGGGGCCCCTCAGGGACTCACCTAGGGTTAGGGTTAGCTCCGAGGAGGCCGGCAGGCTCGATCCGCCGGCTGTGTGGTGAGCAGAGGGGCAGGCCGAGGTGAGGGCGCTTGTGAGCAGGAGCGTGGGCCCAAGCGTTTTGGCGCGGGGGGCCTTCCAATGTGGCCAGAGGCTCTGAGGGCCCTGCCCCTTGTCCCGCCCTGAATGACCGGCAGCGCCCCTAGTGGCCCATGTGGCAGCGGGGCAGCCGGTTGTGTCCAGCGCTGGAGCTCGGGGTTCTCCAATCCCCGGTGTTGCGGCTCTAGGCCCCTTGCTGGGGCCCCTAGGGGACCGACCTATGGTTAGATTTAGCCCCCAGGAGGCCGGAAGCCCGATCCGCCAGCTCTGCGGCAAGCGGAGAGGCGGGCGGAGGTGAGGCCGCTGGCGAGCGGGAGCGTGGGCTCAGGCGTTCTGGGGCGGGGGTCCTTCGAAAGTCGCTGGAGGCTTGGAGGGCCCTGTACGTTCTTCTGCCCTGAATGACCGGCGGCTCCCCTAGCGGCCCGGGTGGAGGAGGGGTGTTAGGGTGACTTGGGCGGTGGGGCTTGGGGGTCCCCAATCCTCGGCGTTGGGGCGCCAGGCCCCTTTGGAAGGGCTCTAGGGGGCCGACCAAGGGTTATTGTTAGCCCCCAGGGGGCCAGCAGGCCAGATCCGCCGGCTGTGAGGCGAGCGGAGGGGTGGACCCAGGTGAGGGCGCTTGAGAGCAAGAATGTGGACCCAAGCGTTTTGGCACGGGGGGCCTTCGAAGGTCATCGGGGGTTCGGAGGGCCCAACCCGTCCTCCTGCCCTGAATGACCAGCGGCGCTACTAGCGGCCCGGGGGGGCGGGGCAGCAGGGTGAGCCCGGCAATGGGGCTTGGGGGTCCCCAATCCCCGGCGTTGCGGGGGCAGACCCTTGGTAGTGGCCCCTCGGGGGCCGACCTAAGGTTACAGTTAGCCCTCAGGAGGCCGGCAGGCCCGATGTGCCAGCTGTGCGGCGAGCGGAGGGGAGGGCCGAGGTGAGGGCGCGGGCGAGCGGGAGCTTGGCCGAAGCGTTTTGGCGCGGGAAGCCTTCGAAGGTCGCCGGGGGATCGGAGGACCCTGCCCGTTTTCCCGCCCTGAATGACCTGCGGCGCCCCTGGGGCCCGGGTGGCGGCAGGGCGACAGGGTGAGTCCGTCGCTGGGGTTGGGGGGTTCCCAATCCCCGGTGTTGCGGCACCAGGCCCCTTTGCAGGGGCCCCTCGGAGGCTGACCTAGGGTTATGGTTAGCCCCCAGGAGGCCGCAGGCCCAATCCACCGGCTGTGCGGTGAGCAGAGGGGAGGGCCGAGGTGAGGGCGCTGGCGAGCGGTAGCGTAGGCCCATGAGTTTTGGCGCGGGGGGCCTTCGAAGGTCGCCGGGGCTCCAGAAGCCCTGCCCGTTCTCCCGCACTGAATGTCCGGCGGTGCCCCTAGCGGCTCAGTTGCCGGCGGGGGAGCATGGTGAGTCGGATGCTGGGGCTAGCGGTCCGCAAACCCAGGTGTTGCGGTGCCAGGCCCGTTGGGAGGGGCCTCTCGGGGGCCGACGAAGGGATAGGGTTAGCCCCCAGGAGGCTGGCGGGCCCTATCCGCCGGCTGTGCGGCGAGCGGAGGGGCGGGCCGAGGTGAGGGCACTGGCTACCGGGAGAGTGGGTGCAAGCTTTCTGGCGCGGGGGGCCTTCGAAAGAGGCCGGGGGCTCCAAGGGCCCTTCCCGTTCTCCCGCCCTGAATGACCGGTGGTGCCACTAGCGGCCTGTGTGGCGGCGGGGCAGCACGGTGAGTCCAGCACTGTGGCTCGTGGGTCTCCAATGCCCAGCATTGCCGCTCCAGGCACCTTGGGATGAGCCCCTCCGAGGGTGAGCTAGGGTTAGGGTTAGCCCCCAGGAGGCCGGCAGGCCCGATCTGCCAGCTGTGTGGCGAGCGGAGGGGCAGGCCGAGGTGAGGGCGCTGAAGAGCAGGAGCGTGGGCCCAAGCGTTTTGGTGCAGGGGCCTTTGAAGGTCACCAGGGGCTCGGAGGACCCTGCCCGTTCTCCCGCCCTGGATGACCGGCGGTGCCCCTAGAGGCCCGGGTGGCAGCGGGGCGGGAGGGTGAGTCTGGCGCTGGGGCTTGTGGGTCCGGAATCCCGGGCATTGCGGCACCAGGCCCCTTGGGAGGGGCCCCTCGAGGGATCGAGCTAGGGTTAGGTTTAGCCCCCAGGGGACCGTCAGGCCCAATCCGCCGGTTGTGCAGGGAGCAGAGGGTGGGCTGAAGTGATGGTGCTGGCGAGCGGGAGCGTGGGCCCAAGGGTTTTGGCGCGGAGGGCCTTCAAACGGCGCTGGGGGCTCCGAGGGCCCTGTCCGTTGTTCTGCCCTGAATGACCGACAGCTCTCCTACCGGCCCGGGTGGCGGCGGGGCGGCACAGTGCGTCCGGCGCTGGGACTCGGGGGTCACCAATCCCAGGCATTGCAGCGATAGGCCCCTTGGGAGGGGCCCCTTGGGGGCCGACCTAGGGTTCGGGTTAGCCCCCAGGAGGCTGGCAGGCCCGATCCGCCGGCTCTGCCACATGCGGAGGGGCTAGCCGAGGTGAGGGCGCTGGGGAGCGGGAGCATGGCCCCAAGCGTTTTGTCGCGGGGGACCTTCGAAGGTCGCCGGGGGCCCGGGGGGCCCTGCCCGTTCTAACGCCCTGAATGAGGACGGCGCCCCTAGCGGGCCGGGTGGTGAGGAGCGGCAGAGTGTGTCCGGCGGTGGGGTTCGGGTGTCCCCAATCCCCAGCGTGGCGGCGCCAGGCCCCTTGGGAGGGGCTCCTCTGGGGCCGACCTAGGTTTAGGGTTAGCCCAAAGGAGGCCGGCAGGCCCGAGCCGCCGGCTGTGCGGCGAGCAGAGGGGCGGGCCGAGGTGAGGGCGCTGGCGAGGGGGAGCGTGGGCCCAGGGTTTTGGCACAGGGGGCCTTGGATTGTCACTGGGGGCTTGGAGGGCCCTGCCCATTCTCACACACTAAATGACCGGTGGCGCCCCTGTCGGCCAGGGTGGCGGCGTGTCGGCAGGATGAGTCTGGAGCTGGGGCTCAGTGGTCCCCGATCCCCGGCGCGGTGGCTCCAGGCACTTGGGAGGGGTCCCTCGGGGGCCGACATATGGTGAGTGTTAGCCCAAAGGAGGCCGGCGGGCCCAATCCGCCGGCTGTGCAGCGAGCGGAGGGGTGGGCCGACGTTAATGCGCTGGCAAGCGGGAGCGTGGGCCCAAGCGTTTTGGCATGGGGGGCCTTCGAAGCTCACCGGGGGCTCGGAGGGCCCAGCAAGTTCTCCCGCCCTGAATGCCCAGCGGCTCCCTAGCGGCCAGGGTGGCGGCGGGGAGGCAGGGTGAGTCCGGAGCTCGGGCTCGGGGGTCCCCAATACCCGGCATGGCATTGCCAGGCCGCTTGGGAGGGGTCCCTCGGGGGCCGAGCTAGGGTTCTCGTTAGCCCAAAGGAGGCCGGCAGGCCCAATTGGCCGGCTGTGCGGCGAGGGGATGGGTGAGCCGAGGTGAGGGCGCTGGCGAGCGGGAGCTTAGGCCCAAGCGTTTTGGTGCGGGGGCCTTCGAAGGTCATCGGGGGCTCGGAGGGCCCTGCCCGTACTCCCTCCCTGAATGACCGGTGGCGCCCCTAGCGTCCCGGGTGGCGGCGGGGCGGCAGGGTGAGTCTGGAGTAGGGCTCAGGGGTCCAAATGCCCCGGCGTGGCGGCGCCTGGCCCCTTGGGAGGGGTCCCTCGGGGGCCGACCTAGCGTTGAGGTTAGCCCAAAGGAGGCCTGGGCCCGATCCGCCGGCTGTGCAGAGAACGGAGGGGCGGGGCGAGGTGAGGGCGCTGGGGAGCGGGAGCGTGAGCCCAAGCGTTTTGGCGTGTCTGGCCTTCGAAGGTCACCGGGGGCTCAGAGGGCCCTGCCCGTTCCCCAGCCCCGAATGAGGACGGTGCCCCTAGCGATCCGGGTCGCAGCGGGGCGGCAGGGTGAGTTCAGCCCTGGTGCTCGGGGGTCCCCAATCACCCGCGTGGCGGCACCAGGCCCCTTGGGATGGTCCCCTCGGGAGCTGACCTAGGGTTAGGGTTAGCCCCAGGAGGCCGGCAGTCCGATCTGCCGGCTGTGCGGCGAGCGGAGGGGCGGGCTGAGGAGAGGGTGCCGGCGAGCAGGAGCCTAGGCCCAAGCGTTTTGTCACGGGGGGCCTTCAAAGGTCACTGGGGGCTCGGAGGGCCCTGCCCGTTCTCCCGCCCTAAATAACCGGTGGCGCCCCTAGCAGCCCGGGTGGCGGCAGGGCGGCAGGGTAAGTAATGCGCTGGGGCTTGAGGGTCCCCAATCCCCGGCGTGGCATCGCCAGGCCCCTTGGGAGGGGCCCCTCGTGAGCAGACCTAGAGTTAGGGTTAGTTCCCAGGAGGCTGGCAGGCCCAATCCGCTGTCTGTGCCGCGAGAGTGGGGGCGGACCGAGGTGAGGGCGCTTGCTAGCGGAGCGTGGGCCCAAGCGTTTTGGCGTGGGGGGCCTCAAAGGTCGCCAGGGGCTCGGAGGGCCCTGCCCATTCTCCCGCTCTGAATGACTGGTGGCGTCCCTACTGGCCCGGTAGCTGTGGGGCGGAAGGGTGACTCCGGCGCTGAGGCTTGGGGGTCACCAATCCCCGGCGTTGTGGCACCAGGCCTTTGGAAGTGGCCCCTTGGGGTCTGACCTAGGGTTAGTGTTAGCCCCCAGGAAACAGGCAGGCCTGATCCGCTAGCTGTTCATCGAGTGGAGGGGCGGGCCGAGAAGAGGGCGCTGGCGAGTGGGAGCGTGGGCCCAAGCATTTTGGCGCGAGGGGCCTACGAAGGTCGCGGGGGCTCAGAGGGCCCTGCCTGTTCTCCAGCACTGAATGACCGGCGGCGCCCCTAGCGGACTGGGTGGTGGTGGGGTGGCAGGGAGAGTCCAGCACTGGTGCTCGGGGGTCCCCAATCCCCGGCATTGCGATGCCAGGCCCCTTGGGAGGGGCCCCGTGGGGGCAGACCTAGGGTTAGGGTTACACCCAGGGGGCTGACAGGCCCGATCCTACGGCTGTTCGGCGAGCGGAGGGGCGGGCCGAGGTGAGGGCGCTGGCTAGCGGGAGCGTGGGTCAAGTGTTTTGGTGCGGGGGGCCCTTCGAAGGTCGTGGGGGGATCGGAGGACCCTGCCCGTTCTCCCGCACTGAATGACTGGTGGTGCTCCTAGTGGTGCAGGTGGCAGCGGGGCGGCCGGGTGAGTCCGGCACTGGGGTTCAGGGGTCCCCAATCCCCGGCGTTACGACTGCAGGCCCCTTGCTAGGGGCCCCTCGGGGGCCGACATATGGTAAGGGTTAGCCCCCAGGAGGCCCGCAGGCCCGATCCGCCAGCTCTGCGGTGAGTGGAGGGGTGGTCGGAGGTGAGGCCGCTGGCAATCTGGAGAGTGGGCCCAGTCATTTTGGCACGGGGGTCCTTCGAATGTCGCCAGGGGTTCGGACGGCCCTGCCCGTTCTCCCACCCTGAATGACGGGCGGCTCCCCTAAAAGCCCTGGTGGAGGAGGGGCGGTAGGGTGAGTCGGGCACTGGGACTCAGGGGTTCCCAATCCCCGGCGTTTTGGCGCCATGCCCCTTGGGAGGGGCCCCTCAGGGACTCACCTAGGGTTAGGGTTAGCTCCGAGGAGGCCGGCAGGCTCGATCCGCCGGCTGTGTGGTGAGCAGAGGGGCAGGCCGAGGTGAGGGCGCTTGTGAGCAGGAGCGTGGGCCCAAGCGTTTTGGCGCGGGGGGCCTTCCAATGTGGCCAGAGGCTCTGAGGGCCCTGCCCCTTGTCCCGCCCTGAATGACCGGCAGCGCCCCTAGTGGCCCATGTGGCAGCGGGGCAGCCGGTTGTGTCCAGCGCTGGAGCTCGGGGTTCTCCAATCCCCGGTGTTGCGGCTCTAGGCCCCTTGCTGGGGCCCCTAGGGGACCGACCTATGGTTAGATTTAGCCCCCAGGAGGCCGGAAGCCCGATCCGCCAGCTCTGCGGCAAGCGGAGAGGCGGGCGGAGGTGAGGCCGCTGGCGAGCGGGAGCGTGGGCTCAGGCGTTCTGGGGCGGGGGTCCTTCGAAAGTCGCTGGAGGCTTGGAGGGCCCTGTACGTTCTTCTGCCCTGAATGACCGGCGGCTCCCCTAGCGGCCCGGGTGGAGGAGGGGTGTTAGGGTGACTTGGGCGGTGGGGCTTGGGGGTCCCCAATCCTCGGCGTTGGGGCGCCAGGCCCCTTTGGAAGGGCTCTAGGGGGCCGACCAAGGGTTATTGTTAGCCCCCAGGGGGCCAGCAGGCCAGATCCGCCGGCTGTGAGGCGAGCGGAGGGGTGGACCCAGGTGAGGGCGCTTGAGAGCAAGAATGTGGACCCAAGCGTTTTGGCACGGGGGGCCTTCGAAGGTCATCGGGGGTTCGGAGGGCCCAACCCGTCCTCCTGCCCTGAATGACCAGCGGCGCTACTAGCGGCCCGGGGGGGCGGGGCAGCAGGGTGAGCCCGACAATGGGGCTTGGGGGTCCCCAATCCCCGGCGTTGCGGGGGCAGACCCTTGGTAGTGGCCCCTCGGGGGCCGACCTAAGGTTACAGTTAGCCCTCAGGAGGCCGGCAGGCCCGATGTGCCAGCTGTGCGGCGAGCGGAGGGGAGGGCCGAGGTGAGGGCGCGGGCGAGCGGGAGCTTGGCCGAAGCGTTTTGGCGCGGGAAGCCTTCGAAGGTCGCCGGGGGATCGGAGGACCCTGCCCGTTCTCCCGCCCTGAATGACCTGCGGCGCCCCTGGGGCCCGGGTGGCGGCAGGGCGACAGGGTGAGTCCGTCGCTGGGGTTGGGGGGTTCCCAATCCCCGGTGTTGCGGCACCAGGCCCCTTTGCAGGGGCCCCTCGGAGGCTGACCTAGGGTTATGGTTAGCCCCCAGGAGGCCGCAGGCCCAATCCACCGGCTGTGCGGTGAGCAGAGGGGAGGGCCGAGGTGAGGGCGCTGGCGAGCGGTAGCGTAGGCCCATGAGTTTTGGCGCGGGGGGCCTTCGAAGGTCGCCGGGGCTCCAGAAGCCCTGCCCGTTCTCCCGCACTGAATGTCCGGCGGTGCCCCTAGCGGCTCAGTTGCCGGCGGGGGAGCATGGTGAGTCGGATGCTGGGGCTAACGGTCCGCAAACCCAGGTGTTGCGGTGCCAGGCCCGTTGGGAGGGGCCTCTCGGGGGCCGACGAAGGGATAGGGTTAGCCCCCAGGAGGCTGGCGGGCCCTATCCGCCGGCTGTGCGGCGAGCGGAGGGGCGGGCCGAGGTGAGGGCACTGGCTACCGGGAGAGTGGGCGCAAGCTTTCTGGCGCGGGGGGCCTTCGAAAGAGGCCGGGGGCTCCAAGGGCCCTTCCCGTTCTCCCGCCCTGAATGACCGGTGGTGCCACTAGCGGCCTGTGTGGCGGCGGGGCAGCACGGTGAGTCCAGCACTGTGGCTCGTGGGTCTCCAATGCCCAGCATTGCCGCTCCAGGCACCTTGGGATGAGCCCCTCCGAGGGTGAGCTAGGGTTAGGGTTAGCCCCCAGGAGGCCGGCAGGCCCGATCTGCCAGCTGTGTGGCGAGCGGAGGGGCAGGCCGAGGTGAGGGCGCTGAAGAGCAGGAGCGTGGGCCCAAGCGTTTTGGTGCAGGGGCCTTTGAAGGTCACCAGGGGCTCGGAGGACCCTGCCCGTTCTCCCGCCCTGGATGACCGGCGGTGCCCCTAGAGGCCCGGGTGGCAGCAGGGCGGGAGGGTGAGTCTGGCGCTGGGGCTTGTGGGTCCGGAATCCCGGGCATTGCGGCACCAGGCCCCTTGGGAGGGGCCCCTCGAGGGATCGAGCTAGGGTTAGGTTTAGCCCCCAGGGGACCGTCAGGCCCAATCCGCCAGTTGTGCAGGGAGCGGAGGGTGGGCTGAAGTGATGGTGCTGGCGAGCGGGAGCGTGGGCCCAAGGGTTTTGGCGCGGAGGGCCTTCAAACGGCGCTGGGGGCTCCGAGGGCCCTGTCCGTTGTTCTGCCCTGAACGACCGACAGCTCTCCTACCGGCCCGGGTGGCGGCGGGGCGGCACAGTGCGTCCGGCGCTGGGACTCGGGGGTCACCAATCCCAGGCATTGCAGCGATAGGCCCCTTGGGAGGGGCCCCTTGGGGGCCGACCTAGGGTTCGGGTTAGCCCCCAGGAGGCTGGCAGGCCCGATCCGCCGGCTCTGCCACATGCGGAGGGGCTAGCCGAGGTGAGGGCGCTGGGGAGCGGGAGCATGGCCCCAAGCGTTTTGTCGCGGGGGACCTTCGAAGGTCGCCGGGGGCCCGGGGGGCCCTGCCCGTTCTAACGCCCTGAATGAGGACGGCGCCCCTAGCGGGCCGGGTGGTGAGGAGCGGCAGAGTGTGTCCGGCGGTGGGGTTCGGGTGTCCCCAATCCCCAGCGTGGCGGCGCCAGGCCCCTTGGGAGGGGCTCCTCTGGGGCCGACCTAGGTTTAGGGTTAGCCCAAAGGAGGCCGGCAGGCCCGAGCCGCCGGCTGTGCGGCGAGCAGAGGGGCGGGCCGAGGTGAGGGCGCTGGCGAGGGGGAGCGTGGGCCCAGGGTTTTGGCACAGGGGGCCTTGGATTGTCACTGGGGGCTTGGAGGGCCCTGCCCATTCTCACACACTAAATGACCGGTGGCGCCCCTGTCGGCCAGGGTGGCGGCGTGTCGGCAGGATGAGTCTGGAGCTGGGGCTCAGTGGTCCCCGATCCCCGGCGCGGTGGCTCCAGGCACTTGGGAGGGGTCCCTCGGGGGCCGACATATGGTGAGTGTTAGCCCAAAGGAGGCCGGCGGGCCCAATCCGCCGGCTGTGCAGCGAGCGGAGGGGTGGGCCGACGTTAATGCGCTGGCAAGCGGGAGCGTGGGCCCAAGCGTTTTGGCATGGGGGGCCTTCGAAGCTCACCGGGGGCTCGGAGGGCCCAGCAAGTTCTCCCGCCCTGAATGCCCAGCGGCTCCCTAGCGGCCAGGGTGGCGGCGGGGAGGCAGGGTGAGTCCGGAGCTCGGGCTCGGGGGTCCCCAATACCCGGCATGGCATTGCCAGGCCGCTTGGGAGGGGTCCCTCGGGGGCCGAGCTAGGGTTCTCGTTAGCCCAAAGGAGGCCGGCAGGCCCAATTGGCCGGCTGTGCGGCAAGGGGATGGGTGAGCCGAGGTGAGGGCGCTGGCAAGCGGGAGCTTAGGCCCAAGCGTTTTGGTGCGGGGGGCCTTCGAAGGTCATCGGGGGCTCGGAGGGCCCTGCCCGTACTCCCTCCCTGAATGACCGGTGGCGCCCCTAGCGTCCCGGGTGGCGGCGGGGCGGCAGGGTGAGTCTGGAGTAGGGCTCAGGGGTCCAAATGCCCCGGCGTGGCGGCGCCTGGCCCCTTGGGAGGGGTCCCTCGGGGGCCGACCTAGGGTTGAGGTTAGCCCAAAGGAGGCCTGGGCCCGATCCGCCGGCTGTGCAGAGAACGGAGGGGCGGGGCGAGGTGAGGGCGCTGGGGAGGGGAGCGTGAGCCCAAGCGTTTTGGCGTGTCTGGCCTTCGAAGGTCACCGGGGGCTCAGAGGGCCCTGCCCGTTCCCCAGCCCCGAATGAGGACGGTGCCCCTAGCGATCCGGGTCGCAGCGGGGCGGCAGGGTGAGTTCAGCCCTGGTGCTCGGGGGTCCCCAATCACCCGCGTGGCGGCGCCAGGCCCCTTGGGATGGTCCCCTCGGGAGCCAACCTAGGGTTAGGGTTAGCCCCAGGAGGCCGGCAGTCCGATCTGCCGGCTGTGCGGCGAGCGGAGGGGCGGGCTGAGGAGAGGGTGCTGGCGAGCAGGAGCCTAGGCCCAAGCGTTTTGTCACGGGGGGCCTTCAAAGGTCACTGGGGGCTCGGAGGGCCCTGCCCGTTCTCCCGCCCTAAATAACCGGTGGCGCCCCTAGCAGCCCGGGTGGCGGCAGGGCGGCAGGGTAAGTAATGCGCTGGGGCTTGAGGGTCCCCAATCCCCGGCGTGGCATCGCCAGGCCCCTTGGGAGGGGCCCCTCGTGAGCAGACCTAGAGTTAGGGTTAGTTCCCAGGAGGCTGGCAGGCCCAATCCGCTGTCTGTGCCGCGAGAGTGGGGGCGGACCGAGGTGAGGGCGCTTGCTAGCGGAGCGTGGGCCCAAGCGTTTTGGCGTGGGGGGCCTCAAAGGTCGCCAGGGGCTCGGAGGGCCCTGCCCATTCTCCCGCTCTGAATGACTGGTGGCGTCCCTACTGGCCCGGTAGCTGTGGGGCGGAAGGGTGACTCCGGCGCTGAGGCTTGGGGGTCACCAATCCCCGGCGTTGTGGCACCAGGCCTTTGGAAGTGGCCCCTTGGGGTCTGACCTAGGGTTAGTGTTAGCCCCCAGGAAACAGGCAGGCCTGATCCGCTAGCTGTTCATCGAGTGGAGGGGCGGGCCGAGAAGAGGGCGCTGGCGAGTGGGAGCGTGGGCCCAAGCATTTTGGCGCGAGGGGCCTACGAAGGTCGCGGGGGCTCAGAGGGCCCTGCCTGTTCTCCAGCACTGAATGACCGGCGGCGCCCCTAGCGGACTGGGTGGTGGTGGGGTGGCAGGGAGAGTCCAGCACTGGTGCTCGGGGGTCCCCAATCCCCGGCATTGCGATGCCAGGCCCCTTGGGAGGGGCCCCGTGGGGGCAGACCTAGGGTTAGGGTTACACCCAGGGGGCTGACAGGCCCGATCCTACGGCTGTTCGGCGAGCGGAGGGGCGGGCCGAGGTGAGGGCGCTGGCTAGCGGGAGCGTGGGTCAAGTGTTTTGGTGCGGGGGGCCCTTCGAAGGTCGTGGGGGGATCGGAGGACCCTGCCCGTTCTCCCGCACTGAATGACTGGTGGTGCTCCTAGTGGTGCAGGTGGCAGCGGGGCGGCCGGGTGAGTCCGGCACTGGGGTTCAGGGGTCCCCAATCCCCGGCGTTACGACTGCAGGCCCCTTGCTAGGGGCCCCTCGGGGGCCGACATATGGTAAGGGTTAGCCCCCAGGAGGCCCGCAGGCCCGATCCGCCAGCTCTGCGGTGAGTGGAGGGGTGGTCGGAGGTGAGGCCGCTGGCAATCTGGAGAGTGGGCCCAGTCATTTTGGCACGGGGGTCCTTCGAATGTCGCCAGGGGTTCGGACGGCCCTGCCCGTTCTCCCACCCTGAATGACGGGCGGCTCCCCTAAAAGCCCTGGTGGAGGAGGGGCGGTAGGGTGAGTCGGGCACTGGGACTCAGGGGTTCCCAATCCCCGGCGTTTTGGCGCCATGCCCCTTGGGAGGGGCCCCTCAGGGACTCACCTAGGGTTAGGGTTAGCTCCGAGGAGGCCGGCAGGCTCGATCCGCCGGCTGTGTGGTGAGCAGAGGGGCAGGCCGAGGTGAGGGCGCTTGTGAGCAGGAGCGTGGGCCCAAGCGTTTTGGCGCGGGGGGCCTTCCAATGTGGCCAGAGGCTCTGAGGGCCCTGCCCCTTGTCCCGCCCTGAATGACCGGCAGCGCCCCTAGTGGCCCATGTGGCAGCGGGGCAGCCGGTTGTGTCCAGCGCTGGAGCTCGGGGTTCTCCAATCCCCGGTGTTGCGGCTCTAGGCCCCTTGCTGGGGCCCCTAGGGGACCGACCTATGGTTAGATTTAGCCCCCAGGAGGCCGGAAGCCCGATCCGCCAGCTCTGCGGCAAGCGGAGAGGCGGGCGGAGGTGAGGCCGCTGGCGAGCGGGAGCGTGGGCTCAGGCGTTCTGGGGCGGGGGTCCTTCGAAAGTCGCTGGAGGCTTGGAGGGCCCTGTACGTTCTTCTGCCCTGAATGACCGGCGGCTCCCCTAGCGGCCCGGGTGGAGGAGGGGTGTTAGGGTGACTTGGGCGGTGGGGCTTGGGGGTCCCCAATCCTCGGCGTTGGGGCGCCAGGCCCCTTTGGAAGGGCTCTAGGGGGCCGACCAAGGGTTATTGTTAGCCCCCAGGGGGCCAGCAGGCCAGATCCGCCGGCTGTGAGGCGAGCGGAGGGGTGGACCCAGGTGAGGGCGCTTGAGAGCAAGAATGTGGACCCAAGCGTTTTGGCACGGGGGGCCTTCGAAGGTCATCGGGGGTTCGGAGGGCCCAACCCGTCCTCCTGCCCTGAATGACCAGCGGCGCTACTAGCGGCCCGGGGGGGCGGGGCAGCAGGGTGAGCCCGACAATGGGGCTTGGGGGTCCCCAATCCCCGGCGTTGCGGGGGCAGACCCTTGGTAGTGGCCCCTCGGGGGCCGACCTAAGGTTACAGTTAGCCCTCAGGAGGCCGGCAGGCCCGATGTGCCAGCTGTGCGGCGAGCGGAGGGGAGGGCCGAGGTGAGGGCGCGGGCGAGCGGGAGCTTGGCCGAAGCGTTTTGGCGCGGGAAGCCTTCGAAGGTCGCCGGGGGATCGGAGGACCCTGCCCGTTCTCCCGCCCTGAATGACCTGCGGCGCCCCTGGGGCCCGGGTGGCGGCAGGGCGACAGGGTGAGTCCGTCGCTGGGGTTGGGGGGTTCCCAATCCCCGGTGTTGCGGCACCAGGCCCCTTTGCAGGGGCCCCTCGGAGGCTGACCTAGGGTTATGGTTAGCCCCCAGGAGGCCGCAGGCCCAATCCACCGGCTGTGCGGTGAGCAGAGGGGAGGGCCGAGGTGAGGGCGCTGGCGAGCGGTAGCGTAGGCCCATGAGTTTTGGCGCGGGGGGCCTTCGAAGGTCGCCGGGGCTCCAGAAGCCCTGCCCGTTCTCCCGCACTGAATGTCCGGCGGTGCCCCTAGCGGCTCAGTTGCCGGCGGGGGAGCATGGTGAGTCGGATGCTGGGGCTAACGGTCCGCAAACCCAGGTGTTGCGGTGCCAGGCCCGTTGGGAGGGGCCTCTCGGGGGCCGACGAAGGGATAGGGTTAGCCCCCAGGAGGCTGGCGGGCCCTATCCGCCGGCTGTGCGGCGAGCGGAGGGGCGGGCCGAGGTGAGGGCACTGGCTACCGGGAGAGTGGGCGCAAGCTTTCTGGCGCGGGGGGCCTTCGAAAGAGGCCGGGGGCTCCAAGGGCCCTTCCCGTTCTCCCGCCCTGAATGACCGGTGGTGCCACTAGCGGCCTGTGTGGCGGCGGGGCAGCACGGTGAGTCCAGCACTGTGGCTCGTGGGTCTCCAATGCCCAGCATTGCCGCTCCAGGCACCTTGGGATGAGCCCCTCCGAGGGTGAGCTAGGGTTAGGGTTAGCCCCCAGGAGGCCGGCAGGCCCGATCTGCCAGCTGTGTGGCGAGCGGAGGGGCAGGCCGAGGTGAGGGCGCTGAAGAGCAGGAGCGTGGGCCCAAGCGTTTTGGTGCAGGGGCCTTTGAAGGTCACCAGGGGCTCGGAGGACCCTGCCCGTTCTCCCGCCCTGGATGACCGGCGGTGCCCCTAGAGGCCCGGGTGGCAGCAGGGCGGGAGGGTGAGTCTGGCGCTGGGGCTTGTGGGTCCGGAATCCCGGGCATTGCGGCACCAGGCCCCTTGGGAGGGGCCCCTCGAGGGATCGAGCTAGGGTTAGGTTTAGCCCCCAGGGGACCGTCAGGCCCAATCCGCCAGTTGTGCAGGGAGCGGAGGGTGGGCTGAAGTGATGGTGCTGGCGAGCGGGAGCGTGGGCCCAAGGGTTTTGGCGCGGAGGGCCTTCAAACGGCGCTGGGGGCTCCGAGGGCCCTGTCCGTTGTTCTGCCCTGAACGACCGACAGCTCTCCTACCGGCCCGGGTGGCGGCGGGGCGGCACAGTGCGTCCGGCGCTGGGACTCGGGGGTCACCAATCCCAGGCATTGCAGCGATAGGCCCCTTGGGAGGGGCCCCTTGGGGGCCGACCTAGGGTTCGGGTTAGCCCCCAGGAGGCTGGCAGGCCCGATCCGCCGGCTCTGCCACATGCGGAGGGGCTAGCCGAGGTGAGGGCGCTGGGGAGCGGGAGCATGGCCCCAAGCGTTTTGTCGCGGGGGACCTTCGAAGGTCGCCGGGGGCCCGGGGGGCCCTGCCCGTTCTAACGCCCTGAATGAGGACGGCGCCCCTAGCGGGCCGGGTGGTGAGGAGTGGCAGAGTGTGTCCGGCGGTGGGGTTCGGGTGTCCCCAATCCCCAGCGTGGCGGCGCCAGGCCCCTTGGGAGGGGCTCCTCTGGGGCCGACCTAGGTTTAGGGTTAGCCCAAAGGAGGCCGGCAGGCCCGAGCCGCCGGCTGTGCGGCGAGCAGAGGGGCGGGCCGAGGTGAGGGCGCTGGCGAGGGGGAGCGTGGGCCCAGGGTTTTGGCACAGGGGGCCTTGGATTGTCACTGGGGGCTTGGAGGGCCCTGCCCATTCTCACACACTAAATGACCGGTGGCGCCCCTGTCGGCCAGGGTGGCGGCGTGTCGGCAGGATGAGTCTGGAGCTGGGGCTCAGTGGTCCCCGATCCCCGGCGCGGTGGCTCCAGGCACTTGGGAGGGGTCCCTCGGGGGCCGACATATGGTGAGTGTTAGCCCAAAGGAGGCCGGCGGGCCCAATCCGCCGGCTGTGCAGCGAGCGGAGGGGTGGGCCGACGTTAATGCGCTGGCAAGCGGGAGCGTGGGCCCAAGCGTTTTGGCATGGGGGGCCTTCGAAGCTCACCGGGGGCTCGGAGGGCCCAGCAAGTTCTCCCGCCCTGAATGCCCAGCGGCTCCCTAGCGGCCAGGGTGGTGGCGGGGAGGCAGGGTGAGTCCGGAGCTCGGGCTCGGGGGTCCCCAATACCCGGCATGGCATTGCCAGGCCGCTTGGGAGGGGTCCCTCGGGGGCCGAGCTAGGGTTCTCGTTAGCCCAAAGGAGGCCGGCAGGCCCAATTGGCCGGCTGTGCGGCGAGGGGATGGGTGAGCCGAGGTGAGGGCGCTGGCGAGCGGGAGCTTAGGCCCAAGCGTTTTGGTGCGGGGGGCCTTCGAAGGTCATCGGGGGCTCGGAGGGCCCTGCCCGTACTCCCTCCCTGAATGACCGGTGGCGCCCCTAGCGTCCCGGGTGGCGGTGGGGCGGCAGGGTGAGTCTGGAGTAGGGCTCAGGGGTCCAAATGCCCCGGCGTGGCGGCACCTGGCCCCTTGGGAGGGGTCCCTCGGGGGCCGACCTAGGGTTGAGGTTAGCCCAAAGGAGGCCTGGGCCCGATCCGCCGGCTGTGCAGAGAACGGAGGGGCGGGGCGAGGTGAGGGCGCTGGGGAGGGGAGCGTGAGCCCAAGCGTTTTGGCGTGTCTGGCCTTCGAAGGTCACCGGGGGCTCAGAGGGCCCTGCCCGTTCCCCAGCCCCGAATGAGGACGGTGCCCCTAGCGATCCGGGTCGCAGCGGGGCGGCAGGGTGAGTTCAGCCCTGGTGCTCGGGGGTCCCCAATCACCCGCGTGGCGGCGCCAGGCCCCTTGGGATGGTCCCCTCGGGAGCCGACCTAGGGTTAGGGTTAGCCCCAGGAGGCCGGCAGTCCGATCTGCCGGCTGTGCGGCGAGCGGAGGGGCGGGCTGAGGAGAGGGTGCTGGCGAGCAGGAGCCTAGGCCCAAGCGTTTTGTCACGGGGGGCCTTCAAAGGTCACTGGGGGCTCGGAGGGCCCTGCCCGTTCTCCCGCCCTAAATAACCGGTGGCGCCCCTAGCAGCCCGGGTGGCGGCAGGGCGGCAGGGTAAGTAATGCGCTGGGGCTTGAGGGTCCCCAATCCCCGGCGTGGCATCGCCAGGCCCCTTGGGAGGGGCCCCTCGTGAGCAGACCTAGAGTTAGGGTTAGTTCCCAGGAGGCTGGCAGGCCCAATCCGCTGTCTGTGCCGCGAGAGTGGGGGCGGACCGAGGTGAGGGCGCTTGCTAGCGGAGCGTGGGCCCAAGCGTTTTGGCGTGGGGGGCCTCAAAGGTCGCCAGGGGCTCGGAGGGCCCTGCCCATTCTCCCGCTCTGAATGACTGGTGGCGTCCCTACTGGCCCGGTAGCTGTGGGGCGGAAGGGTGACTCCGGCGCTGAGGCTTGGGGGTCACCAATCCCCGGCGTTGTGGCACCAGGCCTTTGGAAGTGGCCCCTTGGGGTCTGACCTAGGGTTAGTGTTAGCCCCCAGGAAACAGGCAGGCCTGATCCGCTAGCTGTTCATCGAGTGGAGGGGCGGGCCGAGAAGAGGGCGCTGGCGAGTGGGAGCGTGGGCCCAAGCATTTTGGCGCGAGGGGCCTACGAAGGTCGCGGGGGCTCAGAGGGCCCTGCCTGTTCTCCAGCACTGAATGACCGGCGGCGCCCCTAGCGGACTGGGTGGTGGTGGGGTGGCAGGGAGAGTCCAGCACTGGTGCTCGGGGGTCCCCAATCCCCGGCATTGCGATGCCAGGCCCCTTGGGAGGGGCCCCGTGGGGGCAGACCTAGGGTTAGGGTTACACCCAGGGGGCTGACAGGCCCGATCCTACGGCTGTTCGGCGAGCGGAGGGGCGGGCCGAGGTGAGGGCGCTGGCTAGCGGGAGCGTGGGTCAAGTGTTTTGGTGCGGGGGGCCCTTCGAAGGTCGTGGGGGGATCGGAGGACCCTGCCCGTTCTCCCGCACTGAATGACTGGTGGTGCTCCTAGTGGTGCAGGTGGCAGCGGGGCGGCCGGGTGAGTCCGGCACTGGGGTTCAGGGGTCCCCAATCCCCGGCGTTACGACTGCAGGCCCCTTGCTAGGGGCCCCTCGGGGGCCGACATATGGTAAGGGTTAGCCCCCAGGAGGCCCGCAGGCCCGATCCGCCAGCTCTGCGGTGAGTGGAGGGGTGGTCGGAGGTGAGGCCGCTGGCAATCTGGAGAGTGGGCCCAGTCATTTTGGCACGGGGGTCCTTCGAATGTCGCCAGGGGTTCGGACGGCCCTGCCCGTTCTCCCACCCTGAATGACGGGCGGCTCCCCTAAAAGCCCTGGTGGAGGAGGGGCGGTAGGGTGAGTCGGGCGCTGGGACTCAGGGGTTCCCAATCCCCGGCGTTTTGGCGCCATGCCCCTTGGGAGGGGCCCCTCAGGGACTCACCTAGGGTTAGGGTTAGCTCCGAGGAGGCCGGCAGGCTCGATCCGCCGGCTGTGTGGTGAGCAGAGGGGCAGGCCGAGGTGAGGGCGCTTGTGAGCAGGAGCGTGGGCCCAAGCGTTTTGGCGCGGGGGGCCTTCCAATGTGGCCAGAGGCTCTGAGGGCCCTGCCCCTTGTCCCGCCCTGAATGACCGGCAGCGCCCCTAGTGGCCCATGTGGCAGCGGGGCAGCCGGTTGTGTCCAGCGCTGGAGCTCGGGGTTCTCCAATCCCCGGTGTTGCGGCTCTAGGCCCCTTGCTGGGGCCCCTAGGGGACCGACCTATGGTTAGATTTAGCCCCCAGGAGGCCGGAAGCCCGATCCGCCAGCTCTGCGGCAAGCGGAGAGGCGGGCGGAGGTGAGGCCGCTGGCGAGCGGGAGCGTGGGCTCAGGCATTCTGGGGCGGGGGTCCTTCGAAAGTCGCTGGAGGCTTGGAGGGCCCTGTACGTTCTTCTGCCCTGAATGACCGGCGGCTCCCCTAGCGGCCCGGGTGGAGGAGGGGTGTTAGGGTGACTTGGGCGGTGGGGCTTGGGGGTCCCCAATCCTCGGCGTTGGGGCGCCAGGCCCCTTTGGAAGGGCTCTAGGGGGCCGACCAAGGGTTATTGTTAGCCCCCAGGGGGCCAGCAGGCCAGATCCGCCGGCTGTGAGGCGAGCGGAGGGGTGGACCCAGGTGAGGGCGCTTGAGAGCAAGAATGTGGACCCAAGCGTTTTGGCACGGGGGGCCTTCGAAGGTCATCGGGGGTTCGGAGGGCCCAACCCGTCCTCCTGCCCTGAATGACCAGCGGCGCTACTAGCGGCCCGGGGGGGCGGGGCAGCAGGGTGAGCCCGGCAATGGGGCTTGGGGGTCCCCAATCCCCGGCGTTGCGGGGGCAGACCCTTGGTAGTGGCCCCTCGGGGGCCGACCTAAGGTTACAGTTAGCCCCCAGGAGGCCGGCAGGCCCGATGTGCCAGCTGTGCGGCGAGCGGAGGGGAGGGCCGAGGTGAGGGCGCGGGCGAGCGGGAGCTTGGCCGAAGCGTTTTGGCGCGGGAAGCCTTCGAAGGTCGCCGGGGGATCGGAGGACCCTGCCCGTTTTCCCGCCCTGAATGACCTGCGGCGCCCCTGGGGCCCGGGTGGCGGCAGGGCGACAGGGTGAGTCCGTCGCTGGGGTTGGGGGGTTCCCAATCCCCGGTGTTGCGGCACCAGGCCCCTTTGCAGGGGCCCCTCGGAGGCTGACCTAGGGTTATGGTTAGCCCCCAGGAGGCCGCAGGCCCAATCCACCGGCTGTGCGGTGAGCAGAGGGGAGGGCCGAGGTGAGGGCGCTGGCGAGCGGTAGCGTAGGCCCATGAGTTTTGGCGCGGGGGGCCTTCGAAGGTCGCCGGGGCTCCAGAAGCCCTGCCCGTTCTCCCGCACTGAATGTCCGGCGGTGCCCCTAGCGGCTCAGTTGCCGGCGGGGGAGCATGGTGAGTCGGATGCTGGGGCTAACGGTCCGCAAACCCAGGTGTTGCGGTGCCAGGCCCGTTGGGAGGGGCCTCTCGGGGGCCGACGAAGGGATAGGGTTAGCCCCCAGGAGGCTGGCGGGCCCTATCCGCCGGCTGTGCGGCGAGCGGAGGGGCGGGCCGAGGTGAGGGCACTGGCTACCGGGAGAGTGGGCGCAAGCTTTCTGGCGCGGGGGGCCTTCGAAAGAGGCCGGGGGCTCCAAGGGCCCTTCCCGTTCTCCCGCCCTGAATGACAGGTGGTGCCACTAGCGGCCTGTGTGGCGGCGGGGCAGCACGGTGAGTCCAGCACTGTGGCTCGTGGGTCTCCAATGCCCAGCATTGCCGCTCCAGGCACCTTGGGATGAGCCCCTCCGAGGGTGAGCTAGGGTTAGGGTTAGCCCCCAGGAGGCCGGCAGGCCCGATCTGCCAGCTGTGTGGCGAGCGGAGGGGCAGGCCGAGGTGAGGGCGCTGAAGAGCAGGAGCGTGGGCCCAAGCGTTTTGGTGCAGGGGCCTTTGAAGGTCACCAGGGGCTCGGAGGACCCTGCCCGTTCTCCCGCCCTGGATGACCGGCGGTGCCCCGAGAGGCCCGGGTGGCAGCGGGGCGGGAGGGTGAGTCTGGCGCTGGGGCTTGTGGGTCCGGAATCCCGGGCATTGCGGCACCAGGCCCCTTGGGAGGGGCCCCTCGAGGGATCGAGCTAGGGTTAGGTTTAGCCCCCAGGGGACCGTCAGGCCCAATCCGCCGGTTGTGCAGGGAGCGGAGGGTGGGCTGAAGTGATGGTGCTGGCGAGCGGGAGCGTGGGCCCAAGGGTTTTGGCGCAGAGGGCCTTCAAACGGCGCTGGGGGCTCCGAGGGCCCTGTCCGTTGTTCTGCCCTGAATGACCGACAGCTCTCCTACCGGCCCGGGTGGCGGCGGGGCGGCACAGTGCGTCCGGCGCTGGGACTCGGGGGTCACCAATCCCAGGCATTGCAGCGATAGGCCCCTTGGGAGGGGCCCCTTGGGGGCCGACCTAGGGTTCGGGTTAGCCCCCAGGAGGCTGGCAGGCCCGATCCGCCGGCTCTGCCACATGCGGAGGGGCTAGCCGAGGTGAGGGCGCTGGCGAGCGGGAGCATGGCCCCAAGCGTTTTGTCGCGGGGGACCTTCGAAGGTCGCCGGGGGCCCGGGGGGCCCTGCCCGTTCTAACGCCCTGAATGAGGACGGCGCCCCTAGCGGGCCGGGTGGTGAGGAGCGGCAGAGTGTGTCCGGCGGTGGGGTTCGGGTGTCCCCAATCCCCAGCGTGGCGGCGCCAGGCCCCTTGGGAGGGGCTCCTCTGGGGCCGACCTAGGTTTAGGGTTAGCCCAAAGGAGGCCGGCAGGCCCGAGCCGCCGGCTGTGCGGCGAGCAGAGGGGCGGGCCGAGGTGAGGGCGCTGGCGAGGGGGAGCGTGGGCCCAGGGTTTTGGCACAGGGGGCCTTGGATTGTCACTGGGGGCTTGGAGGACCCTGCCCATTCTCACACACTAAATGACCGGTGGCGCCCCTGTCGGCCAGGGTGGCGGCGTGTCGGCAGGATGAGTCTGGAGCTGGGGCTCAGTGGTCCCCGATCCCCGGCGCGGTGGCTCCAGGCACTTGGGAGGGGTCCCTCGGGGGCCGACATATGGTGAGTGTTAGCCCAAAGGAGGCCGGCGGGCCCAATCCGCCGGCTGTGCAGCGAGCGGAGGGGTGGGCCGACGTTAATGCGCTGGCAAGCGGGAGCGTGGGCCCAAGCGTTTTGGCATGGGGGGCCTTCGAAGCTCACCGGGGGCTCGGAGGGCCCAGCAAGTTCTCCCGCCCTGAATGCCCAGCGGCTCCCTAGCGGCCAGGGTGGCGGCGGGGAGGCAGGGTGAGTCCGGAGCTCGGGCTCGGGGGTCCCCAATACCCGGCATGGCATTGCCAGGCCGCTTGGGAGGGGTCCCTCGGGGGCCGAGCTAGGGTTCTCGTTAGCCCAAAGGAGGCCGGCAGGCCCAATTGGCCGGCTGTGCGGCGAGGGGATGGGTGAGCCGAGGTGAGGGCGCTGGCGAGCGGGAGCTTAGGCCCAAGCGTTTTGGTGCGGGGGGCCTTCGAAGGTCATCGGGGGCTCGGAGGGCCCTGCCCGTACTCCCTCCCTGAATGACCGGTGGCGCCCCTAGCGTCCCAGGTGGCGGCGGGGCGGCAGGGTGAGTCTGGAGTAGGGCTCAGGGGTCCAAATGCCCCGGCGTGGCGGCGCCTGGCCCCTTGGGAGGGGTCCCTCGGGGGCCGACCTAGGGTTGAGGTTAGCCCAAAGGAGGCCTGGGCCCGATCCGCCGGCTGTGCAGAGAACGGAGGGGCGGGGCGAGGTGAGGGCGCTGGGGAGCGGGATCGTGAGCCCAAGCGTTTTGGCGTGTCTGGCCTTCGAAGGTCACCGGGGGCTCAGAGGGCCCTGCCCGTTCCCCAGCCCCGAATGAGGACGGTGCCCCTAGCGATCCGGGTCGCAGCGGGGCGGCAGGGTGAGTTCAGCCCTGGTGCTCGGGGGTCCCCAATCACCCGCGTGGCGGCGCCAGGCCCCTTGGGATGGTCCCCTCGGGAGCCGACCTAGGGTTAGGGTTAGCCCCAGGAGGCCGGCAGTCCGATCTGCCGGCTGTGCGGCGAGCGGAGGGGCGGGCTGAGGAGAGGGTGCTGGCGAGCAGGAGCCTAGGCCCAAGCGTTTTGTCACGGGGGGCCTTCAAAGGTCACTGGGGGCTCGGAGGGCCCTGCCCGTTCTCCCGCCCTAAATAACCGGTGGCGCCCCTAGCAGCCCGGGTGGCGGCAGGGCGGCAGGGTAAGTAATGCGCTGGGGCTTGAGGGTCCCCAATCCCCGGCGTGGCATCGCCAGGCCCCTTGGGAGGGGCCCCTCGTGAGCAGACCTAGAGTTAGGGTTAGTTCCCAGGAGGCTGGCAGGCCCAATCCGCTGTCTGTGCCGCGAGAGTGGGGGCGGACCGAGGTGAGGGCGCTTGCTAGCGGAGCGTGGGCCCAAGCGTTTTGGCGTGGGGGGCCTCAAAGGTCGCCAGGGGCTCGGAGGGCCCTGCCCATTCTCCCGCTCTGAATGACTGGTGGCGTCCCTACTGGCCCGGTAGCTGTGGGGCGGAAGGGTGACTCCGGCGCTGAGGCTTGGGGGTCACCAATCCCCGGCGTTGTGGCACCAGGCCTTTGGAAGTGGCCCCTTGGGGTCTGACCTAGGGTTAGTGTTAGCCCCCAGGAAACAGGCAGGCCTGATCCGCTAGCTGTTCATCGAGTGGAGGGGCGGGCCGAGAAGAGGGCGCTGGCGAGTGGGAGCGTGGGCCCAAGCATTTTGGCGCGAGGGGCCTACGAAGGTCGCGGGGGCTCAGAGGGCCCTGCCTGTTCTCCAGCACTGAATGACCGGCGGCGCCCCTAGCGGACTGGGTGGTGGTGGGGTGGCAGGGAGAGTCCAGCACTGGTGCTCGGGGGTCCCCAATCCCCGGCATTGCGATGCCAGGCCCCTTGGGAGGGGCCCCGTGGGGGCAGACCTAGGGTTAGGGTTACACCCAGGGGGCTGACAGGCCCGATCCTACGGCTGTTCGGCGAGCGGAGGGGCGGGCCGAGGTGAGGGCGCTGGCTAGCGGGAGCGTGGGTCAAGTGTTTTGGTGCGGGGGGCCCTTCGAAGGTCGTGGGGGGATCGGAGGACCCTGCCCGTTCTCCCGCACTGAATGACTGGTGGTGCTCCTAGTGGTGCAGGTGGCAGCGGGGCGGCCGGGTGAGTCCGGCACTGGGGTTCAGGGGTCCCCAATCCCCGGCGTTACGACTGCAGGCCCCTTGCTAGGGGCCCCTCGGGGGCCGACATATGGTAAGGGTTAGCCCCCAGGAGGCCCGCAGGCCCGATCCGCCAGCTCTGCGGTGAGTGGAGGGGTGGTCGGAGGTGAGGCCGCTGGCAATCTGGAGAGTGGGCCCAGTCATTTTGGCACGGGGGTCCTTCGAATGTCGCCAGGGGTTCGGACGGCCCTGCCCGTTCTCCCACCCTGAATGACGGGCGGCTCCCCTAAAAGCCCTGGTGGAGGAGGGGCGGTAGGGTGAGTCGGGCGCTGGGACTCAGGGGTTCCCAATCCCCGGCGTTTTGGCGCCATGCCCCTTGGGAGGGGCCCCTCAGGGACTCACCTAGGGTTAGGGTTAGCTCCGAGGAGGCCGGCAGGCTCGATCCGCCGGCTGTGTGGTGAGCAGAGGGGCAGGCCGAGGTGAGGGCGCTTGTGAGCAGGAGCGTGGGCCCAAGCGTTTTGGCGCGGGGGGCCTTCCAATGTGGCCAGAGGCTCTGAGGGCCCTGCCCCTTGTCCCGCCCTGAATGACCGGCAGCGCCCCTAGTGGCCCATGTGGCAGCGGGGCAGCCGGTTGTGTCCAGCGCTGGAGCTCGGGGTTCTCCAATCCCCGGTGTTGCGGCTCTAGGCCCCTTGCTGGGGCCCCTAGGGGACCGACCTATGGTTAGATTTAGCCCCCAGGAGGCCGGAAGCCCGATCCGCCAGCTCTGCGGCAAGCGGAGAGGCGGGCGGAGGTGAGGCCGCTGGCGAGCGGGAGCGTGGGCTCAGGCGTTCTGGGGCGGGGGTCCTTCGAAAGTCGCTGGAGGCTTGGAGGGCCCTGTACGTTCTTCTGCCCTGAATGACCGGCGGCTCCCCTAGCGGCCCGGGTGGAGGAGGGGTGTTAGGGTGACTTGGGCGGTGGGGCTTGGGGGTCCCCAATCCTCGGCGTTGGGGCGCCAGGCCCCTTTGGAAGGGCTCTAGGGGGCCGACCAAGGGTTATTGTTAGCCCCCAGGGGGCCAGCAGGCCAGATCCGCCGGCTGTGAGGCGAGCGGAGGGGTGGACCCAGGTGAGGGCGCTTGAGAGCAAGAATGTGGACCCAAGCGTTTTGGCACGGGGGGCCTTCGAAGGTCATCGGGGGTTCGGAGGGCCCAACCCGTCCTCCTGCCCTGAATGACCAGCGGCGCTACTAGCGGCCCGGGGGGGCGGGGCAGCAGGGTGAGCCCGGCAATGGGGCTTGGGGGTCCCCAATCCCCGGCGTTGCGGGGGCAGACCCTTGGTAGTGGCCCCTCGGGGGCCGACCTAAGGTTACAGTTAGCCCTCAGGAGGCCGGCAGGCCCGATGTGCCAGCTGTGCGGCGAGCGGAGGGGAGGGCCGAGGTGAGGGCGCGGGCGAGCGGGAGCTTGGCCGAAGCGTTTTGGCGCGGGAAGCCTTCGAAGGTCGCCGGGGGATCGGAGGACCCTGCCCGTTTTCCCGCCCTGAATGACCTGCGGCGCCCCTGGGGCCCGGGTGGCGGCAGGGCGACAGGGTGAGTCCGTCGCTGGGGTTGGGGGGTTCCCAATCCCCGGTGTTGCGGCACCAGGCCCCTTTGCAGGGGCCCCTCGGAGGCTGACCTAGGGTTATGGTTAGCCCCCAGGAGGCCGCAGGCCCAATCCACCGGCTGTGCGGTGAGCAGAGGGGAGGGCCGAGGTGAGGGCGCTGGCGAGCGGTAGCGTAGGCCCATGAGTTTTGGCGCGGGGGGCCTTCGAAGGTCGCCGGGGCTCCAGAAGCCCTGCCCGTTCTCCCGCACTGAATGTCCGGCGGTGCCCCTAGCGGCTCAGTTGCCGGCGGGGGAGCATGGTGAGTCGGATGCTGGGGCTAGCGGTCCGCAAACCCAGGTGTTGCGGTGCCAGGCCCGTTGGGAGGGGCCTCTCGGGGGCCGACGAAGGGATAGGGTTAGCCCCCAGGAGGCTGGCGGGCCCTATCCGCCGGCTGTGCGGCGAGCGGAGGGGCGGGCCGAGGTGAGGGCACTGGCTACCGGGAGAGTGGGTGCAAGCTTTCTGGCGCGGGGGGCCTTCGAAAGAGGCCGGGGGCTCCAAGGGCCCTTCCCGTTCTCCCGCCCTGAATGACCGGTGGTGCCACTAGCGGCCTGTGTGGCGGCGGGGCAGCACGGTGAGTCCAGCACTGTGGCTCGTGGGTCTCCAATGCCCAGCATTGCCGCTCCAGGCACCTTGGGATGAGCCCCTCCGAGGGTGAGCTAGGGTTAGGGTTAGCCCCCAGGAGGCCGGCAGGCCCGATCTGCCAGCTGTGTGGCGAGCGGAGGGGCAGGCCGAGGTGAGGGCGCTGAAGAGCAGGAGCGTGGGCCCAAGCGTTTTGGTGCAGGGGCCTTTGAAGGTCACCAGGGGCTCGGAGGACCCTGCCCGTTCTCCCGCCCTGGATGACCGGCGGTGCCCCTAGAGGCCCGGGTGGCAGCGGGGCGGGAGGGTGAGTCTGGCGCTGGGGCTTGTGGGTCCGGAATCCCGGGCATTGCGGCACCAGGCCCCTTGGGAGGGGCCCCTCGAGGGATCGAGCTAGGGTTAGGTTTAGCCCCCAGGGGACCGTCAGGCCCAATCCGCCGGTTGTGCAGGGAGCAGAGGGTGGGCTGAAGTGATGGTGCTGGCGAGCGGGAGCGTGGGCCCAAGGGTTTTGGCGCGGAGGGCCTTCAAACGGCGCTGGGGGCTCCGAGGGCCCTGTCCGTTGTTCTGCCCTGAATGACCGACAGCTCTCCTACCGGCCCGGGTGGCGGCGGGGCGGCACAGTGCGTCCGGCGCTGGGACTCGGGGGTCACCAATCCCAGGCATTGCAGCGATAGGCCCCTTGGGAGGGGCCCCTTGGGGGCCGACCTAGGGTTCGGGTTAGCCCCCAGGAGGCTGGCAGGCCCGATCCGCCGGCTCTGCCACATGCGGAGGGGCTAGCCGAGGTGAGGGCGCTGGCGAGCGGGAGCATGGCCCCAAGCGTTTTGTCGCGGGGGACCTTCGAAGGTCGCCGGGGGCCCGGGGGGCCCTGCCCGTTCTAACGCCCTGAATGAGGACGGCGCCCCTAGCGGGCCGGGTGGTGAGGAGCGGCAGAGTGTGTCCGGCGGTGGGGTTCGGGTGTCCCCAATCCCCAGCGTGGCGGCGCCAGGCCCCTTGGGAGGGGCTCCTCTGGGGCCGACCTAGGTTTAGGGTTAGCCCAAAGGAGGCCGGCAGGCCCGAGCCGCCGGCTGTGCGGCGAGCAGAGGGGCG
The DNA here is from genome assembly GCF_024610735.1 of Ursus americanus. Lineage (NCBI taxonomy): Eukaryota > Metazoa > Chordata > Mammalia > Carnivora > Ursidae > Ursus > Ursus americanus. The sequence goes on from NW_028273679.1 coordinate 663,287, forward strand.
GGCCGAGGTGAGGGCGCTGGCGAGGGGGAGCGTGGGCCCAGGGTTTTGGCACAGGGGGCCTTGGATTGTCACTGGGGGCTTGGAGGGCCCTGCCCATTCTCACACACTAAATGACCGGTGGCGCCCCTGTCGGCCAGGGTGGCGGCGTGTCGGCAGGATGAGTCTGGAGCTGGGGCTCAGTGGTCCCCGATCCCCGGCGCGGTGGCTCCAGGCACTTGGGAGGGGTCCCTCGGGGGCCGACATATGGTGAGTGTTAGCCCAAAGGAGGCCGGCGGGCCCAATCCGCCGGCTGTGCAGCGAGCGGAGGGGTGGGCCGACGTTAATGCGCTGGCAAGCGGGAGCGTGGGCCCAAGCGTTTTGGCATGGGGGGCCTTCGAAGCTCACCGGGGGCTCGGAGGGCCCAGCAAGTTCTCCCGCCCTGAATGCCCAGCGGCTCCCTAGCGGCCAGGGTGGCGGCGGGGAGGCAGGGTGAGTCCGGAGCTCGGGCTCGGGGGTCCCCAATACCCGGCATGGCATTGCCAGGCCGCTTGGGAGGGGTCCCTCGGGGGCCGAGCTAGGGTTCTCGTTAGCCCAAAGGAGGCCGGCAGGCCCAATTGGCCGGCTGTGCGGCAAGGGGATGGGTGAGCCGAGGTGAGGGCGCTGGCGAGCGGGAGCTTAGGCCCAAGCGTTTTGGTGCGGGGGGCCTTCGAAGGTCATCGGGGGCTCGGAGGGCCCTGCCCGTACTCCCTCCCTGAATGACCGGTGGCGCCCCTAGCGTCCCGGGTGGCGGCGGGGCGGCAGGGTGAGTCTGGAGTAGGGCTCAGGGGTCCAAATGCCCCGGCGTGGCGGCGCCTGGCCCCTTGGGAGGGGTCCCTCGGGGGCCGACCTAGGGTTGAGGTTAGCCCAAAGGAGGCCTGGGCCCGATCCGCCGGCTGTGCAGAGAACGGAGGGGCGGGGCGAGGTGAGGGCGCTGGGGAGGGGAGCGTGAGCCCAAGCGTTTTGGCGTGTCTGGCCTTCGAAGGTCACCGGGGGCTCAGAGGGCCCTGCCCGTTCCCCAGCCCCGAATGAGGACGGTGCCCCTAGCGATCCGGGTCGCAGCGGGGCGGCAGGGTGAGTTCAGCCCTGGTGCTCGGGGGTCCCCAATCACCCGCGTGGCGGCGCCAGGCCCCTTGGGATGGTCCCCTCGGGAGCCGACCTAGGGTTAGGGTTAGCCCCAGGAGGCCGGCAGTCCGATCTGCCGGCTGTGCGGCGAGCGGAGGGGCGGGCTGAGGAGAGGGTGCTGGCGAGCAGGAGCCTAGGCCCAAGCGTTTTGTCACGGGGGGCCTTCAAAGGTCACTGGGGGCTCGGAGGGCCCTGCCCGTTCTCCCGCCCTAAATAACCGGTGGCGCCCCTAGCAGCCCGGGTGGCGGCAGGGCGGCAGGGTAAGTAATGCGCTGGGGCTTGAGGGTCCCCAATCCCCGGCGTGGCATCGCCAGGCCCCTTGGGAGGGGCCCCTCGTGAGCAGACCTAGAGTTAGGGTTAGTTCCCAGGAGGCTGGCAGGCCCAATCCGCTGTCTGTGCCGCGAGAGTGGGGGCGGACCGAGGTGAGGGCGCTTGCTAGCGGAGCGTGGGCCCAAGCGTTTTGGCGTGGGGGGCCTCAAAGGTCGCCAGGGGCTCGGAGGGCCCTGCCCATTCTCCCGCTCTGAATGACTGGTGGCGTCCCTACTGGCCCGGTAGCTGTGGGGCGGAAGGGTGACTCCGGCGCTGAGGCTTGGGGGTCACCAATCCCCGGCGTTGTGGCACCAGGCCTTTGGAAGTGGCCCCTTGGGGTCTGACCTAGGGTTAGTGTTAGCCCCCAGGAAACAGGCAGGCCTGATCCGCTAGCTGTTCATCGAGTGGAGGGGCGGGCCGAGAAGAGGGCGCTGGCGAGTGGGAGCGTGGGCCCAAGCATTTTGGCGCGAGGGGCCTACGAAGGTCGCGGGGGCTCAGAGGGCCCTGCTTGTTCTCCAGCACTGAATGACCGGCGGCGCCCCTAGCGGACTGGGTGGTGGTGGGGTGGCAGGGAGAGTCCAGCACTGGTGCTCGGGGGTCCCCAATCCCCGGCATTGCGATGCCAGGCCCCTTGGGAGGGGCCCCGTGGGGGCAGACCTAGGGTTAGGGTTACACCCAGGGGGCTGACAGGCCCGATCCTACGGCTGTTCGGCGAGCGGAGGGGCGGGCCGAGGTGAGGGCGCTGGCTAGCGGGAGCGTGGGTCAAGTGTTTTGGTGCGGGGGGCCCTTCGAAGGTCGTGGGGGGATCGGAGGACCCTGCCCGTTCTCCCGCACTGAATGACTGGTGGTGCTCCTAGTGGTGCAGGTGGCAGCGGGGCGGCCGGGTGAGTCCGGCACTGGGGTTCAGGGGTCCCCAATCCCCGGCGTTACGACTGCAGGCCCCTTGCTAGGGGCCCCTCGGGGGCCGACATATGGTAAGGGTTAGCCCCCAGGAGGCCCGCAGGCCCGATCCGCCAGCTCTGCGGTGAGTGGAGGGGTGGTCGGAGGTGAGGCCGCTGGCAATCTGGAGAGTGGGCCCAGTCATTTTGGCACGGGGGTCCTTCGAATGTCGCCAGGGGTTCGGACGGCCCTGCCCGTTCTCCCACCCTGAATGACGGGCGGCTCCCCTAAAAGCCCTGGTGGAGGAGGGGCGGTAGGGTGAGTCGGGCACTGGGACTCAGGGGTTCCCAATCCCCGGCGTTTTGGCGCCATGCCCCTTGGGAGGGGCCCCTCAGGGACTCACCTAGGGTTAGGGTTAGCTCCGAGGAGGCCGGCAGGCTCGATCCGCCGGCTGTGTGGTGAGCAGAGGGGCAGGCCGAGGTGAGGGCGCTTGTGAGCAGGAGCGTGGGCCCAAGCGTTTTGGCGCGGGGGGCCTTCCAATGTGGCCAGAGGCTCTGAGGGCCCTGCCCCTTGTCCCGCCCTGAATGACCGGCAGCGCCCCTAGTGGCCCATGTGGCAGCGGGGCAGCCGGTTGTGTCCAGCGCTGGAGCTCGGGGTTCTCCAATCCCCGGTGTTGCGGCTCTAGGCCCCTTGCTGGGGCCCCTAGGGGACCGACCTATGGTTAGATTTAGCCCCCAGGAGGCCGGAAGCCCGATCCGCCAGCTCTGCGGCAAGCGGAGAGGCGGGCGGAGGTGAGGCCGCTGGCGAGCGGGAGCGTGGGCTCAGGCGTTCTGGGGCGGGGGTCCTTCGAAAGTCGCTGGAGGCTTGGAGGGCCCTGTACGTTCTTCTGCCCTGAATGACCGGCGGCTCCCCTAGCGGCCCGGGTGGAGGAGGGGTGTTAGGGTGACTTGGGCGGTGGGGCTTGGGGGTCCCCAATCCTCGGCGTTGGGGCGCCAGGCCCCTTTGGAAGGGCTCTAGGGGGCCGACCAAGGGTTATTGTTAGCCCCCAGGGGGCCAGCAGGCCAGATCCGCCGGCTGTGAGGCGAGCGGAGGGGTGGACCCAGGTGAGGGCGCTTGAGAGCAAGAATGTGGACCCAAGCGTTTTGGCACGGGGGGCCTTCGAAGGTCATCGGGGGTTCGGAGGGCCCAACCCGTCCTCCTGCCCTGAATGACCAGCGGCGCTACTAGCGGCCCGGGGGGGCGGGGCAGCAGGGTGAGCCCGACAATGGGGCTTGGGGGTCCCCAATCCCCGGCGTTGCGGGGGCAGACCCTTGGTAGTGGCCCCTCGGGGGCCGACCTAAGGTTACAGTTAGCCCTCAGGAGGCCGGCAGGCCCGATGTGCCAGCTGTGCGGCGAGCGGAGGGGAGGGCCGAGGTGAGGGCGCGGGCGAGCGGGAGCTTGGCCGAAGCGTTTTGGCGCGGGAAGCCTTCGAAGGTCGCCGGGGGATCGGAGGACCCTGCCCGTTCTCCCGCCCTGAATGACCTGCGGCGCCCCTGGGGCCCGGGTGGCGGCAGGGCGACAGGGTGAGTCCGTCGCTGGGGTTGGGGGGTTCCCAATCCCCGGTGTTGCGGCACCAGGCCCCTTTGCAGGGGCCCCTCGGAGGCTGACCTAGGGTTATGGTTAGCCCCCAGGAGGCCGCAGGCCCAATCCACCGGCTGTGCGGTGAGCAGAGGGGAGGGCCGAGGTGAGGGCGCTGGCGAGCGGTAGCGTAGGCCCATGAGTTTTGGCGCGGGGGGCCTTCGAAGGTCGCCGGGGCTCCAGAAGCCCTGCCCGTTCTCCCGCACTGAATGTCCGGCGGTGCCCCTAGCGGCTCAGTTGCCGGCGGGGGAGCATGGTGAGTCGGATGCTGGGGCTAACGGTCCGCAAACCCAGGTGTTGCGGTGCCAGGCCCGTTGGGAGGGGCCTCTCGGGGGCCGACGAAGGGATAGGGTTAGCCCCCAGGAGGCTGGCGGGCCCTATCCGCCGGCTGTGCGGCGAGCGGAGGGGCGGGCCGAGGTGAGGGCACTGGCTACCGGGAGAGTGGGCGCAAGCTTTCTGGCGCGGGGGGCCTTCGAAAGAGGCCGGGGGCTCCAAGGGCCCTTCCCGTTCTCCCGCCCTGAATGACCGGTGGTGCCACTAGCGGCCTGTGTGGCGGCGGGGCAGCACGGTGAGTCCAGCACTGTGGCTCGTGGGTCTCCAATGCCCAGCATTGCCGCTCCAGGCACCTTGGGATGAGCCCCTCCGAGGGTGAGCTAGGGTTAGGGTTAGCCCCCAGGAGGCCGGCAGGCCCGATCTGCCAGCTGTGTGGCGAGCGGAGGGGCAGGCCGAGGTGAGGGCGCTGAAGAGCAGGAGCGTGGGCCCAAGCGTTTTGGTGCAGGGGCCTTTGAAGGTCACCAGGGGCTCGGAGGACCCTGCCCGTTCTCCCGCCCTGGATGACCGGCGGTGCCCCTAGAGGCCCGGGTGGCAGCAGGGCGGGAGGGTGAGTCTGGCGCTGGGGCTTGTGGGTCCGGAATCCCGGGCATTGCGGCACCAGGCCCCTTGGGAGGGGCCCCTCGAGGGATCGAGCTAGGGTTAGGTTTAGCCCCCAGGGGACCGTCAGGCCCAATCCGCCAGTTGTGCAGGGAGCGGAGGGTGGGCTGAAGTGATGGTGCTGGCGAGCGGGAGCGTGGGCCCAAGGGTTTTGGCGCGGAGGGCCTTCAAACGGCGCTGGGGGCTCCGAGGGCCCTGTCCGTTGTTCTGCCCTGAACGACCGACAGCTCTCCTACCGGCCCGGGTGGCGGCGGGGCGGCACAGTGCGTCCGGCGCTGGGACTCGGGGGTCACCAATCCCAGGCATTGCAGCGATAGGCCCCTTGGGAGGGGCCCCTTGGGGGCCGACCT